>NC_092719.1:183095229-183426973 GCF_047496885.1 Scyliorhinus torazame
CCCGCTCACGTTCATGTCCGACAATGGTCCGTGTTTTGCCAGTCAGGAGTGGTCCAATTTTGCCAAACGATACAACTTCACACATGTCACGTCCAGTCCCCATTACCCCAATCCAATGGCAAAGCTGAAAAGGGGGTGCACATTGTCAAACGACTCCTGTGCAAGGAGGCGGATGCAGGATCCGATTTCTACCTCGCCCTGCTTGCTTACAGATCAGCTCCATTGTCCATCGGCCTGTCACCGACTCAATTGTTGATGAATCGCACACTGCAGACGACAGTGCCGACCATTCATGTCCCGGACTTGGACAACCTTCCGGTCCTTCGTCGAATGCAGTTGTCTCGGGCTCAACACAAATCGGCGTACGACGCCCGCGCCACGGATCTCCCTGCTCTGGCTCCTGGTGACGAGGTCCGTGTCCAACTTGCCGATGGTGGTTGGTCCGCCACCGCTGTGATGCTCAGACAAGTGGCCCCCAGGTCATTTTTGGTTCGTCTACAAGACGGCTCTCTTCTTCGCCGAAATAGGCGGGCACCATGACTCCTTCCTCGCTCGCCACCAGATCATCATGTACTGCCTTGCCGCCACATCAAACCCATCACGGACTTTGCAGATCTCCCTTTCGCTCTGCCACCCTCTGAGTCTGACACTGTCCCGCCCATTCCAGAACAGGCGGCCCCTGACCCACCCTTGAGGCGGTCAACCAGAATTCATCGCCCACCTCAGAGACTGAATTTATGAACTGCCTGAATTCATGGACTCTTTGAACTCATGAACTGATTGTTTCGTTACCCTGTTTGATTAACTCGCTGGTTTGTACATACTGTTGTTCTAGTTATATTTTGTGTTACATACTGTCCAGCTGCACTAGACACCTTCCAATGTAAATATCTTAGAGTTTCTGTACATAGTCCTGTAAATATGATCGCTTGTGCCACACATAGTTAGGAACATTCGCATACTACATTATTTATTGCCACGAACACACATTTGTTTTAGAAAAGGGGGGATGTCATAATATACACATCAGTATATGATGGTGCAGAGACACACATTGACTGACACACTGCAAGACCAATCAACACACACAACACAGCAGCCAATCACCAGTTAGGGCACGGTCACTATAAAGACAGAGGGCACTAGTTTTCCCGCTCATTCGGGATGCAGCCTCTGAGACAGACAGAGCCCGCAATCAGTAGCACAAACATCCATCATGTGCTAGCAGTATAGGCTGGTCAGGTTAGGCATAGGTCTTCAGTCAATCTAACATAGTGTCGACCCACAATGCAAGTATGTTCAACAGCTCTTAGTTAAATAAAATAGAGTTGTACTGTTACAAGTGTTGGTAGCCTGTCTATGTTACTGCGAAGGTAAACGCAATCTCCACAGATCCAAAGTATCCAACACATCAGAAAAAACATCATTTCAAAAGACTGGAAGAAAGGCTGAAAGAGTTGGTGATTGCTCAGAAACCAGAAAGAAAACCGAACAGATTTAATTTGTGAAACAAGAATATTAAAAATTGTTAACTTCTGGACAATAACAATAACAATGATGCCATGTATAGCTTACTCAGCAATTTAGTCATGTAAATATGTTTGTATATGTCTCCAAACAACTTCAAAGAAAAGGAGATGTGACAATACATATATTGTATGGTAAACGAAGGATAACAATTTGATGTGAATGCTCCCAGCTTCCAACCACTAGATGGCGATCAAGAACATCCATGTGAATCACGTAATACCTTGATTCTGGGAGTAGGTGGTTAGGTGGGATAGGGAGTAGTCATGTTTTCAGAAGCTCTGTAGATAAAATAATAGTCTCAGTGTATTCTGTAATGTTTGTATCTTAGTAAGTTGGTTTGAATCTAATTAGTTATAGTGTTAAGAATAAGCTTTGGTTGAAACATAGCTTGATGTTCTTCATGAGACACTACACTTCGAAGCCATCCTCATCCACAAAGTAAAGAACATCACACTCCCTACTTTTGAAGGCTGCATAATTAGCACCCTACTCTACTCCCTGTACAAACACAACTGCGTGGCAAAACTTGGTTCCAACTCCATCTACAAGTTTGCTGACGATACGACCACAGTAGGCCGGATCTCGAATAATGACGAGTCCGAATACAGGAGGGAGATAGAGAACCTAGTGGAGTGGTGTAGCGACAACAATCTCTCCCTCAATGCCAGCAAAACTAAAGAGCTGGTCATTGACTTCAGGAAGCAAAGTACTGTACACACCCCTGTCAGCATCAACGGGGCCGCGGTGGAGATGGTTAGCAGTTTCAAATTCCTAGGGGTGCACATCTCCAAAAATCTGTCCTGGTCCACCCACGTCGACGCTACCACCAAGAAAGCACAATAGCACCTATACTTCCTCAGGAAACTAAGGAAATTCGACATGTCCACATTAACCCTTACCAACTTTTACAGATGCACCATAGAAAGCATCCTATCAGGCTGCATCACAGCCTGGTATGGCAACTGCTCGGCCCAGGACCGCAAGAAACTTTAAAGAGTCGTGAACACCGCCCACTGCCCAGTCCATCACATGAACCTGCCTCCCATCCATTGACTCCATCTACACCTCTCGCTGCCTGGGGAAAGCGGGCAGCATAATCAAAGATCCCTCCCACCCGGCTTACTCACTCTTTTTGGACTGAGTGCTGAATTTGGTGCATTTGAGTGCTATAGTGAGAGTTTGGTGACTGAGGGAGTGCTGAATTTGGTGCATTTGAAGCTATAGTGAGAGTTTGGTGACTGAGGGAGTGCTGAATTTGGTGCATTTGAGTGCTATAGTGAGAGTTTGGTGACTGAGGGAGGGTTGAATTTGGTGCATTTGAGTGCTATAGTGAGAGTTTGGTGACTGAGGGAGTTAGGTGAGGAGGGAGTAAGGTGCTCCTTTCATTTTGTTTCCTACATTTCCGCAAAGAGTGAGAAGAGAGCCAGGGGTTTACAGGGAGTGCAGCTGACTGGGAGCAGAGTCGGAGGGCGGAGATCCAGTTGGTCCACAGGGCTGCTATATTCTGTAAGGTAAGAGGGGATGGAGGCTAGGCCAGTTGCATGCTCCTCCTGTAGGATGTGGGTGGTGAGGGATACCACCGGTGTCCCCGCTGACTATACCTGCGGGAAGTGCACCCAACTCCAGCTCCTCAAAGACCGTGTTAGGGAACTGGAGCTGAAGCTGGATGAACTTCGGATCATCCGGGAGGCAGAGGGGGTGATAGAGAAGAGTTACAGGGAGGTAACCACACCCAAGGTACAGGACAAGAATAGCTGGGTTACAGTCAGGGGAAAAAAACCAAATAGGCAGACAGTGCAGGGATCCCTCGTGGCCGTTCCCCTTCAAAACAAGTATACCGTTTTGGATGCTGTTGGGGGGGATGACCTACCGGGGAAAGGCCCTAGCGACCAGGTCTCTGGCACTGAGTCTGGCTCTGGGGCTCAAAAGGGAAGGGGGGAGAATAGAAAAGCAATAGTAGTAGGAGATTCAATGGTTAGGGGAATAGATAGGATATTCTGTGGTCGCGAGCGAGACTCCCGGAAGGTATGTTGCCTCCCGGGTGCCAGGGCCAGGGATGTCTCGGATCGTGTCTTCAGGATCCTTAAGGGGGAGGGGGAGCAGCCAGAAGTCGTGGTGCACATTGGTACCAACGACGTAGGTAGGAAAAGGGGTGTGGAGGTAATAAATGAGTTTAGGGAGTTAGGCTGGAAGTTAAAAGCCAGGACAGACAGAGTTGTCATCTCTGGTGTGTTGCTGGTGCCACATGATAGCGAGGCTAGGAATAGGGAGAGAGTGCAGCTGAACACGTGGCTGCAGGAATGGTGTAGGAGGGAGGGCTTCAGGTATTTGGATAATTGGAGCGCATTCTGGGGAAGGTGGGACCTGTACAAGCAGGATGGGTTGCATCTGAACCAGAGGGGCACCAATATCCTGGGATGGAGATTTTCTAGTACTCTTCGGGAGGGTTTAAACTAATTTGGCAGGGGAATGGGAACCGGATTTGTAGTCCAGCAACTAAGGTAGCCGATATTCAGGACGCCAAAGCGTGTAATGAGGCAGTGGGGAAGGGAACACTGACAAAGGAGAGTACTTGCAGGCACGGAGATGGGTTGAAGTGTGTATACTTCAACGCAAGAAGCATCAGGAATAAGGTGGGTGAACTTAAGGCATGCATCGGTACTTGGGACTACGATGTGGTGGCCATCACGGAAACTTGGATAGAAGAGGGGCATAAATGGTTGTTGGAGGTCCCTGGTTATAGATGTTTCAATAAGATTAGAGAGGGTGGTAAAAGAGGTGGGGGGTGGCATTGTTAATTAGAGATAGTATAACAGCTGCAGAAAGGCAGTTCGAGGAGTATCAGCCTACTGAGGTAGTATGGGTTGAAGTCAGAAATAGGAAAGGAGCAGTCACCTTGTTAGGAGTTTTCTCTAGACCCCCCAATAGTAGCAGAGATGTGGAGGAACAGATTGGGAAACAGATTTTGGAAAGGTGCAGAAGTCACAGGGTAGTAGTCATGGGTGACTTTAACTTCCCAAACATTGAGTGGAAACTCTTGAGATCAAATAGTTTGGATGGGGTGGTGTTTGTGCAGTGTGTCCAGGAAGCTTTTCTAACACAGTATGTAGATTGTCCGACCAGAGGTGGGGCAGTACTTGGTAATGAACCAGGGCAAGTGATAGATTTGTTCGTGGGGGAGCATTTTGGAGATAGTGACCACAATTCTGTGACTTTCACTTTAGTAATGGAGAGGGATAGGTGCGTGCAACAGGGCAAGGTTTACAATTGGGGGACGGGTAAATACGATGTTGTTAGAAAATAATTGAAGTGCATAAGTTGGGAACATAGGCTGTCAGGGAAGGACACAAGTGAAATGTGGAACTTGTTCAAGGAACAGGTACCACGTGTCCTTGACATGTATGTCCCTGTCAGGCAGGGAAGAGATGGTCGAGTGAGGGAACCATGGTTGACAAGAGAGGTTGAATGTCTTGTTAAGAGGAAAAAGGAGACTTATGTAAGGCTGAGGAAACAAGGTTCAGACAGGGCGTTGGAGGGATACAGGATAGCCAGGAGGGAACTGAAGAAAGGGATTAGGAGAGCTAAGAGAGGGCATGACCAATCTTTGGCGGGTAGGATCAAGGAAAACCCCAAGGCCTTTTACACATATGTGAGAAATATGAGAATGACTAGAGTGAGGGTAGGTCCGATCAAGGACAGTAGCGGGAGATTGTGTATTGAGTCTGAAGAGATAGGAGAGGTCTTGAACGAGTACTTTTCGTCTGTATTTACAAATGAGAGGGGCCATATTGTTGGAGAGGACAGTGTGAAACAGACTGGTAAGCTCGAGGAAATACTTGTTAGGAAGGAAGATGTGTTGGGCATTTTGAAAAACTTGAGGATAGACAAGTCCCCCGGGCCTGACGGGATATATCCAAGGATTCTATGGGAAGCAAGAGATTCAATTGCAGAGCCGTTGGCAATGATCTTTTCGTCCTCACTGTTAACAGGGGTGGTACCAGGGGATTGGAGGATGGTGAATGTCGTGCTCCTGTTCAAAAAAGGGAATAGGGATAACCCTGGGAATTACAGGCCAGTTAGTCTTACTTCGGTGGTAGGCAAAGTCATGGAAAGGGTACTGAAGGATAGGATTTCTGAGCATCTGGAAAGACATTGCTTGATTAGGGATAGTCAGCACGGATTTGTGAGGGGTAGGTCTTGCCTTACAAGTCTTATTGAATTCTTTGAGGAGGTGACCAAGCATGTGGATGAAGGTAAAGCAGTGGATGTAGTGTACATGGATTTTAGTAAGGCATTTGATAAGGTTCCCCATGGTAGGCTTCTGCAGAAAGTAAGGAGGCATGGGATAGTGGGAAATTTGGCCAGTTGGATAACGAACTGGCTAACCGATAGAAGTCAGAGAGTGGTGGTGGAGGGCGAATATTCAGCCTGGATCCCAGTTACCAGTGGCGTACCGCAGGGATCAGTTCTGGGTCCTCTACTGTTTGTGATTTTCATTAATGACTTGGATGAAGGAGTTGAAGGGTGGGTCAGTAAATTTGCAGACGATACGAAGATTGGTGGAGATGTGGATAGTGAGGAGGGCTGTTGTCGGCTGCAAAGAGACATAGATAGGATGCAGAGCTGGACTGAGAAGTGGCAGATGGAGTTTAACCCTGAAAAGTGTGAGGTTGTCCATTTTGGAAGGACAAATATGAATGCGGAATACAGGGTTAACGGTAGAGTTCTTGGCAATGTGGAGGAGCAGAGAGATCTTGGGGTCTATGTTCATACATCTTTGAAAGTTGCCACTCAAGTGGATAGAGCTGTGAAGAAGGCCTATGGTGTGCTAGCGTTCATTAACAGAGGGATTGAATTTAAGAGCCGTGAGGTGATGATGCAGCTGTACAAAACTTTGGTACGGCCACATTTGGAGTACTGTGTACAGTTCTGGTCGCCTCATTTTAGGAAAGATGTGGAAGCTTTGGAAAAGATGCAAAGGAGACTTACCAGGATGTTGCCTGGAATGGAGAGTAGGTCTTACGAGGAAAGGTCGAGGGTGCTAGGCCTTTTCTCGTTAGAACGGAGAAGGATGAGGGGCAACTTGATAGAGGTTTATAAGATGATCAGGGGAATAGATAGAGTAGACAGTCAGAGACTTTTTCCCCGGGTGGAACAAACCATTACAAGGGGACATAAATTTAAGGTGAATGGTGGAAGATATAGGGGGGATGTCAGAGGTAGGTTCTTTACCCAGAGAGTAGTGGGGACATGGAATGCAATACCTGTGGAAGTAGTTGAGTCGGAAACATTAGGGACCTTCAAGCAGCTATTGGATAGATACATGGATTACGGTAAAATGATATAGTGTAGATTTATTTGTTCTTAAGGGCAGCACGGTAGCATTGTGGATAGCACAATTGCTTCACAGCTCCAGGGTCCCAGGTTCGATTCCGGCTTGGGTCATTGTCTGTGCGGAGTCTGCTCATCCTCCCCGTGTCTGCGTGGGTTTCCTCCGGGTGCTCCGGTTTCCTCCCACAGTCCAAAGATGTGCATGTTAGGTGGATTAGCCATGATAAATTGCCCTTAGTGTAAAAAATTGCCCTTAGTGTTGGGTGGAGGTGTTGACTTTGGGTAGGGTGCTCTTTCCAAGAGCCGGTGCAGACTCATTGGGCCGAATGGCCTCGTTCTGCACTGTAAATTCAATGATAATCTATGATTAATCTCGGACAAAGGTTCGGCACAACATCGTGGGCTGAAGGGCCTGTTCTGTGCTGTATTTTTCTATGTTCTATGTTCTATGTTCTTCCAACTTCTTCCATCGGGCAGGAGATCCAGAAGTCTGAGAACACGCACGAACAGACTCAAAAACAGCTTCTTCCCCACAATCACCAGACTCCTAAATGACCCTCTTATGGACTGACCTCATTAACACTACACCCTGTATGCTTCATCCGATGCCAGTGCTTATGTAGTTACATTGTATATGTTGTGTTGCCCTATTATGTATTTTCTTTTATTCCCTTTTCTTCTCATGTACTTAATGATCTGTTGAGCTGCTCGCAGAAAAATACTTTTCACTGTACCTCAGTACACATGACAATAAACAAATCCAATCCAATCCAATCCAATAAATGATAACAATCAATTAGCTTTCCTAACTACTTGCTGTACCTGTATACTAACTAGCCTTTTGTGATTTGTGCACCAGGACACCAAAATCCCTCTGCACCTCAGGGCTCTGCAATCTCTCACCATTTAGTTAATATGCATCTTTTTTATTTTTACTGCCAAAATGGATCATTTCCCTTTTTCTCATATTATACTCCATTTGCCAGATCTTTGTCCTCTCACTTAGCCTATCTATATCTTTTTGTGTCACATTTTGAGGACATGCTCCTCAGATTTCTATCATCTTCTTGGTTCCTTGTGCAAGCGATCAATGATATGACCCAAGTAATTTTGGGCGTCTTGAAAAATTAACACTTTTCCTTTTTATCTCAGAGATTATGGCTTTGTAGACGTTCCAGTGTAACTCCCAAGTTCTTCAAGTGTTCTTGCTCACTTGAGCTGGTGATGAGAATGTCCTCTAGATATCATTGCACACCATTTAGCCCACTCAGAATTTGATCCATGTATCTTTGATAAAGAGTAGGTGGAAATGTTTTCCCCAATGGAGATTTCCTGCAGCGAATCAATCCTTTTTGCATCACGATGGTGAGTAACAATTGTGATTTTACAGCATTTGTAAATATACTTGTGATTGATCTATTTTACTAAATTTCTGGCCTCCAGAGAGTCCAGCAAGCAAATCTTCAGTCAACAGCAATGGTAAGTGGTCTGCGCACAATACCAAGTTAAAATCTCCATATATCCTTACTGAGCCATCTTGTTTTAGTACAGGAGCTATTGGTGTAGCCCAATCACTTGTAATAACTGGTTCAACGATTGTTGTCTAGACTAGTCTTTCTAGTTTTTCTTCAACTTTTGGCCTGGTGGCAAATGATACGGTTCTGATTTTGAGAAATTTTAGCATACTATTTGGTTTAATTTTGAGTTAGACTTCAACTCTGTCATTGAGCCCGGTGCGTTTTCGAACAACTTTCTATACTTTTCCAGAAGTTTATGTAGGTCATTCTTTGAATCAACCAGTTGATTCACCACTCCCAAGTTGAGTTTAATGTTTTCCAACCCTGCTCTACCAAATAAAGGAGAAAGGTTTCCCGGACAATGTGAAGAGGCAACTCTGCTGTTTGTCCATTTACTTCCACTTTTACCGTAATGTATCCTTTTAGTAGTACTTTAGTGGACCTCTTCTATGTAGAACAAAGAATGAACAAAGAAAAGTTTCTTTCGTTTCTGGAACATACCTCTTCATTCACCTGAGGAAGGAGCAGCGTTCCGAAAGCTAGTGACATCGAAACAAACCTGTTGGACTTTAACCTGGTGTTGTAAGACTTCTTACCAAGCTCAACCCAGTCCAGCGCCGGCATCTCCACATCAAAGAGAAGTACAGCACAGGAACAGGCCCTTCGGCCCTCCAAGCCTGCGCCGACCATGCTGCCCGTCTAAACTAAAATCTTCTTCATTTCTGGGGTCCGTATCTCTCTATTTCCATCCTATTCATGTATTTGTCAAGATGTCCCTTAAACGTCACTATCGTCCCTGCTTCCACCACCTCCTCTGGCAGCGGGTTCCAGGCACCCACTACCCTCTGTACATTGATGTACATCCATAGGATAACATTTGATGGTCTTAATGGTAGTTGCTTTAACTTCTGCTTACGGATTGTCTCCGGTATCAATCAGGGCGGCACAGTGGCACAGTGGTTGGTACTGTTGCCTCACAGCGGCAGGGAAGCGAGTTCAATTCCAGCCTTGAGTGACTGTCTGTGCGGAATCTGCACATTCTCCCCGTGCCTGCATGGGTTTCCTCCGGGTGCTCCAGTTTCCTCCCACAAGTCACGAAAGACGTGCCTTAGGTGAATTGTACATTGTGAATTCTCCCTCAGGGTACCCGAACAGCTGCCGGAATGTGGCAACTAGGGAGTTCCCACAGTAACTTCATTGCAGTTGTAATGTAAGCCTACTTGTGACACTAATAAAGATTATTATTATTATGTGCAGGTTAAATTGATTGTTCATGCTCAATTGCCCCTTATTGTCCAAAAGGTTTGATGGGGTTTAAAAAAATGAAAAATGAAAATCGCTTATTGTCACAAGTAGGCTTCAAATGAAGTTACTGTGAAAAGCCCCTAGTCGCGATATTCCGGCGCCTGTTCGGGGAGGCTGGTACGGGGATAGAGTGAGGGCACGGGCCTAGGTAGGGTGCTCTTTCAGAGGGTCAGTGCAGACTTGATGGACCTCCTTCTGCACTGTAGGGATTCTAAGGTTTAACCTTGCTGTTACCATTTTAATAAAATAATGTTTATTAACTTAAAAGAAAAATGATGTGGAGATGCCGGCGTTGGACTGGGGTGAGCACAGTACGAAGTCTTAGAACACCAGGTTAAAGTCCAACAGGTTTGTTTCGATGTCACTAGCTTTCGGAGCGCTGCTCCTTCCTCAGGTGAATGAAGAGGTCTGTTCCAGAAACATATATACAGACAAATTCAAAGATGTCAAACAATGCTTGGAATGCGAGCATTAGCAGGTGATTAAATCTTTACAGATCCAGAGATGGGGTAACCCCAGGTTAAAGAGGTGTGAATTGTGTCAAGCCAGGACAGTTGGTAGGATTTCGCAGGCCAGATGGTGGGGGATGAATGTAATGCAACATGAATCCCAGGTCCCGGTTGAGGCCGCACTCATGTGTGCGGTACTTGGCTATAAGTTTCTGCTCGGCGATTCTGCGTTGTCGCGCATCCTGAAGGCCGCCTTGGAGAATGCTTACCCGGAGATTAGAGGCTGAATGCCCTTGATTGCTGAAGTGTTCCCCGACTGGAAGGGAACATTCCTGCCTGGTGATTGTCGCGCGATGTCCGTTCATTCGTTGTCGCAGCGTCTGCATGGTCTCGCCAATGTACCACGCTTCAGGACATCCTTTCCTGCAGCGTATGAGGTAGACAACGTTGGCCGAGTCGCACGAGTATGTACCGCGTACCTGGTGGGTGGTGTTCTCACGTGTAATGGTGGTATCCATGTCGATGATCTGGCACATCTTGCAGAGATTGCCATGGCAGGGTTGTGTGGTGGTGTGGTCACTGTTCTGAGGACTGGGTAGTTTGCTGCAAACAATGGTTTGTTTGAGGTTGCGCGGTTGTTTGAAGGCAAGTAGTGGGGATGTGGGGATGACCTTGGCAAGCTGTTCATCTTCATCAATGATGTGTTGAAGGCTGTGAAGAAGATGTCGTAGTTTCTCCGCTCCGGGAAAGTACTGGACGACGAAGGGTATTCTGTCGGTTGTGTCCCATGTTTGTCTTCTGAGGAGGTCGGTGCGGTTTTTCGCTGTGGCGCATTGGAACTGTCGATCGATGAGTCGAGTGCCATATCCCATTCGTATGAGGGCATCTTTCAACGTCTGTAGATTTCTGTTATGCTCCTCCTCATCTGAGCAGATCCTATATAAACAGAGAGCTTGTCCATAGGGGATGGCTTCTTTAATGTGTTTAGAGTGGAAGCTGGAGAAGTGGAGCATCGTGAGGTTATCCGTGGGTTTGCGGTAAAGCGAAGTGCTGAGGTGACCGTCCTTGATGGAGCCGAGTGTGTCCAAGAATGCAACTGATTTTGGAGAGTAGTCCATGGTGAGTCTGATGGTTGGATGGAACTTATTAATGTCATTGTGTGGTCGTTTCAGTGATTTTTCGCCGTGGGTCCAAAGGAAAAATATGTCATCGATGTATCTGGTGTATAACGTCGGTTGAAGGTCCTCTGCGGTGAGGAGGTCCTGTTCAAACTTGTGCATGAAGATGTTGGCGTATTGGGGTGCGGATTTGGTCCCCATGGCTGTTCCGTGCGTCTGGATGAAGAACTTGTTGTCGAAGGTGAAGACGTTGTGATCCAGAATGAAGCGGATGAGTTGCAGAATTGCGTCTGGAGATTGGCAGTTGTTGGTGTTGAGTACTGAGGCTGTTGCAGCAATGCCGTCGTCATGGGGGATGCTGGTGTAGAGTGCCGAGACGTCCATTGTGACGAGGAATGTTCCTGGTTCAAGTGGTCCATGGTTGCTGAGTTTCTGTAGGAAGTCCGTCGTGTCGCGACAGAAGCTGGGCGTACCTTGTACGATGGGTTTCAAGATGCCCTCGATGTAGCCAGAGAGGTTCTCACACAGGGTCCCATTGCCTGAAACGATAGGGCGGCCTGGTGTGTTGGCCTTATGTATTTTCGGGAGGCAATAGAGAGAGTTAAAAGAAACACACAAAAAAGGCCACAATACAAAACAAGGGTACACTTAACTACAATAATATCTACACACACAGAGTATATTCTGGAGTTAACCCTGTTTCCATCTAACTATATTCCTGAACTCTGAGAAAAGCCCCATATTCCAAGTCAACATCCCATCCCATAACTCCATAAGGTGAATCCAACAACTAGGTACCACCCATGAGTCATCCTTAAGTTTTGGAAGCCTTTCTTCGGCTCAGCGTAGTGTTTCTATGAGGTTTTCTTGGAAGTGAGAATTCTGTGCTCTGGGAGAGTTCCACTTTACAGCTAGGTGTGGCTACGTCCATGACTGCTTACCAGCTAATGTCCTCTCCTCCACTCTGACAAACTAATCGCCTACTTTTATCCTTTTGATCTCCTATCTAAATCATTCGCCTTGAACCAGGCTTTTAGCATATAAGTGTGAATTGTATTCTTATATCTCCACTTTGAACTCTCCTCTACAGATTAACACCTAAAATTCTATATTCCATTGTTCCTCACTTCACTAAAGTAAACACATGTTTCTTTGCTGCTAAACTAATTCACATATCAAAAACCCTCCAGACTTATCAGTTCCCATTTTATCCAATTCTTTACTTTAATTTATCCAAAATTTCATTAATCTTTATTTTATTCAATTCTTTAATCTTCATTTTACTCAAAGATCTTGATACTTTCTTTACATCATCATGTGTGCGGTATTGTTTCCTTGGTTTCACATTAACCCTTTCAGTCCAGAACACCCTGATACGACATTCATAAACCACTGTTTACTCCACATTCACTTCACTTAATGCATCCTAGAAGCTCCTGGACTTCTTTGCCATTATGCTGCCCCACCACATCCCTCCCTTCCACCAGCCCACCAGACCAAAACTTCCTCTAAAGTTCTTTCTTTCAAGTCCTGAGTTTTTTCCTGTCACATATCCTCTCACACTATCCCTGAGCTCATCTTGTCCATGAGATCCAGCTCCTGTTCATTTTACCCCATTGCAACTAAAATCCCCACTGTTTAACCTCTCCTCCTGATCGGCATATGGATCTATCTCTCTCTTCAGGTGACGATTTGCTGCTCATCTCTTATTCATGCCTTTGTTACCTCTAGATTTGACTATCCTAGAGACCGCATGGCTGATCTCCCACAGAATATCCAAAACTCTGCTGCCCATGCCCTAACTCGCAACATGTTCCATTCACTGCCAACCTTATTTTCGCTGACCTACATTGGTTCCAGATCAAGAAATGTCTTTGTTTTAAAATTCTCATCCTTGTTTTTAACAGCTTCCATGGACTCCCTTGTTCCTCCCTCTGTAATCGCCTTTGCCCTACCAACCCTCCAAGTTACCTGATTCATCTAATTCTGGCCTCCTGTGCATCCCTGATTTTTATCGCTCCACGTTGATGGCCATCATTCTGGCCCTAAGCTCTGGTGTCCATCCCATGTACCTCTTGCCTCTCCATCTCACATTCCTCTACTATGACACTCTTTAAAACCTACCGTTTTGACCAAACATTTGATCATCTGATTTAAGGGGCGGGATTCTCCAACCCCCCGCCGGGTCGGAGAATCGCCGGGGGCTGGCGTGAATCTCGCCCCCGCCGGTTGCCGAATTCTCCGGCACCGGATATTCGGCGGGGGCGGGAATCGCGCCGCGCCGGTTGGTGGCCCCCCCCCCCCACCCCACCCCCACCCCCCCCCGGCGATTCTCCGGCCCTGATGGGCCGAATTCGTGCTGCTGGAATGCCTGTCCCGCCGGCGTGGATTAAACCACCTCTCTTACCGGCGGGACTAGGCGGCGCGGGCGGGATCCGGGGTCCTGGGGGGTGCGCAGGGCGATCTGGCCCCGGGGGGTACCCCCACGGTGGCCTGGCTCATGATTGGGGCCCACCGATCCGCGGGCGGGCCTGTGCCGTGGGGGCACTCTTTTCCCCCTCCACTGCGCATGGGCGGGGATGCCGTGAGCGGCCGCTGACGCTCCCGCGCATGCGCCGCCCAGCAAAGTCAGTTTCGCGCCAGCTGGCGGGGCACCAAAGGCCTTTCCCGCCAGCTGGCGGGGTGGAAATCAGTCCAGCGCGGGCCTAGCCCCTCAAGGTTAGGGCTCGGCCGCTCAAGATGCGGAGGATTCCGCACCTTTGTGGCGGCGCGATGCCGGACTGATTCGCGCCGTTTTTGGCGCCGGTCGGCGGACATCGCGCCGATTGCGGAGAATTCCAACCAAGATCTCCACACGTGGCTTAGTGCCATTTTGACTTTCATAATACACCGATGAAATATCTTGGGTTGTTTTATTACATTAAAGATGTTATGTAAACGGACGGCACGGTGGTGCATTGGTTAGCACTGCTTCCTCACAGCGCCGACATCCCAGGTTCGATCCCGGCTCTGGGTCACTGTCCGTGTGGAGTTTGCACATTCATAGAACATAGAACATAGAACGATACAGTGCAGTACAGGCCCTTCGGCCCACGATGTTGCACCGACATGGGAAGTCAAAAAACAAAAGCCATCTAACCTACACTATGCCATTATCATCCATATGCTTATCCAATAAATGTTTTAATGCCCTCAATGTTGGCGAGTTCACTACTGTTGCAGGTAGGGCATTCCACGACCTCACCACACGTTAGGTAAAGAACCTACCTCTGACCTCTGTCCTATATCTATTACCCCTCAGTTTAAGGCTATGTCCCCTAGTGCTAGCCATTTCCATCTGCGGGAGAAGGCTCTCACTGTCCACCCTATCTAACCCCCTGATCATTTTGTATGCCTCTATTAAGTCTCCTCTTAACCTTATTCTCTCTAACGAAAACAACCTCAAGTCCATCAGCCTTTCCTCATAAGATTTTCCCTCCATACCAGGCAACATCCTGGTAAATCTCCTCTGCACCCGTTCCAAAGCTTCCACGTCCTTCCTATAATGAGGTGACCAGAACTGTACGCAATACTCCAAATGCGGCCGTACCAGAGTTTTGTACAGCTGCAACATGACCTCATGACTTCTTCACATAGGCCTTCTTCACAACCCTATCAACCTGGGTGGCAACTTTCAGGGATCTATGTACATGGACACTGAGATCCCTCTGCTGATCCACACTTCCAAGAATTTTACCATTAGCCAAATATTCCGCATTCCTGTTATTCCTTCCAAAGTGAATCACCTCACACTTCTCTACATTAAACTCCATTTGCCACCTCTCAGCCCAGCTCTGCAGCTTATCTATGTCCCTCTGTAACCTGCAACATCCTTCCGCACTGTCGACAACACCACTGACTTTAGTGTTGTCTGCAAATTTACTCACCTACCCTTCTGCGCCCTCCTCTAGGTCATTTATAAAAATAACGAACAGCAACGGCCCCAGAACCGATCCTTGTGGTACGCCACTTGTAACTGAACTCCATTCTGAACATTTCCCATCAACCACCACCATCTGTCTTCTTTCAGCTGCCAATTTCTGATCCACATCTCTAAATCACCCTCAATCTTCAGCCTCCGTATATTCTGCAATAGCCTACCGTGGGGAACCTTATCAAAAGCTTTACTGAAATCCATATACACCACATCAACTGCTCTACCCTCGTCTATCTGTTCAGTCACCTTCTCAAAGAACTCGATAAGGTTTGTGAGGCATGACCTAACCTTCACAAAGCCATGCTGACTATCCCTAATCATATTATTCCTATCTAGATGATTATAAATCTTGTCTCTTATAATCCCCTCCAAGACTTTACCCACAACAGACGTGAGGCTCACCGGTCTACAGTTGCCGGGGTTGTCTCTACTCCCCTTCTTGAACAAAGGAACCACATTTGCTATACTCCAGTCCTCTGGCACTATTCCTGTAGCCAATGATGACATAAAAATCAAAGCCAAAGGCTCAGCAATCTCTTCCCTGGCTTCCCAGAGAATCCTCGGATAAATCCCATCGGGCCCCGGGGACTTATCTATTTTCAGCCTGTCCATAATTGCCAACACCTCTTCCCTACGTACCTCAATGCCATCCATTCTAATAGCCTGGGTCTCAGCATTCTCCTCCACAACATTCTCTTTTTCCTGAGTGAATACTGACGAAAAATATTCATTTAGTATCTCGCCTATCTCTTCAGACTCCACACACAACTTCCCATCCCTGGCCTTGACTGGCCCTACTCTTACCCTAGTCATTCTTTTGTTCCTGACATACCTATAGAAAGCTTTTGGGTTTTCCTTGATCCTACCTGCCAAATACTTCTCATGTCCCCTCCTTGCTCGTCTTAGCTCTCTCTTTAGATCCTTCCTCGCTACCTTGTAACTATCAAGCGCCCCAACTGAAACTTCACACCTCATTTTCACATAGGCGTCCTTCTTCCTCTTAACAAGAGATTCCACTTCTTTGGTAAACCACGGTTCCCTCGCTCGACGCCTTCCTCCCTGCCTGACCGGTACGTACTTATCAAGAACACGCAGTAGCTGTTCCTTGAACAAGCTCCACATATCCAGTGTGCCCAACACTTGCAGCCTACTTCTCCAACCTACCCCTCCCAAGTCATGTCTAATGGCATCATAATTGCCCTTCCCCCAGCTATAACTCTTGCCCTGCAGGGTATACTTATCCCTTTCCATCACTAACGTAAACGTCACCGAATTGTGGTCACTGTCACCAAAGTGCTCACCTACCTCCAAATCTAACACCTGGCCTGGTTCTTTACCCAAAACCAAATCCAATGTGGCCTCGCCTCTTGTTGGCCTGTCAAATATTGTGTCAGGAAACCCTCCTGCACACATTGTACAAAAAAACGACCCATCTAAAGTCCTCGAACTATATCTTTTCCAGTCAATATTTGGAAAGTTAAAGTCTCCCATAATAATTACCCTGTTACTTTCGCTCTTATCCAGAATCATCTTCGCCATCCTTTCCTCTACATCCCTAGAACTATTTGGAGGCCTATAGAAAACTCCCAACAGGGTGACCTCTCCTTTCCTGTTTCTAACCTCAGCCCATACTACCTCGGAAGAAGAGTCCCCATCTAGCATCCTCTCCGCCACCGTAATACTGTTCTTGACAGCGCCACACCTCCCCCTCTTTTGCCTCCTTCTCTAAGCTTACTAAAACACCTAAACACTGGCCCCTCTTGCGAAGTCAAATCTGTGCTCCTGACCTCTATACTCTCAATCTCCCATGCCCTAAAACTACAATCCAGGTTCCCATGCCCCTGCTGCATTAGTTTAAACCCTCCCCCAAAGAGCACTAACAAATCTCCCCCCCAGGATATTTGTGCCCCTCAAGTTCAGATGTAGACCATCCTGTCTATAGAGGTCCCACCTTCCCCAGAAAGAGCCCCAGTTATCCAGAAATCTGAATCCCTCCCGCCTGCACCATCCCTGTAGCCACGTGTTTAATTGCTCTCTCTCCCTATTCCTCATCTCATTATCACGTGGCACGGACAACAACCCAGAGATAACAACTCTGTTTGTTCTCGTTCTGAGCTTCCATCCTAGCTCCCTGAAAGCCTGCCTGACATCCTTGTCCCCTTTCCTACCTATGTCATTAGTGCCAATGTGGACCACGACTTGGGGCTGCTCCCCCTCCCCCTCCCCCTTAAGGACCCGGAAAACACGATCCGAGCCATCACGTACCCTTGCACCTGGGAGGCAACATACCAAATGAGAGTCTCTCTCGTTCCCACAAAATCTCCTATCTGTGCCCCTGACTATCGAGTCCCCAATTACTAATGCTCTGCTCCTCTCCCCCCTTCCCTTCTGAGCAACAGGGACAGACTCCGTGCCAGAGGCCCGTACCCCATGGCTTACCCCTGGTAAATCCCCCCCCACAAGTATCCAAAGTGGTATACTTGTTACTCAGGGGAACGACCGCAGGGGGTCCCTGCACTGACTGCTTCTTCCCAGTCCCTCTTACAGTTACCCATCTATCTCCAATCTTTGGTGTAACTAATTCCCTGAAGCTGCTATCTATGACCCCCTCTGCCTCCCGAATGATCCGAAGTTCATCCAACTCCAGCTCCAGTTCCCTAACTTGGTCTTGGAGGAGCTGGAGATGGCTGCACTTCCTGCAGGTAAAATCAGCAGGGACACTAACGGCATCCCTCACCTCAAACATCCTGCAGGAGGAACATTGCACTCCCTTCCCTGCCATCCCTCTAACTTCCAACCAAGATCTGATTATTAAATAATTTTTTTAAAAAATAATAATGTAAATATGGCACTTACCTCACACCAATGGGTCTTATTATTAGGTTAGAGGAGGAGGGTGGGTGGGAGACACTACACGTGTTTCCTCTCCACCAGAATTTATTGGTGGGGGGGTGGCCTTCCCAGAAGTCCGTGGGTCGAACTTCCGGTTCCGGGGCGAACTTCCGGTTCCCGCCTTATATAAAAAATAAAATAAAAAATGACACAGAAAAGAAGAACAGAAACCGGACCGGGTAAGTGTTTTTAAAGCAAATACTCACCTCCCGACAGGCCCCAGCACGCCGCTCCCGCCGAAATTCTCTCCATGTCTGCATGAGTCTCACCCCCACAAACCAAAAGATGTGCAGGGTAGGTGGCTTGGGCACGCTAAATTTCCCCTTAATTGGAAAAATAAATTGGTACTCTAAATTTATTTTAAAAAACAAGCTATATAAATATGAGTTGAAGTTGTTCCTAAAGTTGTAATAGGATGTCAATTTACATACATTCTTGAGGCCCCCTTCCACTTTAGGTGTACGCCTCACCCGTCTGGAGTGCTGACTGGGTTGCATTAGAGTATTAAAGTGAGAGTTTGGTGACTGAGGGAGTTAGGTGAGGAGGGAGTAAGGCGCTCCTTTCATTTCATTTCCTACATTCCTTAAAGAGCGTTAAGAGAGCTGGGAGTTTACAGAGAGTGCAGCTGACTGGAGCAGAGTCGGAGAGCGGAGTTCCAGCTGGTTCACAGGGCAGCTACATTCTGTAAGGTAAGAGTTGTTTGTTTGGGGGGTTTTTAATTTTAATTTTTAATTTTTGTGTTTGTTTTTTGGGGACAGCAAGATATCATTGTATCATTTAGCTGAATCGCCAATTTTAGAGGGTTCTTGGGAGAGTAGCAGCAGTACATACATTTTTTTTTAAGGGCCTAACTGGTGTTTAATCTTTTTTTCCCCCTTTAAATCTATTTGGGAATTCAGATCCGAGGATATGGAGGCTAGGGCAGTTGCATGCTCCTCCTGTAGGATGTGGGTGCTGAAGGATACCACCGGTGCCCCCGCTGACTACACCTGCGGGAAATGCACCCAACTCCAGCTCCTCAGAGTCTGCGTTAGGGAACTGGAGCTGGAGCTGGATGAACTTCGGACCATCCGGGAGGCAGAGGGGGTGTAGAGAAGAGTTACAGGGAGGTAGCCACACACAAGGTGCAGGACAAGAGTAGCTGGGTTACAGTCAGGGTAAGGAAAAGGACTGGGCAGACAGTGCAGGGATCCCTTGTGGCCGTTCCCCTGCAAAACAAGTATACCGTTTTGGATGCTGTTTGGGGGACGATGACCTGCCGGGGGAAGGCCCTAGCGGCCAGGTCTCTGGCACTGAGCCTGGCTCTGTGGCGCAGAAGGGAAGGGGGGAGAATAGAAAAGCAATAGTGATAGGAGACTCAATGGTTAGGGGAACGGATAGGAGATTCTGTGATCGCGAACGAGACTCCCGGAAGGTATGTTACCTCCAGGGAAGGTATGGTGCCAGGGCCAGGGATGTCTCGGATCGAGTCTACAGGATTCTTAAGGAGGAGGGGGAGCAACCTGAAGTCGTGGTGCACATAGGCACCAACGACATAGCTAAGAAAAGGGATGAGGATCTAAAAAGTGATTTTATGGAATTAGGTTGGAAGCTAAAGAGCAGGACAAGCAGAGTACTGATCTCAGGATTGCTACCGGTGCCATGTGCAAGTGTGCTAGAAACAGAGAGCGAGTGCAGCTGAACACGTGGCTACAGGGCTGGTGCAGGAGGGAAGGCTTCAGATATGTGGATCATTGAGATATCCTCTGGGGAAGGTGGGACCTGTACATGAAGGACAGATTGCACCTAAACTGGAGGGGCACCAATATCCAGGGTGGGAGGTTTGCTAGAGCTCTTCGGGAGGGTTTAAACTAGTTTGGCAAGGGGATGGGAACCAGAGCTATGGATCAGAGGATAGGGTAGCTGTTGAACAGGCAGAAATAGTATGCAGCGAGTCTGAGAGGAAGGATAGACAGTTGATAGGGCAAAGTTGCACTCAGTGGAATGGGTTAAAGTGTGTCTGTTTCAATGCAAGGAGTGTCAGAAATAAGGGAGATGAACTTAGAGCATGGATCAGTACTTGGAACTACAATGTTATGGCCATTACGAAGACATGGATTTCACAGAGGCAGGAATGGTTGTTAGATGTTCCGGGGTTTAGATGTTTTCAGAAGAATAGGGAGGGAGGTAAAAGAGGAGGGGGAGTAGCACTGTTAATTAGGGAGTGCACCACAGCTGCAGAAAAGGAGGTAGTTGAGGAGGGTTTGTCTACTGAGTCAGTATGGGTGGAAGTCAGAAACAAGAAAGGAGCAGTCACTTTATTGGGAGTTTTCTATAGACCCCCCCAATAGCAGCAGAGAGATAGAGGAACAGATTGGGTGGCAGATCTTGGAAAGGTGCAGAAGTAACAGAGTTGTTGTCATGGGTGACTTCAACTTCCCTAATATTGACTGGAACCTCCTTACTGCAAATGGTTTGGATGGAGCAGATTTTGTCAGGTGTGGACAGGAAGGATTCCTGACTCAATATGTAGATAGGCCGACTAGGGGGCAGGCCATATTGGACTTGTGCTCAGCAACAAACCAGGCCAGGTGTCAGATGTCTCGGTGGGAGAGCATTTCGGTGACAGTGACTACAACTCCTTGACCTTTATCATAGTCATGGAGAGGGATAGGAATAGGCAGTATGGGAAGGTATTTAATTGGGGGAGGGGAAATTATACTGCTATTATATAGGAGCTGAGGAGCATAAAGTGGGAAGAATTGTTCTTGGGGAAATGCATAACAGTAATGTGGAGATTGTTTAAGGAGCACTTGCTGTGAGTGCTGAATAGTTTTGTCCCACTGAGATGAGGAAGGAATACTAAGGTGAAGGAGCCTTGGATGACAAGAGAAGTGGAGTTTCTAATCAAGAGGAAGAAGGAAGCTTACATAAGGTTGAGGAAGCAGTCATCTGGCAGGGCTCTAGAGGGTTACAAGGTAGCCAGGAAGGAACTCAAAAATGGACTGAGGAGAGGTAGAAGGGGGCATGAAAAAGCCCTGGTGGGAAGAATTAGGGAAAACCCCAAAGCGTTCTACACTTATGTGAGAAATAAGAGGATGATCAGGGTGAGATTAGGGCGGATCAGGGATAGTGGAGGGAACTTGTGCCTAGGGTCTGAGGAGATGGGGAGACCCTAAATGAATATTTTGCTTCAGTATTCCCTAGAGAGAGGGACTTTGTTGCTCATGAAAACAGTGTGAATCAGGTTAATAGACTTGAACAGGTTGATATTAAGAAGGAGGAAGTGCTGGAAACTTTGAAAAGCATCAAGATAGATAAGTCCCCTTACTGCGGGAAGCGAGGGAGAAGATTGCTGCGCCATTGGCGATGATCTTTGCGTCCTCACTCTTCACTGGAGTAGTACCGGATGATTGGAGGGAGGCGAATGTTGTTCCCCTGTTCAAGAAAGGGAATAGGGAAATCCCTGGAAATTACAGATCCATCAGTCTTACGTCTGTGGTGAGCAAAATATTCGAAAGGATTCTGAGAGATGGGATTTATCATTGTTTAGAAAAACATAGTTTGATTAAAGATAGTCAGCATGGCTTTGTGAGGGGAAGGTCATGCCTCACAAGCCTCATTGAACTCTTTGGGGATGTGACGAGGCACATTGATGGTGGTCGGGCAGTGGATGTGGTGTATATGGATTTCAATAAGGTATTTGATAAGGTTCCCCATGGTAGGCTCATTCAGAAAGTTAGGGGGCATGGGATACAGGGAAATTTGGCTGTCTGGATACAGAATTGGCTAGCCAAAAGAAGACAGCGAGTGGTAATGGATAGGAAGTATTCCGCCTGGAGGTCGGTGACCAGTGGTGTCCTACAGGAATCTGTTCTGGGACCTCTGCTCTTTGTGGTTTTTATAAATGACTTGGATGAGGTAGTGGAAGGGTGGGTTAGTAAGTTTGCCGATGACATGAAGGTTGGGGGAGTTGTAGATAGTGTTGAGGGCTGTTGGAGGATACAGCAGGACATTGACAGGATGCAGAGCTGGGTTGAGAAGTGGCAGATGGAGTTCAACCTGTATAAATACGAAGTGAATAATTTTGGAAGGTCGAATTTGAATGCTGAATACAGGGTTAAAGGCAGGATTCTTGGAAGTGTGGAAGAACAGATGGATCTTGGGGTCCACGTACACAGATGCCTTAAAGTTGCCACCTAGGGTTATAGGGTTGTTAAGAAGACATATGGTGTGCTGGCTTTCATTAACAGGAGGATTGAGTTTAAGAGCCGTGAGGTTTTGCTGCAGCTTTATAAAACTCCAGTTAAACCACACTTGGAATATTGTGTCCAGTTCTGGTCGCCTCATTATAGGAAGGATGTGGATGCTTTGGAGAGGGTACAGAGGAGATTTACTAGGATGCTGCCTAGTCTTATGAATAAAGGTTGAGGGAGCTCGGGCTTTTCTCACTGGAGCGAAGAAGGAAGAGAGGTGACTTGCTAGAGGTGTACAAGGTGATGAGAGGCATGGATAGAGTGGATAGCCAGAGACTTTTCCCCAGGGCGGAAATGGTTGTCACGAGGGGACATAATTTTAAGGTGATTGGAGGAAGGTATAGGGGAGATGTCAGAGGTAGGTTCTTTGCACAGACAGTGGTGAGTGCGTGGAATGCACTGCCAGCAGAGGTGGTGGAGTCAGAGTCATTAGGGACTTTTAAGCGACTCTTGGACAGACACATGGACAGCAGTAAATTGAAGGGGTGTAGGTTAGGTTGATCTTAGATTAGGATAAATGGTCGGCACAACATTGTGGGCCGAAGGGCCTGTAATGTGCTGTACTGTTCTATGTTCTATGTCTGCAGAATCCTTCAGGTTAAAATGGGGAAAAATAGTTAAAAATCGAGATCCGAGTTGGTATTCAACCTACCGGATTTTATCTGCTGCCTCGTTTTCTGATGGGCAGCCGGGTTTAAAGTCAGCCTGAACAATGGTATTTGGTTAACATACACCCGGGGACAGGACATTGACAGGATGCAGAGCTGGGCTGAGAAGTGGCAGATGGAGTTCAACCTAGATAAATATGAAGTGATTAATTTTGGAAGGTCGAATTTGAAAGCTGCATACAGGGTTAAAGGCAGGATTCTTGGAAGTGTGGAGGAATACTTAGAAACTGCTGTTCATCTCATGGCGCCGAGCTCCCAGGTTCGATCCCGGCTGTGGGTCACTGTCCGTGTGGAGTTTGCACATTTTCCCCATGTTTGCGTGGATTTCACCCCCACAACCCAAAAAGATGTGAAGGGTAGGTGAATTGGACACACTAAATTGCCCCTTAATTACAAAAAATGAATTGGGTACTCTAAATTTATATATAAAAAAAGAACTGCTGTTCATCTTAATTGTTGAATGGTGAAAAAGAAACGATCTGATCATATTTCTGCAGTAAAATTGTTTTAAAATGTTCCTCCTGTTGCGTTCGAGTTGGGTGTACCACAACTGAGATCTTTCTACATGTGAACTATGTGGTTGTGGGGGAGTAATCACAGTTTTTACTGTTCAAGAAAGATGTTTGAAGAGATTTTTTTTCAAAAATTGTCTGTACTCCTAACCAAACGTTCTTGCATGCTTGGTGTCAATAAAATATGTTACACATTAATTAAATGTCAGCACATTTTTCAGACCATGAAAGACAAGGGGTTCTTCAAAGAGAAACAAACCAATAAATTAACATACACTTTAAATCTACTACTTTTAGTGCAGTACGATTTGTGAAAATGCAGCAACTGGTTAATTGGTTTGCATTAAAAAGGCACATGTGCCGAATTAAAATGTGTTTACTCTGATGTTACAACAGACTGAAACTTTTTCCCAGAGAGCTCATATAAAATATCTTAAATTCTGGCTGATTGTCTGGTCTGCTAGCCACACATCGCTCTATTCAAATTCATGAAGTACTTCAGTAATCAGGACTATTTGTATTCAGCTACAGGATGCAGACATCGATGTCAAAGAACAAAGAACAAAGAAAAGTACAGCACAGGAACAGGCCCTTGGGCCCTCCAAGCCTGCGCCGACCATGCTGCCCGTCTAAACTAAAATCTTCTACACTTCCGGGGTCCGTATCCCACGATTCCCATCCTATTCATGTATTTGTCAAGATGCCCCTTAAATGTCACTATCGTCCCTGGTTCCAACACCTCCTCCGGCAGTGGGTTCCAGGCACCCACTACCCTCTGTGTAAAAAACTTGCCTTGTACATCTCCTCCAAATCTTGTCCCTCACACCTTAAACCTATGCCCCCTAGTAATAGACCCCCCTTCCCTGAGGGGAAAAGGTCTCTGACTATCCACCCTGTCTATGCCCCTCATCATTTTGTAGACCTCTTGGTCGCCCCTCAACCTCCGTTGTTCAAGTGAGAACAAACCGAGTTTATTCAACCTCTCCTCATAGCTAATGCACCCCATACCAGGCAACATCCTGGTAAATCTCTTCTGCGCCCTCTCTAAAGCCTCCACATCCTTCTGGTAGTGTGGGGACCAGAATTGAACACTATACTCCAAGTGTGGCCTAACTAAGGTTCTATACAGCTGCAACATGACTTGCCAATTCTTATACTCAATGCCCCGGCCAATGAAGGCAAGCATGCCATATGCCTTCTTGGCTACCTTCTCCACCTGTGTTGCCCCTTTCAGTGACCTGTGGACCTGTACACCTAGATCTCTCTGACTGTCAATACTCTTGAAGGTTCTACCATTCACTGTATATTCCCTACCTGTATTAGACCTTCCAACATGCATTACCTCACATTTGTCCGGATTAAACTCCTTCTGCCATCTCTCCGCCCAAGTCTCCAAACGATCTAAATCCTGCTGCATCCTCTGACAGTCCTCATCGCTATCCGCAATTCCACCAACCTTTGTATCATCCACAAACTTACTAATCAGACCAGTTACATTTTCCTCCAAATCGTTTATATATACTACGAACAGCAAAGGTCCCCGCACTGATCCCTGCGGAACACCACTAGTCACAGCCCTCCAATCAGAAAAGCACCCTTCCATTGCTACTCTCTGCCTTCTATGACCTAGGTAAGACGTCTTACAACACCAGGTTAAAGTCCAACAGATTTGTTTTAAATCACTAGCTTTAGGAGCACTGCTCCTTCCTCTTACTGTGCTCACCCTATTCCAATGCCGGCATCTCCACTTCTATGACCTTGCCAGTTCTGTATCCATCTTGCCAGCTCACCTCTGACTTCACCTTTTGTACCAGTCTGCCATGGGGGACCTCATTAAAGGCCTTTCTGAAGTCCATATAAACAACATCCACTGCCATACCTGCATCAGTCATATTTGTGACCTCCTCGAAAAACTCTATCAAGTTAGTGAGACACGACCTCCCCTTCACAAAACCGTGTTGCCTCACGCTAATACGTCCACTTGCTTCCAAATGGGAGTAGATCCTGTCTCAAACAATTCTCTCCAGTAATTTCCCTACCACTGACGTAAGGCTCACCGGATTATCCTGTAGTTCCCTGGATTACCCTTGCTACCCTTCTTAAACAAAGGAACGGGACTTCCGGTTGCGGCTATGCGGAGCTAAGCCGCACGAATCGGCAGCTCCCGCGAAGACGGACTTTCGGGCTCGATAGAAGAGCCCCAACGGAACTTTTCACACAGCCAACCCGTGGGGAAGAGAGGAGAGAGGTCCCCCACTAACCTGTATGGACCGGACCCGCAGCGAAACGGCCAAAAAACCGGCACTGGAGCAGCGGGAGAAGAAGGGTAAAACAAACAAAATGGTGGCGGCCGGGGACAAAGAAGAGCTGCTTAAACAAAGGAACAACATTGGCTATTCTCCAATCCTCCGGGACATCACCTGAAGACAGTGAGGATCCAAAGATTTCTGTCAAGGTCTCAGCAATTTCCTCTCTTGCCTCCTTCAGTATTCTGGGGTAGATCCCATCAGACCCTGGGGACTTATCTACCTTAATATTTTTCAAGACGCCCAACTCCTCATCTTTTGGGACCTCAATGTGACCCAGGCTCTCTACACACCCTTCGCCAGACTCAACATCCACCAATTCCTTGTCTTTGGTGAATACTGATGCAAAGTATTCATTTAGTACCTCGCCCATTTCCCCTGGCTCCACACATAGATTCCCTCCCCTGTCCTTCAGTGGGCCAACCCTTTCCCTGGCTATCCTCTTGCTTTTTATGTACGTGTAAAATGCCTTCGGATTTTCCTTAACCCTATTTGCCAATGACTTTTCGCGACCCCTTTTAGCCCTCCTCACTCCTTGCTTAAGTTCCTTCCTACTTTCCTTATATTCCACACAGGCTTCGTCTGTTCCCAGCCTTCTAACCCTGACAAATGCCTCCTTTTTCTTTTTGACGAGGCCTACAATATCTCTCGTTATCCAAGGTTCCCGAAATGTATCCTTCTTACTCACAGGAACATGCCAGTCCTGAATTCCTTTCAACTGACATTTGAAAGCCTCCCACATGTCAGATGTTGATTTACCCTCAAACATCCGCCCCCAATCTAGGTTCTTCAGTTCCCGCCTAATATTGTTATAATTAGCCTTCCCCCAATTTAGCACATTTACTCTAGGACCACTCTTATCCTTGTCCACCAGCACTTTAAAACTTACTGAATTGTGGTCACTGTTCCCGAAATGCTCCCCTACTGAAACTTCTACCACCTGGCCGGGTTCATTCCCCAATACCAGGTCCAGTACAGCCCCTTTCCTAGTTGGACTATCTACATATTGTTTTAAAAAGCCCTCCTGGATGCTCCTTACAAACTCTGCCCCGTCCAAGCCCCTGGCACTAAGTGAGGCCCAGTCAATATTGGGGATATTAAAGTCTCCCATCGCAACAACCCTGTTGCTTTTAATCCTTTCCAAAATCTGTCTACCTATCTGCTGCTCTATCTCCCGCTGGCTGTTTGGAGGCCTGTAGTAAACCCCCAACAATGTGACTGCACCCTTCTTATTCCTGATCTCTATCTACCCATGTAGCCTCGCTGCCCTCTGAGGTGTCCTCCCGCAGTACAGCTGTGATATTCTCCCTAACCAGTAGCTCACCTCCTGCACCCCTTTTACATCCCCCTCTATCCCGCCTGAAACATCTAAATCCTGGAACGTTTAGCTGCCAATCCTGTCCTTCCCTCAACCAGGTCTCTGTAATGGCAACAACATCATAGTTCCAAGTACTAATCCAAGCTCTAAGTTAATCTGCCTTACCTGTTATACTTCTTGCATTAAAACATATGCACTTCAAGCCACCAGTCTATGCTGTTTTCAGCAACATCTCCCTGTCTGCTCTTCCTCAGAGCCATACTGGTCCTATTCCCTAGTTCTCCGTCAATCTTTTCACCTTCTGACCTATTTCTCCGGTATCCACCCCCCAGCCATACTGGTTTAAACAATAAGTCAAGGTCAGGACTTACTGTCATCCATAAGGTGAGAAGGTGATGGTGAGCTACCTGCTTGAATCATTGTGGTACGCAAGGTGTAGATGCACTCACAATACTGTTAGGAAGGTGGCTTCAGCACTTTGACCCAGTGAAGATGAAGGAAGGACAATATATTTCCAAATGGATGGTGTGTGACTTGGAACCATGATATGACATTGTGGAGGATCTGTATGTGTGAACAAAGTGATTTTTAATATAAGTGCGATATTGCAATGGTAACTTATCTCTACCAGTGCCCAGGTTCACCTGTGCCCATTAGGTGCCGACTGTTTCTTGCTCCTCCTTACCCTCCTGCTACGCCTAGGTAAATCCACAGCTGACTTCCGCCCTCTGTGCCTGAGATGACCTTGGCGGGTATACCCTGGAGGCCTGGACCTAACTTTGGGCTGCCCGGGCATTTCAGTGCTGCTCTCCTCAGTGAGCTGGGCTGGAGTTGTGTTGCTCACGGGAGAGGGGTGTCAGATGGACTGGACACCCCTAGGATCTCCTGGGTAGAAGGCCCTGAGTTACATTCCTACCTATCCTCTTTCCTTTGTGTGACCCGGGGCCCTTGGACTCTTCCATTGGATAGAGGAGCAGCTGGAGTGAGATCCAGAAACTCCACCTTCCCCTGACATTCTTGGATTCACACTAGTGCCTGCACCATGCTGTTGAAGCCCTGTACCATGGAGCTCACTCCCTCAGCCATGGAGGTCATGAGCTGAACCATGGAGTGAACATCACCTGCCATGGAGTGCACTTCCGGAACCAAGGTCTCCATTGCTGACGCCACCCTCGCAGTGTTAGCCTCATTGCGTTTAAGCGATGGTACCATCTTCACGGACAGAAGGTGATGTGACTCCTCCAGTTGGCCATGCAGTCCATGGAGGAGGGATGCTGTAATCCCTTCCTGATGCTTGCGACACTGCCTTTGTACCCCCAGGAGCTCTGGGACGACCGGACCCAGGGGACAGAGGTGCAGCAGCGTCCTAGGCTGTGGAATCCCTCGGAGTGCCCAATCCCTGGGACATTCCTTTCTCCGCCTGCTATGGATCTTCAGCTTTGCAATGCTCACCAGTGATTGACCAAGAAGCCTGTTAATACCACTGAGATGTGGGTATCTGCACTGGTGGAGGGTGCTGGTGACGCCTCCACGATGCTTCCCTTTGTGACGTCTCCCTCGCAGCTGTTCTTCTCTGTGGTGACCAGAAGGCATGAGGATGATCTGGGCAGTTGACTTTTTGACCTACACGGGAAGCGAGATGGCATTCGTGCATCACAGGGGAGGATTGATGGGTGAAAGTTAACTCATGCTAGGCTTGCATCATGGCTGCATGACCTAATGGTGCTCACTTTCTTCTGCTACTCTCACCTCACCCTCCGCACACATGCTGCTCATCGACTGTCAGCTCAGGGGCTCTGTCTTCAAAGGGAGTGAGGGTTCTCAGATCGGGCATGGCTCTGGCAGGCTGTGCCTGCTCTCGCAGGCCATACTCGAGTTTGTCCTGCAATGAGACAGATGGGGAAAGTGTAGGCAGGAGTCCTGCCGGGTCAGATGGTGATGAAGGCTTGCATGCATGGTACGTAAGTGGGATTGGGGCTGTGAGGAGCAGAGGGATAATGAGGAGGGGGGTCTGTGGGGGCATGACAATTGTGGGGAATCCATGAGGTGGCTGGGAGAGAGGTCACCGTGGAGGTGTAATGGGTGCATGAAGCGGTGCAGCAGAAGACATTAGGAGGTGGAATTACCCTGGCTCCACGAAGGGAATTTATCTTTTTCCAGCACTGTTGCCCCTTCTTCTTATGGAGCGAGCTGGCACTCGCTAAAGCTGCCACTGCCTCCCAGGTGGGGGTGGTGAGCTTGCTTGATGGACGTCTCTGTGTTTTCGCTGACAGAGGATGTCACACCTCTGCTCCACACCATCTAGGAATTTGGTGAGCGATTTCTCCGTGAGGTGAGAGTGACTGCCCTTGACCTCAAGGCAGCATTTGACCAGGTATGGCATCAAGGAGCCTTAGCTAAACTGGAGTCAATAGGAATCATGGGAAAACTCCCTGCTGGTCGGAGTCATATCTGGCACAAAGGAAGATGGTTGTGGTGTTTGGAGGTCAATCATCTCAGCTCCAGGACATCACTGTAGGAGTTCCTCAGGGTAGTGTCCTAGGCCCAACCATCTTCAGCTGCTTCATCAATGACCACCCTTCCATCATAAGGTCAGAAGTGGGGATGTTTGCGGATGACTGCACATTTGTTCAGCACCATTTGCGACTCCTCAGACAATGAAGCAGTCCATGTCCAAATGAAGCAAGACCTGGACAATATCCAGGCTTGGGCTGACAAGTGACAAGTTACATTCATGCCACACAAGTGCCAGGCAATGACCATCTCCTACAAGAGGAGATCTAACTATCACCCCTTGGCATTCAATGGCAATACCATCACTGAATCCCCCACAATCAACAGGGTTATTGTTGATCAGAATCTGAACTGGACTAGCCAGACTAATATTGTGGCAGGTTAAAGGCTAGGAATCCTACGGTGAGTAACTCACCGCCTGACCCCCCAAAGTCTGTCCGCCATCTACAAGGCACAAGTCAGGAGTGTAATGGATTATTCTTCACTTGCCTGGATGAGTGCAGCTCCAACAACAACACTCAAGAAGCTCAACACCATCCAGGACAAAGCAGCCCGCTTGTTTGCTCCCCTGGATTGGACTTGGAACAAGTGCTGGGGATGGGTACAAAAACAGCACCTTGCTGATTGCAGAGATGAAGTTTTCCCAGGGCCATCAGAGGCAAGCTATAGAGCGTGGCGTGAATCACTTGGGGAAAAAAATCTGTTGAAGAGGCAGAATATTCGGTCAGGTCTCCCACCGTCAGCACCAGCAGGATTCTGCCTGGTTTTCTCACCGGAACCCACACTTTGGAAAAATATGGTAAGGTTCCGCCTAATGGTTTATCCATTGAAACATACTTTACTTCAATTATTTTCTTTTCACAATCAAAGGATTTCCTGTTTTTTAGTTTTTGCAGAAACTTAAATCAGCTTCTTTTCACACAAATGCTGAAAACATTCCAGTTGAACTGGAATATATATTTTTGCATAATGTTAAGAATGCATGAAGACGTGTAAGAATGAACAATTCATCAACACATCATCACTAATCTTATCAGTAAATCGTAAAAGCTTCCTTTGACTAACACTTCTCTAAAAGCTGGCGTTGTCAGCTACAGATTTAACCCGGGCCTCTGAGAAACACAGAGCAGGAGACTGAAAGGAGTTCCCAAGCCAAATGAGGAAAACAACATAAAATATTCGGACAGACGTGTTCCGAACTTGTAAAAGATGTAAAGGTCTAACCCCAGGTCGCATGATTAATTTACAAAAATCATGTGTAAATCAAAAGCAGCGCAAAATGAAGACCCCCTTACCTCACAGATCCGCCTCTAATTTGCTGCCAATCTTAAAGCAGCCATTTTCTTTATTCTTATATCTGGTCAAATTGTATTGCTAAACTGTGCTTACTAATACTCTATCAATTCAATTGTTGCTTATTATTCAGTAAATATTGAAATAATGGTAAATTTGGAAAGAATATATTGAGTGTTAGCATTCACATTAGGGCAGCCTCGTACTTTATCGGTCCTTCTAATTGAACTGTGGAATTAATGGCGCATAATGCTATCAAAATACATTTCTTGGATTTATAGGGTAGAGAATAGATGTTACTAAAGGTAAAGCAGGTCATTTCGCAGAGCATTATTCTGGCTGTCTTGTAAAAACAAAATAGGCTATTATTTTAAGTTGGGCGGATTCTTTCTGTGGAAACTAATGTTGCACCATTGCAGGGGAGGAAGGCAGAAGCTGACCTGCTCAGACAGGGATAGGGTCCTTGGGGCAACATTCTGCTGGTGCCAGTAAATTAACAGGTGGCCCCACGGGCTGTTAACCAGTTCAGGGCAGCAGCTCTCTCCCAAGAGCTGACAATTGAATCAGTGGGTCGGCAACTTAGTAGCCATAGTCATTGCTTCTAGCACGGGCAATGCTGAGGCTGCATCAATACCGAGGCACCCTTGAAGACACCCGTTTGTTAAGGGAGGCCAGGATCAGGAAGACAGACTTCAGTGGCCAGAGTTGCTCATTGTGGTAGTGGTGCCTTGGGAACTGGAGGTAAATAGAGATCCATTTGGCTGCTCAGTGGGCAGCCATGCCAGTAAGATTCCCGCCATTGGGAATATGCCTACCGACTGACTGGTATCCTCAATGAGCGCTTCATGGAGGATGGCGAACTGACCATCTCGCACAGAGAAAACTATGAAAATTAAGAAAAACCCATGGGATCCAAAGGAGTGGGGGGATGGGACGGGGGGGGGGGGGGGCGAAGGGCTTGGGGGAGTGCTGCAGGAGCAGTGAGAGTGGGGTTGCGGGAGGTGGATACCAGAGCTGTGAGATTGGGGGAGGTGGAGGCTGCAAGAGCGGAGAGTGGTGGAGGTGGGGGGTGGGGATGGGGTGGAGGTGAAGGTGGAGGTAGGGATGGGGGGTGGAAGTGAAGGTGGAGGTGGTGGGGGTGGGCGTGGAGGTGAAGGTGGAGGTGGGGATGGGGTTGAAGGTGAAGGTGAAGATGGGGATGGGGGTGGAGGTGAAGGTGGAGGTAGGGATGGGGGTGGAAGTGAAGCTAGAGGTGGTGGGGGTGGGGGTGGAGGTGAAGGTGAAGGTGGGAATGGGGTGGAGGTGAAGGTGGAGGTGGGGATGGGGGTGGAGGTGAATGTGGAGGTGGGGATGGGGTTGAAGGTGAAGGTGAAGATGGGGATGGGGGTGGAGGTGAAGGTGGAGGTGGGGATGGGGTTGAAGGTGAAGGTGAAGATGGGGATGGGGGTGGAGGTGAAGGTGGAGGTGGGAATGGGGATGGGGTGAAGATGGGGGTGGGGCTGGGGGTGGAGGTGAAGGTGGAGATGGGGATGGGGTTGGAGGTGAAGATGGGGGTGGGGCTGGGGGTGGAGGTGAAGGTGGAGATGGGGATGGGGTGGAGGTGTAGGTGGGGATGGGGTTGGAGGTGCAGGTGGAGGTGGGAATGGGGATGAAGATGGGGGTGGAGGTGAAGGTGGAGGTGGTGATGGGGATGGGGGTGAAGGTGGGAATGGGGGTGTGGGTGAAGGTGGAGGTGGAGGTGGTGATGGGGATGGGGGTGAAGGTGGGAATAGGGGTGAGGATGAGGATGGGGATGGAGGTCGAGGCGGTGGGGATGGGGATGGGGTGAAGGTGGGAATGGGGGTGGGGATGGGGATGGGGGGTGGAGGTGGGAATAGGGGTGGGGGTGAAGGTGGGAATGGGGGTGGGGGTGGGGATGTGGTGGAGGTGGAGGTGGTAATGGGGATGGGGTTGGAGGTGGAGGTGGAGGTGGGGATGGGGTGAAGGTGGGAATGGGGGTGTGGGTGAAGGTGGAGGTGGAGGTGGTGATGGGGTTGGGGGTGAAGGACGGAATGGGGTGGGGATGGGGGTGGAGGTGGAGGTGGTGGGGATGGGGATCGGGGTGAAGGTGGGAATGGGGGTGGGGGTGGGGATGGGGTGGAGGTGGGAATGGGGGTGGAGGTTAGAATAGGGGTGGGGGTGAAGGTGGGAATGGGGGTGGGGATGGGGATGGGGTGGAGGTGGAGGTGGAGGTGGGAATGGGGATGGGGTGAAGGTGGAGGTGGAGGTGGAGGTGGTGATGGGGATGGGGGTGAAGGTGGGAATAGGGGTGGGGGTGAAGGTGGAGATGGAGGTGGGGATGGGGGTGTGGGTGAAGGTGGGAATAGGGGTGGGGGTGAAGGTGGGAATGGGGGTGGGGATGGGGATGGGGTGGAGGTGGAGGTGGGGCTGGGAATGGAGGTGGAGGTGGGGATGGGGATGGGGGTGAAGGTGGGAATGGGGGTGGGGATGGGATGGGGGTGAAGGTGGAGGTGGGGATGGGGGTGGCGGTGGACGTTGGGGTGGGGATGGGGGGTGGAGGTAAAGGAGGAGGTGAGGATATGGGTGGAGGTGGCAGTGGGGGGTGGGGATGGGGGTGGAGATGGACGTGGGGCTGGAGTTGGAGGTGGAAGTGGCGGTGGAGGAGAGGTTGGCTTGGGGATGGGGGTGCAGGTGGAGGTGGAGCTGGAGGTGGGGATGGGGGCGGAGGTGGAGGTGGGATGGGGTGGGGTTGGGGTTGGGGTCGAGGTGGAGGTGGGGATGGGGGTGGAGGTGGGATGGGGGTTGAGGTGGAGGTGGGATGTGGGTGGGGTTGGGGTTGTGGGTGGAGGTGGAGGTGGGATGGGGTAGGGTTGGGGATGGGGGGTGGAGGTGGAGGTGGAGGTGGGGGTGGGGTTGGGGTTCGGGGTGGAGGTGGAGGAGGAGGTGGATGTGGGGATGGGGGTGGAGGTGGGATGGGGTGGGGTTGGGGATGGGGGGTGGAGGTGGAGGTGGAGGTGGGGTGGATGTGGGGTGGAGGTGGAGGTGGAGATGAGGGTGGAGGTGGAGGTGGGATGGGGTGGGGTTGGGGATGGGGGGGTGGAGGTGGAAGTGGAGGTGGGGGTGGGGGTGGAGGTGGAGGTGGGATGGGGTGGGGTTGGGGATGGGGGGGTGGGGGTGGAGGTGGAGGTGGGATGGGGTGGGGTTGGGGATGGGGTGTGGAGGTGGAGGTGGAGGTGGGGATGCAGGGTGGTGGAGTGGGGTGGAGATGGAAGTGGAGGTGGAGGTGGGGATGGGGTGGAGGTGGGGATGGGGGTGGAGGTGTAGGTGGGATTGGGTGGGGTTGGGGATGGAGGGGTGGAGGAGGAGGTGGAGGTGGGGTTGAGAGTGGAGGTGGAGGTGGGGTGGGGTGGGGTTTGGGATGGGGGGGTGGAGTTGGGGATGCGGGGGTGGTGGAGGGGGTGGGGATGGGGGTGGAGTTGGAGGTGGAGGTGGGGGTGGAGGTGGATGTGGGGATGCGGGGGTGGTGGAGCTGGGGGTGGGGATCTGGGGTGGAGGTGGAGGTGGGGGTGGGGATGGGGTGTGGTGGAGGTGGGGGTGGGAATCTGGGGTGGAGGTGGGGTGGGGTTGGGGATGGGGGAGTGGAGGTGGAGGTGGGAATGGAGGGGGTGGTGGAGGTGGGGTGTGGATGGGGGTGTGGTGGAGGTGGGGGTGGGGATGGGTGGGTGGTGGGGGGGTGGATGGGGGCTGGTGGAGGTGGGTTGGGGATGGGGGGGAGGTGGAGCTGGGGTGGGGATGAGGGGGTGGTGGAGGTGGGGGTGAGGATGAGGGGGTGGTGGAGGTGGGGTGGGGATGGGGGGAGGTGGAGCTGGGGGTGGGGATGAGGGGGTGGTGGAGGTGGGGTGGGGATGGGGGAGGTGGAGCTGGGGGTGGGGATCTGTGGTGGAGGTGGAGGTGGGGGTGGGAATCTGGTGTGCAGGTGGGGATGCAGGTATGGTGGAGGGGGGTGGGGATGAGGGGGAGGTGGAGGTGGGGGTGGGGATGGGGGGCTGGTGAAGGTGGGGGTGGGGGTGGGGAGGGTGGTGGAGGTGGGGTGGGGCTGGGGGAAGATGGAGCTGGGGATCTGGGGTGGAGGTGGAGGTGGGATGGGGTGGGGTTGGGGATGGGGTGTGGAGGTGGAGGTGGAGGTGGGGATGCAGGGTGGTGGAGGGGCGGTGGAGATGGAAGTGGAGGCGGAGGTGGGGATGGGGTGGAGGTGGAGGTGGGGATGGGGGTGGAGGTGGAGGTGGGATTGGGTGGGGTTGGGGATGGGGGGGTGGAGTTGGGGATGCGGGGTTGGTGGAGGGGGTGGGGATGGGGGTGGAGTTGGAGGTGGAGGTGGGGGTGGAGGTGGATGTGGGGATGCGGGGGTGGTGGAGCTGGGGTGGGGATCTGGGGTGGAGGTGGAGGTGGGGGTGGGGATGGGGTGTGGTGGAGGTGGGGTTGGGAATCTGGGGTGGAGGTGGGGTGGGGTTGGGGATGGGGGAGTGGAGGTGGAGGTGGGAATGGAGGGGGTGGTGGAGGTGGGGTGTGGATGGGGGTGTGCTGGAGGTGGGGGTGGGGATGGGTGGGTGGTGGGGGGGTGGATGGGGGCTGGTGGAGGTGGGTTGGGGATGGGGGAGGTGGAGCTGGGGGTGAGGATGAGGGGGTGGTGGAGGTGGGGGTGGGGATGGGGGGCTGGTGAAGGTGGGGGTGGGGGTGGGGAGGGTGGTGGAGGTGGGGTGGGGCTGGGGGAAGATGGAGCTGGGGATCTGGGGTGGAGGTGGAGGTGGGGGTGGGGATGGGGCGGTGGTGGAGGTGCGGTGGGGCTGGGGGAAGGTGGAGCTGGGGGTGGGTATCTGGGGTGGAAGTGGAGGTGGGGGTGGGGATGGAGGTGTGGTGGAGGGGGGGTGGGGCTCAGGGGGAGGTGGAGGTGGGGGTGGGGAAGGAGTGAGGAGGTGGAGGTGGGGATGGGGGTGGAGGTGGAGGTGGAGGTGGGGGTGGAGGTGGATGTGGGGATGCGGGGGTGGTGGAGCTGGGGGTGGGAATCTGGGGTGGAGGTGGGGTGGGGTTGGGGATGGGGGAGTGGAGGTGGAGGTGGGAATGGAGGGGGTGGTGGAGGTGGGGTGGGGGTGTGGTGGAGGTGGGGGTGGGGATGGGTGGGTGGTGGGGGTGTGGATGGGGGCTGGTTGAGGTGGGTTGGGGATGGGGGGAGGTGGAGCTGGGGGTGGGGATGAGGGGGTGGTGGAGGTGGGGGTGAGGATGAGGGGCTGGTGGAGGTGGGGTGGGGATGGGGGGAGGTGGAGCTGGGGGTGGGGATTAGGGGGTGGTGGAGGTGGGGTGGGGATGGGGGAGGTGGAGCTGGGGGTGGGGATCTGTGGTGGAGGTGGAGGTGGGGGTGGGAATCTGGTGTGGAGGTGGGGATGCAGGTATGGTGTAGGGGGGTGGGGATGAGGGGGAGGTGGAGGTGGGGGTGTGGATGGGGTGAGGAAGTGGAGGTGGGGGTGGGGAGGTGGGGTAGGTAGAGGTGGGGGTGAAGATGGGGAGTGGAGCTGGAGGTGGGGGTGGGGAAGGGGGGTGAAGGTGGAGGTGGGGGTGGGGATGGGGGAGGTTGAGGTGGGGGTGGGGATGGGGGAGGTGGAGGTGGGGGTGAGGATGGGGTTGGAGGTGGAGGTGGCGGTGGGGAAGGGGGGTGGAGGTGGAGGTGGGGGTGTGGATGGGGGGAGGTTGAGGTGCGCGTGGGGATGGGGGAGGTGGAGGAGGTGGGGAGGATGGGGGGTGGTGGTGGAGGTGGGGGTGGGAAGGGGGTGGAGGTGGGGGTGGTGATGGGTCGGGGGTGGTGGAGGGGGTGGAGATGGAGGTAGAGGTGGAGGTGGGGGTGGGGGTGGTGGAGGGGGTGGAGATAGAGGTGGAGGTGTAGGTGGGGGAGGGGGTGGTGGAGGGGGTGGAGATGGAGGTGGAGGTGGAGGTGGGATGGGGTGGTGGTGGAGGCGGGATGGGGTGGGGTTGGGGATGGGGGGGTGGAGGAGGAGGTGGAGGTGGGGGTGGGAGTGGAGGTGGAGGTGGGATGGGGTGGGGTTGGGGATGGTGGGGTGGAGGTGGAGCTGGGGGTGGGGATGAGGGGGTGGTGGAGGTGGGGGTGAGGATGAGGGGCTGGTGGAGGTGGGGTGGGGATGGGGGGAGGTGGAGCTGGGGGTGGGGATTAGGGGGTGGTGGAGGTGGGGTGGGGATGGGGGAGGTGGAGCTGGGGGTGGGGATCTGTGGTGGAGGTGGAGGTGGGGGTGGGAATCTGGTGTGGAGGTGGGGATGCAGGTATGGTGTAGGGGGGTGGGGATGAGGGGGAGGTGGAGGTGGGGGTGTGGATGGGGTGAGGAAGTGGAGGTGGGGGTGGGGAGGTGGGGTAGGTAGAGGTGGGGGTGAAGATGGGGAGTGGAGCTGGAGGTGGGGGTGGGGAAGGGGGGTGAAGGTGGAGGTGGGGGTGGGGATGGGGGAGGTTGAGGTGGGGGTGGGGATGGGGGAGGTGGAGGTGGGGGTGAGGATGGGGTTGGAGGTGGAGGTGGCGGTGGGGAAGGGGGGTGGAGGTGGAGGTGGGGGTGGGGATGGGGGGAGGTTGAGGTGCGCGTGGGGATGGGGGAGGTGGAGGAGGTGGGGAGGATGGGGGGTGGTGGTGGAGGTGGGGGTGGGAAGGGGGTGGAGGTGGGGGTGGTGATGGGTCGGGGGTGGTGGAGGGGGTGGAGATGGAGGTAGAGGTGGAGGTGGGGGTGGGGGTGGTGGAGGGGGTGGAGATAGAGGTGGAGGTGTAGGTGGGGGAGGGGGTGGTGGAGGGGGTGGAGATGGAGGTGGAGGTGGAGGTGGGGATGGGGTGGTGGTGGAGGTGGGATGGGGTGGGGTTGGGGATGGGGGGGTGGAGGAGGAGGTGGAGGTGGGGGTGGGAGTGGAGGTGGAGGTGGGATGGGGTGGGGTTGGGGATGGTGGGGTGGAGGTGGGGATGCGGGGGTGGTGGAGGGGGGTGGGGATGGGGGTGGAGGTGGAGGTGGAGGTGGGGGTGGAGGTGGATGTGGGGATGCGGTGAGGTGGAGCTGGGGGTGGGGATCTGGGGTGGAGGTGGGGGTGGGGATGGGGTGTGGTAGAGGTGGGGGTTGGAATCTGGGGTGGAGGTGGGGTGGGGTTGGAGATGGGGGAGTGGAGGTGGAGGTGGGAATGGAGGGGGTGGTGGAGATGGGGGTGGGGATGGGGGTGTGGTGGAGGTGGGGGTGGGGATGGGTGGGTGGTGGAGGTGTGGATGGGGGCTGGTGGGTTGGGGATGGGGGGAGGTGGAGCTGGGGGTGGGGATGAGGGGGTGGTGGAGGTGGGGGTGAGGGTGAGGGGGTGGTGGAGTTGGGGTGGGGATGGGGAGGAGGTGGAGCTGGGGGTGGGGATGAGGGGAGGTGGAGGTGGGGTGGGGATGAGGGAGGTGGAGCTGGGGGTGGGGATCTGTGGTGGAGGTGGAGGTGGGAATGCAGGTATGGTGCAGGGGGTGGGGATGAGGGGAGGTGGAGGTGGGGGTGGGGATGGGGGGCTGGTGAAGGTGGGGGTGGGGATGGGGAGGGTGGGGGAGGTGTGGTGGGGCTGGGGGAAGATGGAGCTGGGGATCTGGGGTGGAGGTGGAGGTGGGGTGGGGATGGTGTGGTGGTGGAGCTGGGGTGGGGCTGGGGGAAGGTTGAGCTGGGGCTGGGGATCTGGTGCAGAGGTGGAGGTGGGGGTGGGGATGGAGGTGTGGTGGAGGGGGGGTGGGGATCAGGGGGAGGTGGAGGTGGGGGTGGGGAAGGGGCGTGGAGGTGCAGGTGGGGGTGGGGAGGGGTTGGGGTTGGGGTCGAGGTGGAGGTGGAGGTGGGGATGGGGTGGAGGTGGAGGTGGGATGGGGTGGGGTTGGGGTTGTGGGTGGAGGTGGAGGTGGGGATGGGGGTGGAGGTGGGATGGGGTGGGGTTGGGGATGGGGGGTGGAGGTGGAGGTGGAGGTGGGGGTGGGGTTGGGGTTCGGGGTGGAGGTGGAGGAGGAGGTAGATGTGGGGATGGGGGTGGAGGTGGGATGGGGTGGGGTTGGGGATGGGGGGTGGAGGTGGAGGTGGAGGTGGGGTGGATGTGGGGTGGAGGTGGAGGTGGGGATGAGGGTGGAGGTGGAGGTGGGATGGGGTGGGGTTGGGGATGGGGGGGTGGAGGTGGAAGTGGAGGTGGGGGTGGGGGTGGAGGTGGAGGTGGGATGGGGTGGGGTTGGGGATGGGGGGGTGGAGGTGGAGGTGGAGGTGGGGGTGGGAGTGGAGGTGGAGGTGGGATGGGGTGGGGTTGGGGATGGGGTGTGGAGGTGGAGGTGGAGGTGGGGATGCAGGGTGGTGGAGGGGGGTGGAGATGGAAGTGGAGGTGGAGGTGGGGATGGGGTGGAGGTTGAGGTGGGGATGGGGGTGGAGGTGGAGGTGGGATTGTGTGGGGTTGCGGATGGAGGGGTGGAGGAGGAGGTGGAGGTGGGGGTGAGAGTGGAGGTGGAGGTGGGATGGGGTGGGGTTGGGGTTGGGGGGGTGGAGTTGGGGATGTGGGGGTGGTGGAGGGGGTGGGGGTGGGGGTGGAGGTGGAGGTGGAGGTGGGGGTGGAGGTGGATGTGGGGATGCGGGGGTGGTGGAGCTGGGGGTGGGGATCTGGGGTGGAGGTGGAGGTGGGGGTGGGGATGGGGTGTGGTGGAGGTGTGGGTGGGAATCTGGGGTGGAGGTGGGGTGGGGTTGGGGATGGGGGAGTGGAGGTGGAGGTGGGAATGGAGGGGGTGGTGGAGGTGGGGTGGGGATGGGGGTGTGGTGGAGGTGGGGGTGGGGATGGGTGGGTGGTGGGGGTGTGGATGGGGCTGGTGGAGGTGGGTTGGGGATGGGGGGGAGGTGGAGCTGGGGGTGGGGATGAGGGGTGGTGGAGGTGGGGGTGAGGATGAGGGGGTGGGGAGGTGGGGTGGGGATGGGGAGCAGGTGGAGCTGGGGGTGGGGATGAGGGGGTGGTGGAGGTGGGGTGGGGATGGGGGAGGTGGAGCTGGGGGTGGGGATCTGTGGTGGAGGTGGAGGTGGGGGTGGGAATCTGGTGTGGAGGTGGGGATGCAGGTATGGTGTAGGGGGGTGCGATGAGGGGGAGGTGGAGGGGGGTGGGGATGGGGGTGGAGGTGGAGGTGGAGGTGGGGGTGGCGGTGGATGTGGGGATGCGGGGGAGGTGGAGCTGGGGTGGGGATCTGGGGTGGAGGTGGAGGTGGGGGTGGGAATGGGGTGTGGTGGAGGTGGGGGTTGGAATCTGGGGTGGAGGTGGGGTGGGGTTGGAGATGGGGGAGTGGAGGTGGAGATGGGAATGGAGGGGGTGGTGGAGATGGGGGTGGGGATGGGGGTGTGGTGGAGGTTGGGGTGGGGATGGGTGGGTGGTGGGGGTGTGGATGGGGGCTGGTGGAGGTGGGTTGGGGATGGGGGGAGGTGGAGCTGGGGGTGGGGATGGAGTTGGAGGTGCAGGTGGCGGTGGGGAAGGGGGGTGGAGGTGGAGGTGGGGGTGGGGATGGGGGAGGTCGAGGTGCGCGTGGGGATGGGGGGAGGTGGAGGTGGTGGGGAGGATGGCGGGTGGAGGTGGAGGTGGGGGTGGGGAAGGGGGTGGAGGTGGGGGTGGTGATGGGGGGAGGTTGAGGTGGGGGTGGGGATGGGGGGAGGAGGTGGAGGTGGGTTTGGGGAAGGGGGTGGAGGTGGAGGTGGGGGTGGGGAAGGGGGGTGGAGGTGGAGGTGGGGGTGGGGGTGGGGAGGAGGTTGAGGTGTGGGTGAGGATGGGGGGTGGAGGTGGAGGTGGGGGTGGGGTAGGGGGGTGGAGGTGGGAGTGGGGATGGGGAGGGGGAGGGGGAGGTGGAGATGGAGGTGGAGGTGGAGGTGGGGGTGGGGGTGGTGGAGGGGGTGGAGATGGAGGTGGAGGTGGAGGTGGGGATGGGGTGGTGGTGGAGGCGGGATGGGGTGGGGTTGGGGATGGGGGGGTGGAGGAGGAGGTGGAGGTGGGTTTGGGAGTGGAGGTGGAGGTGGGATGGGGTGGGGTTGGGGATGGTGGGGTGGAGGTAGGGATGCGGGGGTGGTGGAGGGGGGTGGGGATCTGGGGTGAAGGTGGAGGTGGGGGTGGGGATGGGGTGTGATGGAGGTGGGGGTTGGAATCTGGGGTGGAGGTGGGGTGGGGTTGGAGATGGGGGAGTGGAGGTGGAGGTGGGAATGAAGGGGGTGGTGAAGATGGGGGTGGGGATGGGGGTGTGGTGGAGGTGGGGGTGGGGATGGGTGGGTGGTGGGGGTGTGGATGGGGGCTGGTGGAGGTGGGTTGGGGATGGGGGGGAGGTGGAGCTGGGGGTGGGGATGTGGGGGTGGTGGAGGTGGGGGTGAGGGTGAGGGGGTGGTGGAGGTGGGGTGGGGATGGGGGGGAGGTGGAGCTGGGGGTGGGGATGAGGGGGTGGTGGAGGTGGGGTGGGGATGAGGGAGGTGGAGCTGGGGTGGGGATCTGTGGTGGAGGTGGAGGTGGGGGTGGGAATCTGGGGTGGAGGTGGGGGTGGGAATGCAGGTATGGTGTAGGGGGGTGGGGATGAGGGGAGGTGGAGGTGGGGGTGGGGATGGGGGGCTGGTGAAGGTGGGGGTGGAGATGGGGAGGGTGGTGGAGGTGTGGTGGGGCTGGGGGAAGATGGAGCTGGGGATCTGGGGTGGAGGTGGAGGTGGGGTGGGGATGGTGTGGTGGTGGAGGTGGGGTGGGGCTGGGGGAAGGTGGAGCTGGGGGTGGGGATCTGGTGCGGAGGTGGAGGTGGGGGTGGGGATGGAGGTGTGGTGGAGGGGGTTGGGGATCAGGGGGAGGTGGAGGTGGGGGTGGGGAAGGGGCGTGGAGGTGGAGGTGGGGGTGGGGAGGTGGGGGGGTAGAGGTGGGGGTGAGGATGGGGGGTTGAGGAGGAGGTGGGGGTGGGGAAGGGGGGTGGAGGAGGAGGTGGGGGTGGGGGTGGGGGGGAGTTTGAGGTGCGGGTGGGGATGGGGGAGGTGGAGGTGGGGGAGGATGGGGGGTGGAGGTGGAGGTGGGGGTGGGAAAGGGGGGTGGAGGTGGAGGTGGGGTTGGGGAAGGGGGGTAGAGGTGGAGGTGGGGGTGGGGAAGGGGGGTGGAGGTGGAGGTGAGGGTGGGGATGGGGCTGAGGTTGAGGTGGGGGTGAGGATGGGGGGTGGAGGTGGGAGTGGGGTAGGGGGGTGGAGGTGGGGGTGGGGATGGGGGAGGGGGAGGTGGAGGTGGGGATGGGGGGTGGAGGTGGAGGTGGGGGTGGGGGTGGGGATGAGGGGTGGGGATGGGGGTGGAGGTGGGGGTGGGGGTGGGGATGGGGGGTGCGGATGGGGGGTGGAGGTGGAGGTGGGGGTGGGGATGGGGGGTGGTTGAGGAGGGGTTGGGGATGGGGAGGTTGATGTGGGGGTGGGGATGGGGGAGGGGGAGGTGGGGGTGGGGTAGGGGGTGGAGGTGGAGGTGGCGGTGAGGATAGGGGAGGTTGAGGTGGGGGTGGGGATGGGGGGGAGGTTGAGGTGGGGGTGGGGATGGGGAGAGGGTGAGGTGGGGAAGCGGGGTGGAGGTGGAGGTGGGGGTGGGGATGGGGGGAGGGTGAAGTGGGGGTGGGGATGGGGCGGAGGTTGAGGTGGGGGTGGGTAAGGGGGGAGGGTCAGGTGTGGGTGGGGATGGGGGGGAGGTTGAGATGGGGGTAGGGATGGGGGGAGGTTGAGGTGGGAGTGGGGATGGGGGAGGGGGATGTGGGGGTTGGGAAGGGGGGTGGAGGTGGAGGTGGGGGTGGGGATGGGGGGCTGGTGAAGGTGGGGTTGGGGATGGGGAGGGTGGTGGAGGTGGGGTGGGGCTGGGGGCAGATGGAGCTGGGGATCTGGGGTGGAGGTGGATGTGGGGGTGGGGATGGGGTGGTGGTGGAGGTGGGTGGGGCTGGGGGAAGGTGGAGCTGGGGGTGGGGATCTGGGGTGGAGTTGGAGGTGGGGGTGGGGATAGGGGTGTGGTGGAGGGGGGGTGGGGATAAAGGGGAGGTGGAGGTGGAGGTGGGGAAGGGGCGTGGATGTGGAGGTGGGGGTGGGAAGGTGGGGGAGGTAGGGGTGGGGGTGAGGATGGGGGGTGGAGCTGGAGGTGGGGGTGGGGATGGGGGGCAGGTGGAGGTGGGGGTGGGGATGGGGAGGTTGCGGTGCGGGTTGGGATGGGGGGGAGGTGGAGGTGGGGGTGAGGATGGGGGGTGGAGGTGGAGGTGGGGGTGAGGAAGGGGGGTGGAGGTGGAGGTGGTGTTGGGGATGGAGGGGAGGTTGAGGTGGGGGTGGGGATGGGGGGTGGAGGTGGAGGTGGGGTTGGGGAAGGGTGGTGGAGGTGGAGGTGGGGGCGGGGAAGGGGGATGGAGGTGGAGGTGGTTGTGGGGATGGGGAGGAGGTTGAGGTGGGGGTGAGGATGGGGGGTGGAGGTGGGGGTGGGGAAGGGGGTGGAGGTGGTGGTGGGGGTGGGGATGGGGGAGGGGAGGTGGGGGTGGGGATGGGGGGTGGAGGTGGAGGTGGGGGTGGGGATGGGGGGTGGGGATGGGGGGTGGAGGTTGGGGTGGGGTGGGGATGGGGGGTTCGGATGGGGGGTGGAGATGGAGGTGGGGGTGGGGATGGGGGTGGAGGTGGAGGTGGGGTTGGAGAAGGGGGTGGAGGTGGAGGTGAGGGCGGGGAAGGGGGATGGAGGTGGAGGTGGGGGTGGGGATGGGGAGGAGGTTGAGGTGGGGGTGACGATGGGGGTGGAGGTGGAGGTGGGGGTGGGGAAGGGGGTGGAGATGGAGGTGGGGGTGGGGATGGGGGAGGGGGAGGTGTGGGTGGGGATGGGGAGGGTGAGGTGTGGGTGGGGATGGGGGGAGGGTGAGGTGGTGGTGCGGATGGGGTGGAGGTGGGGGTGGGGATGGGGGGGAGGTTGAGATGGGGGTGGGGATGGGGTGGTTGAGGAGGGAGTGGTGATGGGGGAGGGGGGTGGAGGTGGAGGTGGGGTGGGGATGGGGAGGTGGAGCTGGTGGTGGGGATGAGGGGATGGTGGAGGTGGGGTGGGGATGGAGCAGGTGGAGCTGGGGTGGGGATCTGTGGTGGAGGTGGAGGTGGTGGTGGGAATCTGGGGTGGAGGTGGGGGTGGGGATGCAGGTATGGTGTAGTGGGGTGGGGATGAGGGGGAGGTGGAGGTGGGGATCTGTGGTGGAGGTGGAGGTGGGGGTGGGAATCTGGGGTGGAGGTGGGGGTTGGGATGGGGGTTGGTGAAGGTTGGGATGGGGAGGGTGGTGAAGGTGGGGTGGGGCTGTGGGACGATGGAGCTGGGGATCTGGGGTGGAGGTGGAGGTGGGGGTGGGGATGGGGTGGTGGTGGAGGTGGGGTGGGGCTGGGGGAAGGTGGAGCTGGGGGTGGGGGTCTGGGGTGGAGGTGGGGGTGGGGATGGGGGTGAGGTGAAGGGGATCAGGGGGAGGTGGAGGTGGGGGTGGGGAAGGGGCGTGGATGTGGCGATGGGGGTGGTGAGGTGGGGGAGATCGGGGTGGGGGTGAGGATGGGGGGTGGAGGTGGAGGTGGGGGTGGGGAAGGGTGTTGGAGGTGGAGGTGGGGGTGGGGATGGGGGAGGTTGAAGTGGGGGTGGGGATGGGGGGAGGTGGAGGTGGGGGTGTGGATGGGGTTGGAGGTGGAGGTGGGGGTGGGGAAGGGGGGTGAAGGTGGAGGTGGGGGTGGGGATGGGGGGAGGTTGAGGTGGGGGTGGGCATGGGGGGTGGAGGTGGAGGTGGGGTTGGGGAAGGGGGGTGAAGGTGGAGGTGGGGGTGGGGAAAGTGGGTGGAGGTGGAGGTGGGGGTGGGGTTGGGGAGGAGGTTGAGGTGGGGGTGAGGATGGGGGGTGGAGGTGGAGGTGGGGGTGGGGAAGGGGGGGTGGGGAGGTGGGGGTGGGGGTGGGGATGGGGTGTGGGGATGGGGGGTGGAGGTTGGGGTGGGGGGTGCTGATGGGGGGTGGTTGAGGTGGGGGTGGGGATGGGGGAGGTTGATGTGGGGGTGGGGTTGGGGGAGGAGGAGGTGGGGGTGGGCAATGGGGGTGGAGGTGGAGGTGGGGGTGAGGATGCGGGGAGGTTGAGGTGGGGGTGGGGATGGGGAGGTTGAGGTGGGGGTGGGGGTGGGGAGAGGGTGAGGTGGGGGTGGGGAAGGGGGGTGGAGGTGGAGGTGGGGGTGGGGATGGGGGAGGTGGAGCTGGGGGTGGGGATGAGGGGGTGGTGGAGGTGGGGTGGGGATGGGGCAGGTGGAGCTGGGGTGGGGATCTGTGGTTGAGGTGGAGGTGGGGGTGGGAATCTGGGGTGGAGGTGGGGGTGGGGATGGGGGGCTGGTGAAGGTGGGGATGGGGAGGGTGGTGGAGGTGGGGTGGGGCTGGGGGATGATGGAGCTGGGGATCTGGGGTGGAGGTGGAGGTGGGGATGGGGCGGTGGTGGAGGTGGGGTGGGGCTGGGGGAAGGTGGAGCTGGTGGTGGGGATCTGGGGTGGAGGTGGAGGTGGGAGTGGGGATGGGGGTGTGGTGGAGGGGATCAGGGGGAGGTGGAGTTGGGGGTGGGGAAGGGGCGTGGATGTGGAGGTGGGGGTGGGGAGGTGGGGCAGGTAGGGGTGGGGGTGAGGATGGGGGGTGGAGGTGGAGGTGGGGGTGGGGAAGGGGGTTGTGTGGTGGAGGTGGGGGTGGGGATGGGGGGGTGGGGATGGGGGAGGTGGAGGTGGGGGTGAGGATTGGGTTGGAGGTGTAGGTGGGGGTGGGGATGGGGAGGAGGTTAAGGTGGGGGTGAGGATGGGGGTGGAGGTGGGGGTGGGGAAGGGGGGGTGGAGGTGGAGGTGGGGGTGGGGATGGGGGGGAGGGGGCGTTGGAGGTGGGGGTGGGGGTGGCGATGGGGGTGCGGATGGGGGGTGGAGGTGGCGGTGGGGGTGGGGATGGGGGGTGGCTGAGGTGGGGGTGGGGATGGGGAGTTTGATGTGGGGGTGGGGATGGGTGGTGGAGGTGGGGGTGGGGAAGGGGGGGTGGAGGTGGAGGTGGGGGTATGGATGGGGGTGGAGGTTGAGCAAATCAGTCGGGCATCGCGCCGCCCCAAAGATGCGGAGCATTCCGCACCTTTGGGGGCCGAGCCGAAAAGGCCTTTGGTGCCCCGCCAGCTGGCGCGGAAATGACATCTCCGGGCGGCGCATGCGCGGGAGCATCAGCGGCCGCTGACGGCATTCCCGCGCATGCGCATTGGAGGGAGTCTCTTCCGCCTCCGCCATGGTGGAGACCGTGGCGGAGGCGGAAGAGAAAGAGTGCCCCCACGGCACAGGCCCGCCCGCGGATCGGTGGGCCCCGATCGCGAGCCAGGCCACCGTGGGGGCACCCCCCGGGGCCAGATCTCCCCAGGTCCCGGAGCCCGTCCGCGCCGCCTTGTCCCGCCGGTAAGGTAGGTGGTTTAATTTACGCCGGCGGGACAGGCATTTTAGCGGCGGGACTTTGGCCCATCCGGGCCGGAGAATCGCGGGGGGTGGCCCGCCAACTGGCGCGGCGCGATTCCCGCCCCCGCCGAATATCCGGTGGTGGAGAATTCGGCAACCGGCGGGGGCGGGATTCACGCCAGCCCCCGGCGATTCTCCGACCCGGCGGGGAGTCGGAGAATCTCGCCCATTGAAAGCAGTTCAGAGAACTATAGAATCCCTGCAGTGCAGACTGTCTCCATTGATCCCATCAGGTTTGCATCGACTCTCCGAAAGAACACCCTACCTAGGCCCACTGCTCAGCCCTATCCCGTTAACCCCTCCTAACTTGTACGACCTTGGACACTAAGGAGCAATTTAGCAAGGCCAATCCACCTAACCTGAACATCTTTGGACTGTGGGTGGAAATCGGAGCACCCGGAGGAAATGTTGCCTTTCTTTTCCTGTGGCTCTGCTCTAACTACGGCAATCAGTGGGTTTGCCCTTCTTTCTTTGATATCTATATGCTAATGCTCAGAGTCACCAGGTATCAAATGATACCACCACAAGGTTCAACTGGCTATCGATCAAAGAGCCAAACACCAGTTAGTTAGTTCAAGGCAAGGGTACTTTATTTACACACAATTAGTCATGCAACATAAACACTACTAGTTAACTACACCTATCGACTAAGACAACCTGTACTTAATGTCAGGCACCCGGCTTAGGTCAGAGGAACAGTGGCCGCTGTCCGATTCTGGATCTATCGAGTCTGGAGAAGTAACTGCTGCTCAGCTAGGCTCATCCGTCTGGTAGCGAGCGTTGAACTTGGACTTGCTTCTGGTGGTGCGATTGGAGATGGACGTTACCGGGGCGCCAGGTCCAAAAGAGGACGAACATATGGCGCACTGTCTTCTTATACGTGGGGGTTTTCGCGCTCTTTTGGGCGGTCCTTCAGTTTGGACCCCACTAATTGGTGATCCCTGATCACTCTGTTTGATTCCTAACCAATAAATGGGCGGGGATCTCGATGGCTGGGCGTGTCCCAAGCGGTCACTGACCCCGTTGTTGATGCTTCCCCTGAACAGGGAGTGGCACCGAAATGTGTGGGACTGTACCGGTCGCTTGAGTACCAGACCATTGTTTTGGTGAAGATGGGCCATCAAATGCTAATCGGCCCATCAAAATGCTAATTGGTCGGAGTTTCGATACCGTCTGGACTCCTTGCTTACAAATATACATTTCAGGCTCTGAGCCTGCCTGAATCTTGCTTTGTCCATTTTACCCACTAGGCTTTGCGAGTTTCTCTGTTCCTGGTTGTAAGTGGCCATCCCAGATTGCTCCACTCCGTCCTCTTGATCTTCAACGCGAAGCATGAAGGATCATAATACTGGGTCTATATGTGGTGTTGTGTCCGGGCTGGGGGTGTTGTGTTGGGTAGTCGTGTTCAGGGTCTGTGTGGCGAGGTAGTAGAGGTGGGTGACGCGCGCAACTGTACTGTTCCACCGACGATCATGATGTCGATCATCAGGTTCGTCATTTTTTTTGTGCTTTTCTCCATCTGTAAGTATCTTCGTATCTTCCTAGGGGTACAAGCATAATATCTGTTATCTTGTTGCTTAACATCTCGTTTGTCTGTCTGTTTCTCCTTAACGTCAATTTTCCATTTGAATCGTCACCATATGTGACTCCCTCATAAAACCAACCATTTGCGGAGACAAGACATCCGGAAAAGATTCTGTCACAGTGCGAGCACTCTCGCAGCCTGTGTTTGATGGGCTGAGTGGGCGGACAATTTCTCCGTCCTCTGCAAACTTGTTTTTCCAACCAAGTGATTCTGACATGTAAATAGTATTGGGGGGGGTGGGGGGGGTGAAATAGCAACCGAAGGGTCGTCGGAAAGGGGCAAGAGTTGTGGCAAAATGCATTATTTAAACCACAGGAATTAAAAAGAACAGCAAAAGAGTTTCGAAAACAATCCTCCGAATGGGGTGCGTATGATCCGCAGCAGGGCAAGAATGGATGGGATCCCCGGGTAGTGTGGTGATCAGTGCCGTTACTCCACTACCCAAGCTTGGCTGACTAAATGTATAGGGGCTCCTCAGGCAGGGCAGGGATAAGTGCCGTTACTTCACTGCTTGAGTGACCTTCCAAGAGCGGTACAAGTATATGGGCTCCAAAAAACTTGTTTCCTTAACTGCCATGTGGCGTCAGAAGAATGTAGCCAGTTAAAATGGCTAACTCCCGATTTAGAATGGCTAACCCCGATTTAAAATGGCGAACGGCAAAGGCTGATGGGAAAATCAGCCAACAGGACTAAAACAAGCAGCTACAGGTAGACTGTGTATTCACCTCTGGGAAGGCCAGACAAGATCGATACCAGTAACCATCAGCACAAAAAAACACCAGCCATCTGCATATTAATGAGCAATCCCCAGGAACAATGTGCAACATTTTACACACACAAAGCCAACCCAGACTCGGCGGCGCCAGTAAAAGCCTACACAAAGGGAGGTGAACGATCACCTAAAGACCGCCCATCGATCGAGGAATCGCTCCAGCATTGGAGAATATCGAACCAAGTGATTGGGACAAAGTCCATTCACTTGGAACCAGGTACAGGGTACGCCCCGAAAGGCGGGAAGCCCCTGGGGACTATAAAAATAGAGTCCAAGTTCAAATCGACCCTTCTGCACCCTTCTGATACCCCTTCTGCATCCTCCTGCACCTTGCTGCTTCTCTTCTGGACCGGGTCACTCAGCAACGCGAACCAACCCTTGACAGTGACCGGTCCAGCCATCACGGAAATCGAATAAGTCTTACTTCAACGCTCGCTACGAGATAGGCGCTCCTAGCTACCAATCTGTACCAACTTCGAATCCCGCAGGCTCAGAACCCGAACGAAAGGCCATTTGTTTCCCTGACCTGGTGGGCCAGTTCCGAGTTAAGTATTGGCCTGTTAGTTGTCGAAGTAGCTTAGACGTAGAATTTGTGCATGAGTAGTGATTACTGTGTATAATAAATGTGCTTTGATTTAAATCTTACTAATCGGTGTATTGGATTATTGATCATTACTCGGACTTGAACCACGTGGCGGTATCAGAAAGATACCTGGCGACTCAAGAGCAAAGGTGATAAAACGGAACAATTAAACTAAGACAAAAGTTAGCAACAAGAGTAGGTATGACTGTATCAAGAAATTATCTGTGAGGCTGACATACAAAATCGTACAAAAGAGAACGTACAACATTTAAAAACAAACTGAACAAGAAAAGCGGGCAGGTTCTATCAGAGAATAGGACACCGTAAATCTCAATCGGTTCCTGATTCTCATCATCTGGACACCTCAAGGTTCCATACCAAAAAGGGTCTCAAAGGGGTTACCATGGTGGGAGTCAGACTAGGAGTCATCACCATCTCCTGGGTGCCAAACTCGTGCGTGGAATTTTCGTGCTAATGCAGTGTGTGCTGATGTGGGGTCCATTTCATCATTCCGTGTCAGACAACAGGAATTATCGCGGTGCCAATGTTTCATGTTCCATAGGGCGGTCTGGGCAAGGGGGGTGTCGCTATCATCAGGTGGTGGGTCAGGTTCCGGTGTGGGCAAATAAATTGTCTCAAAGGGGCTTAACATACCCTGGTCGGTATCTTTGGGGCTGTAGTGACTGGGGCCTGGTTTGTGTGTCCATTGTTCGGATCTCTCAGGGGCGTTAGTTGTGCTGTTGCTGTCGCTATCGCTGTCGCTAGCAGCTGAATCAAGCGTTAGGGTGAAATTTGATGCTGGGGGCGGGGTCAAGGCCGTGTCTGTGGACGTGCTGCTGCTGCTGGGGGAGGGGGAATTAGATTGTCAGTGGGCGGGTCTTCGCTGTCTGCCATTGCCAATAAGACGTGGTGCGAGTGGCTGCACTGCTTTCCATAAACCTTAAGCTGGTTCACATGGAACCATCCTGATTTTCCATTCGGATACGTGATTTTATAAACTGAGGGGCTTACTTTGTCCGAGGTTGAATAGGGTCCTGCAAATTTTGGGGAGAGGAATGAGCTGGGATTGTATAAGGTGACCATCACTTGCTGTCCGACTGTATACTCTGTCGGGTGTACTGTCTTATCAAAGTAGGCCTTACTCTGCTTTCGTTTAGCGCCTAGTCGAACAGCTGCAGCGAGCTGTGCTGCTTTAATATTTTCTAACATGTGTTGGACTGCTTTCTCATGGGTCAGGGCGGTGACTGCGGGGCTGGCCAAATCAAGTCCAAATAGATACTCGGTACCCTTCATGGGTCGACCGGTCATGACGGTATGGGGGGTATATCCTGTCAAACTCGACATTGTGTTTCTAATAAACATCAGTGCGAATGGGAGCACTGTGTCCCATGCCGTGTTGTGCTACTGCATCTTTTTTCTCAGTGTGGCCTTTAGTGTCAGATTCATGCGTTCCACAATGCCGCTGGACTGCGGTTGATAGGCAATGTGGAACTTTTGCTTTATCCCAAAAATTGTCACGACATTTTTCATGACCCTGCCTGTGAAGTGTGTACCTTGGTCCGACTCAATACTACGGGGGCGTCCCAATCTAGCAAAAATTTGCTCGGTTAGGATCTTTGCCGTGGCCTTGGCTGTATTTGTTCTCGAGGCGAAAGCTTCGACCCATTTCGTAAATGCGTCGATTACCACCAACACATATTTGTATCCATTTCTGCAGGGTGGGAGGGGACCAATATAATCTAACTGAAGGTTAGTCCACGGGCCATTTACAATGGTGTGTCGTAGCTGGGCTTTTTTCGCACATCTATCCGGGTTGTACTGTGCACAAATCAAGCAATTTTCAATGTAATGGGATACGCGGTTTTCAAATCAGGCCACCAGCAGAGAGGTCTAAGGTAGGCAAGGGTGGATTCAATCCCTTGGTGTCCATGTCCGTCATGGAATTTACAAATGATTTCATCCCTGTCCTGGGTGGGGACTACATAAATGCCATCTTTTAAAACAATTCCCTCATGGATTGTTAAAGAATTCCTAAACTTTTCGTAGGGAGCTGGGAAGTTTCCTTTTCAAATTTCCAACGTCTCGCCTTCCTTCTGTGCCTGGGCTAAGTCTTGGATGTTGGTTTGTGAGACCTGAACTGCGTGTACTGGGGCACTCTCGGGGGGTTGCCAAAAGTGGCCATGTCCTGAGCCTACCTTCGCTAGGGCGTCGGCTTTCATGTCACCAGGTGGGGAGGAACAAAGGTGACTTCTTACTTTAACTATGCCATATTTTCTGCCTTTCGCTGTCTGGAGGATATGTTTGAGTAATGGGGCTGAGGGTAGAGGTTTTCCGTTGGTGGAAATAAATCCTCTAGATTCCCACAGGAGTAGGAATTCTGTCAGGCTGTTGCAGACGTACAAACTGTCTGAATATATGTCTGCTGGGGTCGGGAACGAATCGGGGTGCTGGACAATGTAAGCGATGGCTGTTAACTCGGCTGCCTGTGAACCTAAGTGTCCTGGCAAATTTAAAGCTAACTCTTCCAAAGCGCGTCCCTGCGGGTCCTCTGCATAAATATCACATCCTGTGATCCTTTTTCCACCAAGGACTGTGGAGGAGCCATCAATGTAAATTCTCAGTGCTTTATCTGTGGGCTGGGTCATCTGTGGTCAGATGCCTGTCATTTTTGGTACCGACTTGGGAACAAAGGGGCCTGTGCTGTGCTTGGGGGCTATGATCTCGCACTCGTGTGGGGTTCCTGCATAGTGCAAATTGTCGGCCAGAAACGTGTGTGTTTTTGTCCGTTTTACGGTAATGTCGCGTCCTTGTAGGAGTAGGGTCCATCGCGCTGCTCGAATTTGGCTTACTGTGCCGTCTTTTAGTCTGCCGTCCAATAAAAGCTGTGTCGGGGTGTGCTCGGTCAAAATGGTTACTGGGTTGAGTCCGGTTATGTACAGGAAATACTGTACCACCCAGAAAGCTGCTAGTAAGTGCCTTTCGCAAGCTGAAAATCCCTGTTCTAGTGGATCTAAAACTCGTGAGGCACAGGCTACGGGTCCTAGACGATCGTGCCTTTCCTGCAGGAGTATGGACGAAAGGGTTCGGTCGGTGGTCGCGACCTCTATCGCATATGGGAAGTGTGGATCTGGGGCCTGCAAAGTGGGGGTTGTGATCAGGGCGCGTTTCAATGCATCCACGGCATCCGTGCGCTGAGGAAGCCATTTCCATGGGACCTGTTTCTTTAGGAGCTCGGAAAGTGGGGCTGCTTTTGTGGCGAAACCGTCTATGTGGTTTCTACAATATCCAACCAGTCCTAAAAATGACCGGAGTGCTATAACGTTTTGGGGCAAGGGCAATTTTACAATCGAGTCTAAGCGTTTATGTTCTATTTTACGCTTACCATGCGTGATGACCGTACCTAAATATGTGACTTTTTCCTGGAGAATTTGGGCTTTCTTGGGGTTAATTTTGCAGCCAATTGTGGTGAGTAGTCCTAATAATTCTGAAAGAGGCGAAAGTGTCAGTCTGTAGGAGCAAGTTTAGCACACTGGGCTAAATAGCTGGCTTTTAAAGCAGACCAAGGCAGGCCAGCAGCATCGTTCAATTCCCATACCAGCCTCCCCGAACAGGCGCCGGAATGTGGTGACTAGGGGCTTTTCACAGAAACTTCATTTGAAGCCTACTTGTGACAATAAGCGATTTTCATTTCATTTCAAGTCATCCACATACTGAACAAGGCATTTAGGGTGGGAGAATTTAGATAAGCCGTTTGCCAATTGTCTGTGGAAAATGGAGGGGAGTTGTGGAAGCCTTGTGGAAGGCACGTCCACCTGTACTGCTGTCCCTGGAAAGTGAATGCAAATTTATACTGGCATGCTTAGTCCACTGGTATGGACCAAAAGCCATTGCTGATGTCCAATACCATGAAAACGTTCGACTGGAGTCCCTGTTTTAACATGGTCTTGGGACTCGTGGCAATGGTGGGGGCAGCTAATGGGGTCACTTTGTTCAATTCCCTATAATCGATGGTCAGTCACCATGAACCATCTGGTTTTCTTACTGGCCAAATTGGGGCATTGTTCCTCGATGCTACTGGTCGAATCACACCTTGGTTTAATATACTTTGGATTACCTTGGCTATCTCTCCCTCGGCTTGCTGGGGGAAGCCGTACTGTTTCTGGGGCTTAGGATCGGGACCTATAATGTTAACCATTCCTGGGATTTTGCCGCAGTCGTGCTTGTGCTGGGCAAACGGTGCCTTATGTATTTTCAAGACCTCTCTAACCGTCTTGTCTGTGGTAATGGTTTGTGGATCAAACCAATACTCTCCTACTGAGCTGATTCTGTGTGCATAATCTCCTACTGTGAGCGTGGCGGGGGCTCGTGCTGCTGTAGCCATTTTCCATGTACATTTATCAACTGGGTCGAACGAAAGGTTGTGTGCACTCATGAAATCTTTGCCTAGGATGTGTTCTGCTGCCTGGGGTAAATCTACTAAAACGACGGAGTTTTTTATTTTAATATTGCCAAGCTGTACGTCCACAGGGGCTGTGATGTGTCCCTGCTGGAGGTGACCTGTAAAGCCACTAAAGGTAATAGTGTCCGTAGTGGGCCATATATCTCTCTGGTGGAGGAGTTTAACGTGGTTCCGGACCCTCCTGTGTCCCAAAGGAACTCTACGGGGTGTCCCCGGACTGTGCCTGCAACTACCGGTCTTCCGGACCTATCCCAAAGGGTATCGCAGATCAAAGTTGGGGAGCCCGAACACCGGCAATCGGTGCCGTTTATGGCCGAATTATCTGCTCGAGCGCTAACACTGTGGATGGGTCTGGCATTGTTTCTAGGGGGGCATTTGTGCGCTGATTCCTTTGGTGCTTCGGGGGGGCTTGACATTCTCATGCGTAATGTCCTTTCTGTCCGCAATTATAACATTCCTGTGCTTTAGGGTGCTGCGTGTTACTTCTGCCTTCATTTACCCATGCGGGGTCTTGGTGTGCCCTTACTGGATTCATTGTGGCGTCTACTCTCTCCTGCTCTGTCTATCTCTGTATAGACTGTTCCCAAGCTCTCGACAAGCATTTCAGAACCCACTCTTCATTGTGTGCCGGGTCTGAGGGGTCGGAACTGCCACATGCCTTCTGTCCTGCCTCTGTGGCATGGAATACTACGGTACGGGTCCATTTGGCTGTATTGTCTACTGATAAATGGGCGCGAGCTAAATCACCAAATACAACAGTAAAGTGGATCCAGAGGCGTCCAGCAAACGCTGTTGGATGCTCTCCCTTTTTCTGTCAGCACCGGTTGAGTCCTTCTACCGGATCTCCTCTATTACAGCCAATGGCGTCTAAAATGGCTGTTTTCATCTCTTGGAGGCTACCTCCTCCTACATTTTGTGGGTCGGGAAGGGCTGAACTAACTGACGGGTCAAGGCACATCACTATGAGCTTTACCTCTTCCTGCTCGTCTAAACTGTACATGAGGGTCTGTTGCTTCACTAGTTCAAAAAAGTGGTGTGGGTCTGATGTGGGTGGAAAGTCTCAATCTTATCGTGGGCATCTCTTAACTGGGTGATGGTAATGGGGTTGTATACACAAAATCGTGTTGGTCTTCCGTGGTGACCTTGCGCTGCGTGATGATGGGGTTCATTGGGTTGGGTGCTGCCTGTGCAGTTGGTGGTGCGGGTGCTTTTCTTTTCGGGGCCTGGGGGACTTTATTCTGATTCTCAGTCTCACTCACATACCGTTGGGCCGTTTCACTAAGTTCCTGCCAGTCGGGGCCATCTTCCTGATCTAACTGTGGGCCAAAGGTGTCTCTGAACCCATTCTGAACAGATAGCAGGGATTGCAACCTTGCAATTTACTGCCTGTACTTGGCATGATCCGAACTCTGCCTCTGTTCCGTGGTGGAACTGTGGAGTGCTCGGAGGGCTGCCTTCAAATCATCGCATTGTTTCCTTAACTGTTCTACCTAGTTCTCTGTTTCTTCTCTTACCATTACAGCACGTTGCGTGTCCTGGTAGGCCTTATCATACTGAACCTGGAAGCTGCTGAGGTGGGCGAGACAGGATTGATGTGCCCTCTTGACATCATCCATTTCCTTGCCCTTCTCCGCTAACTGCTCCCGGAGCTGCACATTTAATCTCTCGCTTTCACTAATATCTCCCTCTCTGCTCCTCTCCTACCCCTCAAGCTGTCTGCGGAGCGTCCTCACGACCTCCTCTGTGCCTCGCAATTGTGCCAGACAGGACACGATTGCCATCGGCTTCCAAACCTCACTCAAACTCTTCTTGTGGATCTTGGTCAGGCTGTCCCACCAAGCCTGTCCTATGCTGCCAGGGCCTGTTTCCTCATTCGCACAAAATTCCAACCATAGGGGCCATCCTTTCCCCTTTAGGTACTTCCTGATCTCTTCTTCCCATATGGGACACTGTTCTGATCTGTTGGTCGCTGCGACCTCGACCTCTTGTGGATGCATAAGGCATTCCATTGCCTTCATGGCCATCCCTACAATTACTTCTGTCTCTACCGGAAATTTGGAACAAGGGGGAATAAAGCGGTGGTGCGAACATGGGTAAGGCTCAAGCGATTTTCCGGTTTACGCAACTCCCGAAAGTTTCACGCAACAAAATCTATCGAGTTTACCTCATATCCCTTTGTTAGAACGCATGCAAATTACACACTTCCGAATCTTGGAGGTTTGATCGATACTGGTTTCACTTGTGGTTTCTTTTACTTTGCCAATTTGGATTCTAATTCACACGCTTTTGTGGGTTCTCTAGGAGTGACACGGTTACTTCTGGGTCGAATCCCATCAGAGACGCCAATAACTGTTGCCTTTCTTTTCCTGTGGCTCTGCTCCAATTACGGCCATCAGTGGGTTTGCCCTTCTTTCTTTGATATCTATATTCTAATGCTCAAAGTCACCAGGTATCAAATGATACCACCACAAGGTTCAACAGGCTATCGATCAAAGAGCCAAACACCAATTAGTTAGTTCAAGGTCAAGGGTACTTTATTTACACACAATTAGTCATGCAACATAAACACTACTAGTTAACTACACCTATCGACTAAGACAACCTGTACTTAACGTCAGGCACCCGGCTTAGGTCAGAGGAACAGTGGCCGCTGTTCGATTCTGGATCTATCGAGTCTGGAGAAGTAACTGCTGCTCAGCTAGCCTCATCCGTCTGGTAGCGAGCGTTGAACTTGGACTTGCTTCTGGTGGTGCGATTGGAGATGGACGTTGCCGGGGCGCCAGGTCCAAAAGAGGACGAACATATGGCGGACTCTCTTCTTATACGTGGGGGTTTTTGTGCTCTTTTGGGCGGTCCTTCAGTTTGGACCCCACTAATTGGGTGATCCCTGATCACTCTGTTCGATTCCTAACCAATAAATGGGCGGGGATCTGGATGGCTGGGCGTGTCCCAAGCGGTCACTGACCCCGTTGTTGACGCTTCCCTAGAACAGGGAGTGGCACCAAAATGTTTGGGACTGTACCGGTCGCTCAAGTACCAGTCCTTTGTTTTGGTCAAATGCTAATCGGCCCATCAAAATGCTAATTGGTCGGAGTTTCGATACCGTCTGGACTCCTTGCTTGCAAATATACATTTCAGGCTCTGAGCCTGCCTGAGTCTTGCCTTGTCCATTTTACCCACTAGGCTTTGCGAGTTTCTCTGTTCCTGGTTGTAAGTGGCCATCCCAGAAACCCTCGCAGACATGGAGAGAACGTTCAAACTCCACACAGACAGTCAGCCAAGGCTGGAATTGAACCCAGATCCCTGGTGCTGTGAGGCAGCAGTACTAACCACTGTGTACCCATGTCTGGTATAATTCACTGGGATAGTCCCCAGTCTGGAGGGTTTGTTTTATTAGTAAAAGTTTACGGGTTGGGACTCTACTAATGGAACTTGGAAGAATGAGAGGTGATCTCATTAAAACATATCTGATTCTTAAGGGGCTTGAAAGGGTGAATGCTGAGAGGATGTTTCCCCTCATGGCAGAGTCTAGGACTAGAGGGCATAGTTTCAGAATAAAGGTGTGACAATTTGAGGAGGAATTTCTTCTCTCAGAGAGTTGAAAATTTTTGACACTCCTTGCCACAGAGAGCTATGGGGGCAGAGTCCTTGTGTATATTTAAGACTGAGATAAATATATTCTTGACCAGTAATGGAATCAAGCGTTATGGGGAAAGGGCGAGAGAGTGGATGGGAGGAATGTTGGGATCGGCCATGATCCTATTATAATGGTTTCAGCAGGCTCGAGGGGCGAAATGGCCTACACCTGTTCCTATTTCTTATCATCTTATTATGGTCTTATAAACCATGGAGTGTCCATTCTGGAGCCCTCTATCCTCCCGGCCTTGCACTCCCATTCCTCACTACTTCTTTTGTCCCTTCCTGTACCCCACCTATCATCCCTTTACCCTTTCCCCCCTTCACCTGCCCTCCCTTCCCTACCCACCCACCCCACTCAACATTGTCCTCCCAACTTCCAGTCCATGTGCAACAGTCTCATAAAATTCTGCCCATGCAGTCGGATTAAAATTATCATCATTTGGACAATGAAGGAAGAAAATCATACTGGAAGGCAGTAAGTTGAATTGATTTCACCATTTGGGTGATCTTACTGTGTGGAATGACAAGCACTTTGCCTCAAATTCCTGACTGTATAGACTACCTCAAGCGAAATCAGACATTACATGGGCCTGGAGACAATGATCAACACTTGATGCTTGAACATCACAAAAGAGTCATTGTTTCAGGGTCAGTCTGGAGGTTTAAGAAAGAATAATTTCCTCCCAACATTAATAACCATTTGGTAATTTATTTCTAAAGAAACGTTCTTGAAATATGTCAAAGCTCTATAAAACTTACACAAAGAGCAGTTTCACGGTTTCATTTATAGATTGTAAACTGAAATTGTTGGAAAGAACTCAATAATCTTTATTAGCATAGAAAATAAGTTGAGGATATTAAGTGTAAAATGTACCAATTTCCAGAGAATTAAGTACAATTTCTACAACAGAGGCACAATGACTTGAAAAATAATTATTTTCGCATATGCCAGCTCCATAGAAACAGGTTAAAATTGTAAAGCTTGCAAAGATTGAAATAATCTGCTTATAAATCCATTTTCACACTTGAAATCTGAATAGAAATGTACAGCATGAAGTTTCTGTCAATGCTGACATAAAATTACACTCAATTCCCAGCGCAGTCCCAGCAGGTCCAAACCAGCTTCTTCCCACCTCCTGGTCATTGAACCATATCTGGCTTTTCTTTAAAGGCTCTATTCCATGCTATTTGTCCAAACCAGGTGGTCAGACGTTCTGCATTCTAACCATTTTCTGGGTACATAATTTTCTCCTGAGTTCTTCATTGGGTTTATTCGTGATAATTTTAGATGTACGACCCCTGGTTTTGGATTTCCTTGCACTTCAATGCATTCCTCAGTGTGGCAGAAAGCAATACAGGTCAGAACATCCCCGATTCCACGCCTGACCTGCTGAATCAGCTGATCGCAGTTTGGGCAGTAATTTGGGCGATACACCCCAGCCCTACAGTAGAACAGACACATATTAGGCATGTTCACAATCCACTGGTTAAAGTGTACAAATGTCACAGATGTTTTGGCGTGTGGCACGGTGGCGCTGTAGTTAGCACTCCTTCCTTGTGGCACGGAGGACCCGGGTTCGATCCCAGCCCCGGGTCACTGTGCATGTGGAGTTTGCACATTCTCCCTGTGTCTGTGTGGGTCTGTTGCTCTTTTTAGCCTTAGTTTTATTACCTCTGATTATGTCACCTTTGCTCACGAGTCGCCAGGTATCTTTCTGATACCGCCACGTGGTTCAAGCTCGAGTTATGATTAATAAGTCAGCACACTGCTTAGTAAGATTGAAATCAACGGTCATTTATTATATACAACAATTAATGCTTACACAATAATCCTACTATCTATATAGAAACCTATCACTACTGGCCAATACTTAACTTTAGGAAGGGCCCACCAGGTCAGGGAAACGAATGGCTTATCGAATCGGATCTGGCCCGCGGGATTCAAAAGGCTGATACGGGTCGATGGCTAGGAGTCTTTATTGGGTAGCGATCGCTGGAGTCAAACTTACAGTTTCTGGTCAATGTTCTTGCGAAGGTCGCGAGCAGGAGAAGAAGGGAGAGAGAGCGAGATCTGAACTTGGCCCCTCACTTTATAGGGCCCAGGGGCTTCCCGCCTCTCGGGGCGGCCCTTGGCCCTGAGTCCCAAGTGATTGGACTTGTTCCCAATCACTGGGTTCAATATGCTCCAATAATGGGGCGATTCCTCGATCGGGGGGTGGTCGTTCACCTGTCTTTGTTTCGGCCACTGCTGGCGCCGACAGGTCTAGCCCGGCATTCAATTGCTAATATATTGCAATTGTTCCCGGGGATAGCCGATTAAACTGCAGATGTCTGGGTTGATGTGCTGCTAATAGTCTTGAGTATCGATCTGGGCTGACTTCCTCAGAGCCGAATACGCTATTCTGCCTGCAGCTGTCCGTTTGTGTCCTGTTGGCTGCTTTTCCCATCAGCCTTTTCGGTTCGCCATTTTAAATCGGGTTTTGGCCAAATTAATAGGGAATCAGCCATTTTAAGTGGCTACAGGTCTCACCCCCACAACACTGTTGCTTCACAGCGCCAGGTCTCCAGGTTCGATTCCCGGCTTGGGTCACTGTTCTCCCCATGTCTGCGTGGATTTTCTCGAGGTTCTCCGGTTTCCTCCCACAAGTCCCGAAAGACGTGTTTGTTAAGTGAATTTGACATTCTAAATTCTGCCTCTGTGTACCCGAACAGGTGCCGGAGTGTGGCGACCAGGGGATCTTCACAGTAACTTCATTGCAATGTTAATGCAAGCCTACTTGTGACAACTTGTAATGCAGGCTACACTAAATTGCCCCTTAAATGGAAATATTTTTTTTAAAATGTTTTAACTGTGATACTTTAAGCTTACTGATACTAATGGACTAAATTTACATGTGAAGCGTGGCATAATTGATTATGCTTGTCCCTGTGAAACGACTCACTCAGAAGAATGACCAGTTTGAGGGACAGAGCAGAGAGACACTGAAAAAGAAGGAACAGTGAATCTTTCAGAGATTTATATTTATGCTCTTTTTTGTTCATTTTCTTTGCCACTGTTTAATTATATTTGGGATAGTATAGGGTAGTGGTGCAAAAAAGGAAATATCAGACCAGATTAAAGGCAATGGAAAGGGGTTTGGTGGTATGTATGATGGGTGTCCAATAAGACATTACCTATAATTTTCAGCGGTACTATTACCCTCTTGTCTGTTGGCACATGTTATTCTTCCTCTGAGAATGGTGCAGTGGTTAGCATGGGACTGCAGCGCTGAGGACCCGGGTTCGAATCCCGGCCCTGGGTCACTTTCCGTGTGGAGTTTGCACATTCTCCCCATGTCTGTGTGGGTTTCACCCCCACAACCCAAAGATGTGCTGGTTAGGTGGATTGGCCATGCTAAATTGCCCTTTAATTGGAAAAGAAAAATAATTGGCTACTCTAAATTTATTAAAAAGAAAACCTTCCTCTGAGAAAGTGGAAAAGAAGCCTGTTCAGAAGCCTGCGATATAATCAGTTGAAAGTGTGGTCCAGATTGTTAATGTTGTGTCTAACCTCCGTTCAGACAGTCCAACTGAGATCAGGGGTTGAGTATGGTGAACCTCCCTCTCCCATGGTATGCAGTACATCGCAACACCAAGTTCCTATAAACTTTGGTGCACCAATATAGATAGAGTAGGAAGAGATTATAATGGTTTCAGCAGGTAAATGCCTTTGGCTCATTCAACAAATGGGTGACTCACTGTGTTATGAAGCCTACTGGACCAGTGGATCCTTATAATTAATTGTACATCTGTGCTGAGTTTATCTTTTTTTTCAGTTGGATGGTAATAAATGTGCTAAAATTGCTCCCATAACTGTGGTGTTGGGTGCTCTGGTGCACAGATGAGCCAACACAGTTGTATGTGGTACAACTCTATTTTATTATAACTCTTATAATACAGTTCGTTCTGGATACTCTGCACGTGCTGTCTCCCTGAGTGTGTTTGGTAACAGATGTGTCCTGGTTCTCCTCTGCAGCTAATACTGACCACCGGGGGTCGTGTCTGTGCTTTTATATCTTTCTGTCATTGGTTGTGGTGTTGTGTGTTCTGATTTGTCTGTTGGTGTGTCTATCATGATGTGTGTGTTTGAATATCATGACATCCCCCCTTTTTACAAAGATATGTGCCTACGTGGTTATAAATATAATTGTGTCGTGAGTGCATCGAAGAGTGTGTGTGTGTGTTATGTACAGCGTGTGTATATGACGTAACTATTTACATGGGGCGATGTCGGGTGCGTCACACTAACAAGGTTGTACCATAACAAAACTTGGATGCGAGAGAAAAAAAAAAAAAAAAACTTGAACATTGGTCTGGTCAGACGATATCTGGAACAATAAACAACAACAGGTTATAATACAGAAGTGTTTGACTTTTTGAACGTATGAACAGCGTTATAAGTCCAGTCTAATGGGTGACCGCCTCAAGAATGGGCTGGTCCTCAAGCCGGTTCAGCTGTGGAGATTTTAAATTCGTTATCTGGCTACTCGATGTCGGTGTCCTCAGGATTCTTGCTCCAATGTTCTGCTCAATAATCAGTGGAGCGTGTATAGGTTCAATGCAATTAATGTTCCCCTCAAGGTTTGAAGAGTCATTACTGACTAACTGCTGGTCTCCGAAGTTGGGATTTTGCGGTGTTGTGTTGAAGGGAGACATTTGTCCCTGCTGTAGATATGATTCAGGTTGTGTTATTTCCATTACCTGAGGATCAATGTCTTGTCCATTTTTTCGATCCGTACTAAAACACTGGCAATTCTCAGTCTGCTCCTTGCAAGTTAAACATTCAATTAATTTCGTTAGCAAATCCTCAGCATCCTTCTGTGGCCGTGCAGCATTATTAATCTCTGTTCGGCTATAATGATCCTGAAGGTCAGCGCATAAACCTTTTTTCTTCGGGCTTGGACGAGGCGATTCCTTTGGCTTGTCTTCAGTTGGGCTTGAACAGTCTTCAGCGCTGTGCCCTTCATTGTAGCATGAGAGACCGTCATGTTCATGCTGCTGTGTAGTGGAGCATGGTAGGCTGTTATAGCCTTCTTGCTGTTCACGTGAGCATGGCAGACTTGCATCGTCTGCCGCTGGTTGGTCAGGAGAGGTTGCTAGACCCTCATGGTCTTGTTCCTGCAAGGACTGCGCTCTGGAGTCTTGCGTTCCTTCCATCGTGGAGTCCGTCCACGAGCTCTCTGTGGAGGCTTGTGACACTGGAGTCACTTCTTGTTCGTGCAAGGACTGCGCTCTGGAGTCTTGCGTTGCTTCTATCGTGGAGGCTGTCCACGAGCTCTCTGTGGAGGCTTGTGACACTGGAGTCACTTCTTGTTCGTGCAAGGACTGCGCTCTGGAGTCTTGCGTTGCTTCTATCATGGAGGCTGTCCACGAGCTCTCTGTGGAGGCTTGTGACACTGGAGTCACTTCTTGTTCGTGCAAGGACTGCGCTCTGGAGTCTTGCGTTGCCTCTATCGTGGGGGCTGTCCACGAGCTCTCTGTGGAGGCTTGTGACACTGGAGTCACTTCTGGTTCATGCGAGGACTGCACTCTGGAGTCTTGCATGTCTTCTTTCATAGAGTCGGGAACGTTGAGCGGGACGTGGACCACGCTCTGTGTGGCAGCAGGGCACTCTCCGTGTGCTTGCACCGCTCCCTGTCTGTTAATGTCAGGCTGCAGCATCATCCGGTACTGATAAGTTGGAACGTCATATCTGCTGGATTGAAGATCCTCAAATCCGAAAAATGAATCTGCATCTGCGTCGGATTCAATGTGGGGGCCGCCAATGTGCAACACGAAAGGTTCGTCCGAGTCATAGTCATATAGGACCACGGAGCTATCATTGGGCTCGCGAGGTCCGGAAACACTGTAAAGATCGTCATCGAAGTATTCAAGGTCGGAATCATCGGCTTGTGCGTAGGTAACTGCTTGTCGGAGGGTTCTTCGGAGGTCAAATTCATCTCCTGGGTCAATTTGCGGCACTGTGCTGTCATTCCAGGTGAGGGAAGGTTGTTTTACAGCTTTAACAGATTTTTGTTTTTTTGATTTGGGACGTTTCCCTTTTAAATTGGATTTGAGACATTTCCCTTTTAAATTGGTGCAGTCTGGGGCCTCTGACATCCTGACGCTCGGTATGTAGCACGTAGGAAGCGACTGCGCATGCTCAGATCGCTGTTCCTTTACCGATGGCCGTTTTCTTGACTGCGCATGCGCAGCATCTCGCGCATGCGCAAACGAAACTTCCGGTTCTGCGCACTGCTCGCGCAACTGTGCTAGCGTTATACCTTTAGCAAGATGGCCACCGACCTCGACCCAGCCCTCTCTCAGGCCCGGGATTTCGGCCTCTGGGAATTCGGGCTCCGGGATCCCAGCCACGAGGTGAGTACTGCAGCTTTTCTTACCTTTATTTGCCGATTGGATTGCGTTTTCTTCACAGTACTTGGAGAATTTGTCCAGGACTGCCTGGTAATCGTACCTTTGCTGCCTCCTGAAGAACCTGAACCTTGTGAATATTTCTCTTGCCCTTGCACCGGCGATGGTGAGAAGAAATTCAATTTTTTCGCTATCATCCAGGTCTTGGAGTTCAGCTGCCACCAGGAACAATTCGAACATTTGCCGGAATCGCCGCCAGTTTTCGCGGAGATCGCCGTAACACTGGAGCGGCTGCGGAACCGGGAGCTCTATCATTTTGCCTGGGCACTGCTGGTTGTCTCTGTACACTGAGGTATGCCGGCAGGTATCGATCCACTCCTGTACCATGTGGTGTTGGGTGCTCTGGTGCATAGATGAGCCAACACAGTTGTATGTGGTACAACTCTATTTTATTATAACTCTTATAATACAGTTCGTTCTGGATACTCTGCACGTGCTGTCTCCCTGAGTGTGTTTGGTAACAGATGTGTCCTGGTTCTCCTCTGCAGCTAATACTGACCACCGGGGGTCGTGTCTGTGCTTTTATATCTTTCTGTCATTGGTTGTGGTGTTGTGTGTTCTGATTTGTCTGTTGGTGTGTCTATCATGATGTGTGTGTTTGAATATCATGACAATAACTACTGACTAGAAAGCTGGGATTGCTGTTCCTGATCGCTATCCAACCTCAATGGTAATGTCCACAGTTGTGTTTTGAATTGTTTCCTCTTTTTCTTGAATCGCTGGCAGTCACTGATTTATTTGTGTCATTCAGGCACAAGAATAGACACTTGGATAAAGCATCTAATATTTGCGAGTGGAACTCCTCGTCAGCACAAGTCAGTACTTTTGAGAGATGTAGGTGAAGAAACGCACAATGCAAGTCAGAAATGATCAAGGAGAAAATGGTCTCAATAAGTTACCTATAATCTTTGGGTGCAAGTTGACAAAACGATCTGTTGCCTTGAAAGCCAGAGAAAGGAAAATTGAGGGAAATGTACACGTGGAGATAAAATTAGAGGTTTATAGGATAACCTCTGCCCTTTTAATCCCTGCCCTTCATAATTTACTTCAAATGGTAACCCAGTGACCACTTCAAATGAGTGACTCAGCTTTCATAAAAATGTTAACATCCAATTTGAAAAAAACTACCGTAGCTGTACTCGCAATAAGGCCCAGATACCATGATTTGCATCTTACTTTCCACAAGTACACCAGCTACAAAAGATGTGCACATTACTCTGGGCTGGAGATCAAAGTGTGGGAATTCCTATTCTGGTATGATCAGTCTCAGTCAAGAGATAACGATTTCAGCAGAATCAAGTCAAATGGCCAAAGTCATATCATTGAAAAAAGCGTTGGGCTTAGGTGTGAGCATGTGACATACATCAGAGATACGAATCGCACGATAGTAGATTCAGTCAGCGAGGCATGCTGAGAATGTGGACAGCCACTCAGCTAACATACCACAAGGTTATTGAGGTTAATGCTGAAAAGCAGTGTTTGTAGTGTTGCATGGAACCTTTTTGCAAGTCAGTATATTGAGACGAAATTGTAAAAACCAAATAGGAGCGGAGTCCATGCCTGCTCAGGAGAAGTGATTTACTGTGACATGTTATTTGTTAACATTCAAAAACTAGCATTTTCTTTGTCTTTGAGACCTTTTGTAGAATGCTATATTTGGGGCAGCCAACTGTGCTAATTGCTTTGAAATGGCACAACTTAGTTCCCAAATACACAATTTTACACAAAATTCACAGGATATATCAGCAAATTATGCATCATTGGCACAACAAAGAATTGTTTCAACCAACATTTAGCAGGAATCCTCCCCTGCCTGGGTTTTTTCTAACGCCTCAGTGTCTCTGCCCTACGTTAAGCATTGTTTTCTGGCTGACTGGGAGACCTGGCTGCCTCCTCTCTTCATGCAGATCCCCACAAGGCTGAAGAAAAGTGATGAAAGGAAACCTGTTAAAGTCAACAAAAAAAAGAATAATCAGCAAGAAAGCCAAGTGGTGATGTTGTGTCTGTAAAATCTCAGACACTTCGACCAGACATGAGCACAGACGGGATCCCTGTTCGTGCACTCAGAGCCTGCGCGGACCAGCTGGCAGATATGTTCACGGACATCTTTAACCTGTCCCTACTCCACTCCGAGGTCCCCACCTGCTTCAAGAAGACCACCATCATACCGGTGCCAAAGAAGAACCAGGCAACGTGCCTCAATGACGACCGACCAGTGGCCCTGACTTCAGTCGTAATGAAGTGCTTCAAGAGATTGGTCATGAAGCGCATCACACCCATACTCCCACTCGCCTTGATCCACTGCAATTTGCATACTGTCGCAACCGGTCCACAGCAGACGCCATCTCCCTGGCCCTGCACTCATCCCTAGAGCATCTCGACAACAAGGACTCCTACATCAGACTCCTATTTATTGATTACAGCTCCACCTTCAACACAATAATCACAGCTAAGCTCATATCAAAGCTCCAAAACCTAGGACTTGGCTCCTCACTCTGCAACTGGATCCTTGACTTTCTGACCCACAGACCACAATCAGTAAGAACAAACAACACCTCCTCCACAATAGTCCTCAAACCGGGGCCTCGCAAGGCTGTATACTTAGGCCCCTACTCTACTCCCTGTACACACATGACTGCGTGGCAAAATTTGGTTCCAACTCCATCTACAAGTTTGCTGATGATACGACCATAGTGGACCGGATCTGAAATTACGACGAGTCAGAATACAAGAGGGAGATAGAGAACCTAGTGGAGTGGTGTAGCGACAACAATCTCTCCCTCAATGCCAGCAAAACTAAAGAGCTGGTCATTGATTTCAGGAAGCAAAGTACTGTACACACCCCTGTCAGCATCAATGGGGCTGAGGTGAAGATGGTTAGTAATTTCAAATTCCTAGGGATACACATCTCCAAAATCTGTCCTGGTCCACCAACATCGACGCTACCACCAAGAAAGCACAACGGCGCCTATACTTCCTCAGGAAACTAAGGAAAGTCGACATGTCCTACATTAACTCTTGCCAACTTTTATAGATGCACCATAGAAAGCATCCTATCTGGCTGCATCACAGCCTGGTATGGCAACTGCTCGGCCCAGGACCGCAAGAAACTTCAAAGAGTCGTGAACACAGCCCAGTCCATCACACAAGCCTGCCTCCCATCCATTGACTCCATCTACACGTCCCACTGACTGGGGAAAGCGGGCAGCATAATCAAAGATCCCTCCCACCCGGCTTACTCACTCTTCCAACTTCTTCCATCAGGCAGGAGATACAGAAGTCTGAGAACACACACGAACAGACTCAAAAACAGCCTCTTCCCTGCTGTTACCATACTCCTCTTATGGACTGACCTCATTAAACTACACCCCGGTATGCTTCATCCGATGCCGGTGCTTATGTAGTTACATTGTGTAGTCCTATTATATATTTCCTTTTCTTATCATGTTCTTAAAGATCTGTTGAGCTGCTCGCAGAAAAATACTTTTCACTGTACCTCGGTACACGTGAAAATAAACAAATCCAATCCAATCCAACCAGTTTATTAATCAAACGTTTAACCCAGGTACCTTTATTTTTTTATTATTCATTCATGGGATGTGGACGTCGCTGGCTGTGCCAGCATTTAGTGTCCATCCTTAATTGTCCTTGAGGGGGCAGTTAAGAATCACTTGAATCTGGAGTCACATGTAGGCCAGACCAGGTAAGGATGGCAGATTTCCTTCCCTAAAGGACATAAGTGAGCAAGATGGGTTTTTACGACAATCGGCAATGGTTTCATGGTCATCATTAGACTTTTAATTCCAGATTTTTGGTTGAATTCAAATTTCACCATCTGCAGTGGCGGGATTCGAACCCGGATCCCCAGAGCATTACCCTGGGTTACTGGTTTATTAGTCCAGTGACAATACCACTACACCACCGCCTCCCCAAATTGACAAAGCGAACAAAGAACAACGCAAGTCTAAATCAAGTAACTTTATTCAACAAACAGTAAAACAGTTACCCTTAAACTATCCCACTAATAACAGTCCCTAGCTTCTTAATACTGCCCGTGCCGAGATGTAAGGTAGGCCTGCACTACAGGTTCGCCGGTAGCTCCTGCCGGCTGGCTCCGTCCACGGAGAACTGTATAAATATGTATGACCTCCAGTGCCCTGCCATTTCGTCAGCTGCAGCAGGAGGCCACACATCTGACTGTAATAAAGCCACAGTTGTACCCAACTTTAGTCTTTGTGCAATTGATCGCGCATCAATTTATTAGTCAGATTTTCCAATGAATGGATATTCGAATTAAGCCCGATCGCCTGCAGCTGGATCCGCACTCGCCCGATGCCAGGAAAGACTTTACTCACTGGCTAGCATGTTTCGAGGCTTACATCAACGCGGCGGACCTCGCGCCAACAGAGGCTCAGAAGATAAACGTCCTGTACTCCAGACTGAGCTCCAGCGTGTTCCCGTTGATCCAAGACGCCACAACTTACACAAAAGCAATGGAACTCCTCAAAGAACACTACGCGCAGAAGGTGAACACGCTCTTCGCTAGGCATGTACTTGCCACCCGCTCGCAACTACCTGGTGAGTCCATCGAAGACTTCTAGCGGATCCTAATCCCATTTGTCTGGGACTGTGAATGTCAAGCCGTCACGGCCGCCGAACACTCGAATCTCCTCATGCGCGATGCCTTCGTGACGGGGATTGGGTCGGACCGCATCTGAGAACGATTGCTGGAAGGGGCCACACTCGAACTGGCGGAGACGAAAACCTTGGCGCTCTCCATGACGGTCGCATCCCGTAACGTACAATCGTACCTCTCCCACCGCGCTGCCCACCCTTCCACTCCTTCCTACCCCTCCTGGACCCCGCCGATGACCTCCTCAGCCGGGGCCCTACCTTCGCAATACGCCTGCGCCGCACGCTGGTCCGCGCACCCCAGGGGTCCCCGCTGCCACTTCTGCGGTCAGCAGAAGCACCCCCGCCAACACTGCCCGGCCTGCACTACCGTTTGTAAAGCCTGCAGTAAAAAGGGCCACTTCGCGGCTGTGTGCCAGGTCCACGCAGTCCCTGCGATCGCGCCCGCTATCGCCCCCTCCCCCACGCCAGACGCACAATTTGAGCCGCCATCTTCTCCCCCCCGGGTCCATGTGCGACCAATGGCCGCTGCCATCTTGTCCCGACGTTTAAAATCAACGGCCACGTGACCTCGTGCCTGCTGGACTCCGGGAGCACCGAAAGCTTTGTTCACCCAGATACGGTAAGGCGCTGCTCCCTCGCGGTCCACCCTGCCAATCAAAGGATCTCCCCAGCCTACGGATCCCACTCCGTCCCGATCCGAGGCTTTTGTACAGTCACCTTCACGGTCCAGGGTGTAGAATTTAGTAACTTCCGCCTCTATGTCCTTCCTAATCTCTACGCTGCACTCCTGTTGGGCCTGGACTTCCAGTGCAACCTCCAGAGCCTCACCCTCAAATTCGGCAGGTCCTTACCCCCCCTTACCGTTTGCGGCCACTCGACCCTCAAGGTCAATCCCCCCTCCCTTTTTGCCAATCTAACTGTGGATTGCAAGCCCGTTGCCACTAGGAGCAGACAGTACAGCACCCAGGACAGGACCTTCATCAGGTCCGAAGTCCAGCGGCTGCTTAAGGAGTGTATTATCGAGGCCAGCAACAGCCCCTGCAGAGCCCAAGTGGCAGTGGTTAAAACTGGGGAGAAACACAGGATGGTCGTGGACTACAGCCAGACCATCAATCGGTACACGCAGCTCGACGCGTAACCCCTCCCACGCATATCTGATATGGTCAATCAGATTGCGCAGTACCGGGTCTTCTCAACAATTGACCTCAAATATGCCTACCACCAGCTCCCCATCCGGAAGTCGGACCGGCCATACACTGCCTTCGAGGTGGTCGGTCGCCTCTACCACTTCCTTCGGGTCCCTTTCGGTGTCACAAATGGGGTCTCGGTCTTCCAAAGAGAGATGGACCGAATGGTCGACCAGTACGGTTTGCAGGCCACCTTTCCGTACTTAGGTAATGTCACCATCTGTGGCCATGACCAGCAGGACCACGATGCCAACCTCGATAAATTCAGCACAACCCGGTTAGCCATTCTCGGCTATATAGTCCTGTGGCGCACAAAGACTCCGTGAGACAAATAGAGTGAAGTCGATGAGGCTTTATTAAGCGTGTCTGTTCCCCAGCAGCCCGATAGTAAACTGGCCTGCGGGGGAAGGCACCGGCTTCTTATACTTCGCCTTCAGGGCGGAGTATGAGGTCAACGGCCAACCAGGACCCGGGATCTGTCAGCCAATGACATTAGGGCTTCCAGTCCCACATGACCCCCAATACATACTACCACATTCACCCCTTGTCAAAAATGAACCCGGCGGGGTGATGCTTCGTATGGTGGTAAGGGTTTACAGTACTGGTCCTGGGAGGATAGAACAGTTACATGGTAGTACAGTATTGGACAGTATCGTCCTGTTACAACTATTTACAGAGGATATAGGAAAAACAAAATGTTCATTGGACAGTCCATCTTTGTTTTACATCGACGCCACGAGTCGGTCGGGCGGTCTGGTCGTCCGTGTCGATCGCCTCGTCCCCGGTGGTGGTAGTGGTGCTTGTACCAGCGTTGTCGCCTCCGGGAGCCGCACGGTTTCAGCTGTCGGTGCAAAGGGGAGGGGGACTGATCCTCCTGGGAAGGGGGCGGTCGCGGGGTGCGGCGGTGGCAGGAAGGGGGGCGGTTGGGTTGATGGTGCCGGGGGGGTGTGCGTGGTACCGGCGGGCGCCAGATCCCGCAGGGAGACCGTGTCCTGTCGGCCGTCGGGGTACTCCACGTAGGCGTACTGGGGGTTTGCGTGGAGGAGGTGAACCCTTTCGACCAACGGGTCTGCCTTATGTGCCCGCACGTGCTTTCGGAGCAGGATGGGTCCTGGGGCCGCCAGCCAGGTCGGCAGCGACGTTCCAGAGGAGGACCTCCTAGGGAAGACAAGGAGACGCTCGTGAGGCGTTTGATTAGTGCTAGTACACAATAACGACCGGATGGAATGGAGAGCGTCCGGGAGGACCTCCTGCCACCGTGAAACTGGGAGATCCCTGGACCGTAGGGCCAGTAGGACGGCCTTCCAGACCGTGCCGTTCTCCCTTTCTACTTGCCCGTTCCCCCGGGGGTTGTAGCTGGTCGTCCTGCTTGAAGCTATGCCCTTGCTGAGCAGGAACTGGCGCAGCTCGTCACTCATGAAAGAGGACCCCCTGTCGCTGTGGACGTATGCGGGGTAACCGAACAGCGTGAAGATGCTGTTCAGGGCTTTAATGACTGTGGCCGCGGTCATGTCCGAGCAGGGAATGGCAAAAGGGAAGCGGGAGTATTCGTCCACTACATTAAGGAAATGCGCGTTGCGGTCGGTGGAGGGGAAGGGCCCTTTGAAATCGAGACTGAGGCGTTCAAAGGGACGGGAAGCCTTAATCAGGTGCGCTCCATCTGGCCTGAAATAATGCGGTTTGCATTCTGCGCAGATGTGGCAGTCTCTTGTGACTGTACGGACCTCCTCTAAGGAGTATGGGAGATTGCGGGACTTGATGAAGTGGTAAAACCGAGTGACCCCCGGGTGGCAGAGGTCCTCGTGGAGGGCTTGGAGGCGGTCAATTTGTGCGTTGGCACATGTCCCGCGGGATAGGGCATCAGACGGCTCGTTCAGCTTTCCGGGCCGGTACAAGATCTCATAGTTGAAGGTGGAGAGTTCGATCCTCCACCGCAAGATCTTGTCGTTCTTGATCTTGCCCCGCTGTGCATTATCGAACATGAAGGCTACCGACCGTTGGTCAGTGAGGAGAGTGAATCTCCTGCCGGCTAGGTAATGCCTCCAATGTCGCACAGCTTCCACTATGGCTTGGGCTTCCTTTTCCACTGAGGAGTGGCGGATTTCTGAGGCGTGGAGGGTTCGGGAGAAGAAGGCCACGGGTCTGCCCGCTTGGTTAAGGGTAGCCGCTAGAGCTACGTCAGAGGCGTCGCTCTCGACCTGGAAGGGGAGGGACTCGTCGATGGCGCGCATCGTGGCCTTTGCGATGTCCGCTTTGATGCGGCTGAAAGCCTGGCAAGCCTCTGTCGACAGCGGGAAAGTCGTGGTCTGTATTAGGGGGCGGGCCTTGTCTGCGTACTGGGGGACCCACTGGGCGTAGTATGAAAAGAACCCCAGGCAGCGTTTCAGGGCTTTTGGGCAGTGCGGGAGGGGAAATTCCATGAGTGCGCGCATACGTTCGGGGTCGGGGCCTATTATCCCATTGCGCACTATGTAGCCCAGAATGGCTAGCCGATCGGTGCTAAAAACGCACTTGTCCTCGTTGTACGTGAGGTTCAAGGCTTTGGCAGTCTGGAGGAATTTTTGGAGGTTGGCGTCGTGGTCCTGCTGATCGTGGCCGCAGATGGTTACATTGTCGAGGTACGGGAACGTGGCCCGTAACCCATGTTGATCAACCATTCGGTCCATTTCCCGTTGGAAGACCGAGACGCCGTTTGTGACGCCAAAAGGGACCCGTAGGAAATGGTATAACCGCCCGTCTGCCTCGAAGGCTGTGTACTTGCGGTCACTTGGGCGGATGGGGAGCTGATGGTAGGCGGACTTGAGGTCCACGGTGGAGAAGACTTTATACTGGGCAATCCGATTGACCATGTCGGATATGCGGGGGAGAGGGTACGCGTCTAGTTGTGTGTACCTGTTGATGGTCTGGCTATAGTCAATGACCATCCTTTGTTTCTCCCCTGTCTTCACTACTACCACCTGCGCTCTCCAGGGACTATTGCTGGCCTGGATTATGCCCTCCTTTAGTAGCCGCTGGACTTCGGAGCGAATGAAGGTCCGGTCCTGGGCGCTGTACCGTCTGCTCCTAGTGGCGACGGGTTTGCAATCCGGGGTGAGGTCCGCAAACAAGGACGGGGGTTGCACCTTGAGGGTGGCGAGGCCGCAGATAGTGAGTGGGGGTATGGGGCCGCCGAATTTAAACGTAAGGCTCTGTAGGTTACATTGAAAATCTAAGCCCAGCAAGGTGGGGGCACAGAGTTGGGGAAGGACGTTAAGTTTGTAGTTTTTGAATTCCCTCCCCTGTACCGTTAGGGTAACTATGCAGAATCCCTGGATCTGTACGGAGTGGGATCCTGCAGCTAGGCAAATCTTTTGTGCACTGGGGAAGGTAATTAAGGAACAGCGTCTTACCGTGTCGGGATGTATAAAACTTTCCGTGCTCCCGGAGTCGACTAGGCATGGCGTCTCGTGGCCGTTAATTAGGACCGTTGTCGTCGTCGTCTGGAGAGTCCGGGGCCGAGCCTGATCGAGTGTAACCGAAGCGAGCCATGGTTGTAGTAGTGGGGTGGGGTCCGTTGTTGCCGTCCAAGGTGGCGTCGGGGATGGACAAAATGGCCACCCCCATACCTCGCCCGTGGCTGAGGGGTCACAAGATGGCGTCGGGGGTGGACAAAATGGCCGCCCCCATGCGTCGTACAGGTCGGGGGCGGTCCAAGATGGCGGGGCCCCTCCTCGCCTCGTGGTGGTCGGGACCCAAAATGGCGGCGTCTGCGGGTCGCACATTGAGTGCTGGGGATCTGGGGGGCACTGGGACCGCGCGGAGTTCCTGCATTGCGAACGCCCGGGCCGCGGGCGCTAGGAACGCGCGGAGTTCCTTGGCTGCGAGCGCCAGGGCCGAGGGCGCTAGGACCGCGTGGAGCTCCCTCGCCGGGGACAGCGGTGGTCGGGGCCAAGGCCGGCGGGTCAGTACTGCGAACGCTGGGACCGTGAGGAGCTCCCGGGGTCCAGGTAAGTTGTATTGCCGGCGGGTCAGGCGTGGGGCGCGGGACGGGGGTGAGGGCCCAGGTCGGCGGCGCTGGCGGGTCAGGCGTGGGGCGCGGGACGGGGGTGAGGGCCCAGGTCGGCGGCGCTGGCGGGTCAGGCGTGGGGCGCGGGACGGGGGTGAGGGCCCAGGTCGGCGGCGCTGGCGGGTCAGGCGTGGGGCACGGGACGGGGGTGAGGGCCCAGGTCGGCGGCTCCGGCGGGTCAGTCGTAGGGCCACGAGCGCTGGCACCGTGCGGAGCTCCCTCGCCGGGGACAGCGGTGGTCGGGGTCAAGGTAGGTGGCGCCGGCGGGTCAGGCGTGGGGCGCGGGACGGGGGTGAGGGTGGCGTTCGGGATGCGAAAAACCCCCTCCACTCCGTGGAGAGTGTTGGCCGGCACCCAAATCGGGAGCGCCGGCGGCGGGTCGTACATGGACTGCGGGGAGGGGGGTTGGGGAGCGTAGGCGGCGTGCAGGGCTCCCAGTTCTCCCGGGGCCGCGGTGGTCGGGACCCAAAATGGCGGCGCCTGCGGGTCGCACATGGCGTGCTGGGGGGGTTGGGAGGCATAGACTGCCTGTAGGGCTCCCTGTTCTCCCGGGACGGCGGCGACCACGCGGGATCGACACACCACCGCATAGTGGCCCTTTTTCCCGCAGCTTTTGCAGATGGCTGCGCGGGCCGGACAGCGTTGTCGGGGGTGCTTCGCCTGGCCGCAGAAATAACAGCGGGCGCCCCCGGTGCGACTGTGCGTTTGGACTGCGCAAGCCTGTGGGGTGTCCGGGGGGGGGTAGGGGGTTTGCCGCGGCGGGTACGTACGGGGCCCAATGGCCTGCCGCGCGGTCGGGGCCGTGGGCGCGGGTATTACGCGCGGCTACGTCCAGCGAGGCTGCCAGGGCCCGTGCCTCTGAGAGTCCTAGTGACTCTTTTTCTAGAAGTCTTTGGCGGATTTGGGAGGATTGCATACCTGCAACAAAAGCATTGCGCATTAACATGTCCGTGTGTTTGTTTGCGTTCACCGACGGGCAGCTGCAGGCTCGTCCCAAAATCAGCAGCGCGGCGTAGAACTCGTCCATCGATTCTCCGGGAGCTTGCCGTCTTGTCGCGAGCTGGTAGCGAGCGCAGATTTGGTTAACTGGGCGAACGTAGAGACTTCTCAGTGCTGTGAAGGCCGTCTGGAAATCGCGGGTGTCTTCAATGAGGGTGAAAATCTCCGTGCTCACCCTCGAGTGCAGGACCTGCAGTTTTTGTTCGTCTGAGACTCGGCCTGTGGTCGATGTGATGTAGGCCTCAAAGCAAGTCTGCCAGTGTTTGAAGGCTGCTGCCACATTCACTGCGTGGGGGCTGATCCTCAGGCATTCTGGAATGATCCTGAGCTCCATAGTCCTTTTTAGGCACGCTTAATAAATTGTGGCGCACAAAGACTCCGTGAGACAAATAGAGTGAAGTCGATGAGGCTTTATTAAGCGTGTCTGTTCCCCAGCAGCCCGATAGTAAACTGGCCTGCGGGGGAAGGCACCGGCTTCTTATACTTCGCCTTCAGGGCGGAGTATGAGGTCAACGGCCAACCAGGACCCGGGATCTGTCAGCCAATGACATTAGGGCTTCCAGTCCCACATGACCCCCAATACATACTACCACAAGTCCAAAACGGACTTCTCGGGCCCGACCCCAAATGCATGTGCCCCCTCATGGAACTTCCCCTCCCCCACTGCCCCAAGGCCCTCAAACGCTGCCTGGGGTTCTTTTCCTACTACGCTCAGTGGTTCCCAAACTATGCGGACAAGACCCGCCCACTCATTCAGTCCACCCAATTCCTCCTTGCGGCCGAGGCACAACATGCTTTCGCCCGCATCAGAGCAGACATCGCCAAGGCCAGGATGCGCGCAGTGGACGAGTCACTGCCTTTCCAAGTAGAAAGCGACGCTTCAGACGTCGCCCATGCTGCCACTCTGAACCAGGCAGGCAGACCCGTGGCATTCTTTTCACGCACCCTTCAAGCCTCTGAAATTCGACACTCCGTCAAGAAGGAGGCCCAAGCTATCGTTGAAGCTGTGCGGCATTGGAGGCATTGCCTGGCCGGTAAGAGATTCACTCTCCTTACGGACCAACGGTCGGCAGCCTTCATGTTCAATAACACACAGCAGGGCAAGATCAAAAATGATAAAATCTTGCGGTGGAGAATCGAGCTCTCCACCTATAATTACGAGATCTTGTATCGCCCCGGTAAACTCAATGAGTCCCCAGATGCCCTCTCCCGAGGTACATGTGCCAGCGCACAAGTGGACCAACTCTGGGCCCTACACGACAGCCTTTGTCACCCGGGGGTCACTCGATTGTACCATCTGGTCAAAGCTCGCAATCTGCCCTACTCCGTCGAGGAAGTAAGGACAGTCACCAGGGACTGCCAGGTCTGTGCGGAGTGCAAGCCGCACTTCTACCGGCCAGACCGTGCGCGCCTGGTGAAGGCTTCCCGCCCCTTTGAACGCCTCAGCGTGGATTTCAAAGGGCCCCTCCCCTCCACCGACCGTAACACATACATTCTCAGCGTGGTCGATGAGTACTCCAGATTCATCTTCGCCATCCCATGCCCCGATATGATGTCTGCCACCATCAGCAAGGCCCTCAGCACTATCTTCGTCCTGTTCGGTTTCCCCGCCTACATCCACAGTGACAGGGGATCCTCATTCATAAGCGATGAGCTGCGTCAGTTCCTGCTCAGCAGCAGTATCACCTCCAGCAGGACGACCAGCTACAACCCCCGGGGAAACGGGCAAATAGAACGGGAGAATGGGATGATTTGGAGCGCCGTCCAGCTGGCCCTACGGTCCAGGAACCTCTCAGCCTCTCGCTGGCAGGAGGTCCACCCTGACACTCTGCACTCCATCCGGTCACTATTGTGCACCGCCACTAATAACACACCCCATGAATGTGTTTTTACCTTCCCCAGGAAGTCCACATCCGGGGTGTCGCTCCACGCCAACCCTCAATATACCTACGTTGAGGTCCCCGACGGCCGCCAAGATACTGTCTCACTCAGGGACCTGGCACCGTCAGGTTCCACCCCAACACCCCCCTACCAATGCGCCCCCCCCCCCACCGCACCACTAATATTGACCCCACCAGACCACCCACCCCCTCCCCTTTTCCGAACAAGAGGACGAAGAGGACTTTAGCACGCTCCTGGAGTTCCCCGATGACTGGCCAGCATCAGCACCGCCACCGCCGCCATTGGTGCCATCTCCACCACCGCCAGCACCGACTTCGCCGCCACCGTTACGCTCCTCCCAACGAAGCAGCAAAGCACCGGACCGGCTGAACCTTTGACGGACTCCGGACCGTCAACATGGACTTTTCTTTCCCTACCACTGTACATAATTGCACTAATTGTATATAGTTTCACTTCACCCCCGCCGGACTCATTTTTAACAGGGGGTGAATGTGGTGAACCACTGTAATAGGAGATATAAGGTAGGACCTGCACTACAGGTTTGCCGGTAGCTCCTGCCAGCTGGCTCCACCCACGGAGAACTGTATAAATATGTATGACCTCCAGTGCCCTGCCATTTTGCCAGCTGCAGCAGGAGGCCACACATCTGACTGTAATAAAGCCACAGTTGTACCCAACTTTAGTCTTTGTGCAATTGATCGTGCATCAGACATAAGATAAAGGGGAGTGTTAATGTGCCATTCAGGGATGAAATTGCTCATGGTGATTACTTAACGATTACTCATTGACCAACATTTCAGGCAATGATTTTCAGATCATGAACGCAGGAAAGAACAAGATAAGGTAAATTTATTTTTACGTTTTAAAGAACCACAGCTCACTGGCCATGATCCTGAAGGAGATACCCCTTCTGGGCGTGGCCAGCAATTGGAGGTGCAGCCCAGCAGCCATTATGGGTCCACGTCCAAGCAGCTGGGGCTGCTCACTTGATCCATCTTCACCTGAGCGCGGTTTAGGCATGGTCCAGATCCATGGTCCATTTCTGACTGTGCTCCAATTATTTTGAACTAAACTAACTAAACTAAATCAAATGAAATGTAAAAGTGGCAGCCCTTTAAAGGGTTCTGCCTTGAACAAAATCAAATCGCAAATTAAACTTAAAATTCCAAACTAAAGTGTGATTAAAAAGTCAATAAAGCACCCCAGATGCTGCAGTGCTGAATGAGCGTGGAAGGCCTCGATGGTGCCAGTGGACACAGCGTGCTCCCTCTCCCGGGACACCCGGCCGCGAATGTAGCCACAGTAGAGGGGCAGACGGTCGGGTTGGACGACCCACTCGGTCACGCCCTCAGCCTGGACCTGTTGATGGAGCTGACTGGGTTCCAGCTGGCAAAGTAATTGACAATAATTGGCTTCAATTGGCCGCACATTGCTTCCTGGACCATTCGCATTCAAAGTGACTAGGATCATGGCGGGGAACCACATGGAGGCCAGCAACGCCACATTGCGCACTTTCCACCTCCGATCCAGCCCCATCCCTTATAAAATGTCAATCTAATGAGTGGAAGAACTGAAGAACACTGAGGTACCAGTGCTAAGAATTAGCAACGGGCTTCGGATAATAAAATGACTGCGCTAGATGTCAGATCCACAGCTAGACAGCATACGAAGAACTCCAGAGGGAAAAAGTATTCTGCAACAACATAGTGCTTTTCAGGATGTATTTCAAATGATTTGGTTGAAAGCTATGTCATGTGGAAATTAATGTCTAACTTAAAACCTAAATGGTTAAGTGAGAAATAATGCATAAGCAATTTAAGAAAAGAGGAAGAGAAAACAAATCAGAAAATCCATGAAAGCAATGTAAGAGATGCAAAATGCTTAATCAAGAACATAAAGAGACAAATGGAAAAGCCAATTACAATGAGGCCTTCAGGAAAACAAATGGGAGCTTCCAAACACATTCGTAGCAAAACATTTAAGAACAAATAGGCCATTAAGAGAGGCAAGAGAGTGACGGCTTTTAAAATTATACAGCAATCAATTTTTTTTACCTTATTTGGTGAACACATTAAGTACATTTCCAGATGTCAACTAAAGGGAATGGGAGCATTGGGCTTATGGGTAAATATTGTGTTCAGGTGGTTGGTATTAATTTAGAGCTAACCTGCGCGCACTAATATCAGAACAGACTGAAAGCAGAGTTGTTGATTGGCAGTTGGATATGCAATGTGTATCGCTGTAAATGAAAGCTTGTGAATGAATAAAGACTGGAGTCCAATGTCTCCCCGAGTTCTACCATGGGAGAGAACAGTTGCTTAAAGGTGAAGGTTGAAAACTATTGTCTTTTGTTTTGGACATCAAACTGAAATCCAGGAGGTGTCTGCTGTGGAAGGAGGCAGAATGCAAGTTTGAATTGTTGGGATATAATTACGCTCTAATATTCTCAGGTCTGAACCATACAACCATCAGAAAAATTAGGTTGATATGAGTACATGGCTTATGCTATCAAATAGAAAACATGGTGCAGACTTTGTGTTGTCTCATCCAACACAAAGTAAAAATCAGAAGAAAGGCATTTGCTGAAACATATGCTACTCAGGCAGTGATGAAGGTTTGGACTCACTAATAGAATGCCTGAATGAAACCTACATGAAAGTTAACCTGTTAAATGCCAGCAAGGCCTGATCAGAATTTGATAGATTTTGGAAAAGAAATGGTCACTCCATTTAAGAATATATCATGGATATTAATGGCCAATACAAAAGATTGAGAAGGTTCCTTTTGGCGATCCCTGGACTAGTACTTGAGTTCAAATTACCAGATTGTGTTAAGATGTTTTAAATTGACAGCCAACTGGTTCTAACTGGGTTTCAGCTATTGGAGAAGGAGACTATCGGATCAGATGTCTGCTGCCTTTAAAAAAAAAATTCCTGGGATAACAGTCATACTCTCAACCTTCATGGAACAAACGAGACATTCCAATGTGACACAAAGAGTAGAGTTGACGGTTACCAGGTTTCAAAGTAGTCCAGATACCAGATGCAGACATCAATGCAAAGGAAGGATTAAAGGCAGACGAATGGTGATGAAAGCAGGTATCGCAAACCCAGTTATAACCCAGTTATAACAGTCATAATGGGTGTGTTAGGTATGACTCAGTATTATCATTTCACAGTGAACTGCCCTGAGCAAAGAAACAGGAAAGTCACACATGAAGAAGGTAATTCTGAAGAAGATGAAGATAATGACGAAGCCAAATAGATTTTACTGGTCAGACGTGTTTTAATCCTGTGTTGAATGTATTAGTTGTGAACTCCTTTATTTGGGCTGTATCAGTGCATGTGCTTCAACAATATGTGGGGTAGATTGCTAAAATGACCAATAGAAGGTTGAGGAAAATGAAAGTACTCAAGTGTGGTAATTCCATGTGAGACATCTAAGCCAGATTCAAAAACAGCTTCTCAGATTCAAAAACAGCTTCGTCCCCGCTGTTACCAGACTCCTAAATGACCCTCTTATGGACTGACCTGATTAATACTACACTCCTGTAGGCTTCACCCGATGCCAGTGTCTATGTATTGTCTTGTGTTGTCCTATTATGTATTTTATTTTTATTTTATTTTCATGTACTTAATGATCTGTTTGAGCTGCTCGCAAAAAATACTTTTCACTGTACCTCGGTACATGTGACAATAAACAAATCCAATCCAAATAAGCCATTTTATAAGCTGATTGTCTCCAGTGAGATACCTATTCTATTGAGTAAAGCCTCTATGAAAAGGGCACAAATAAAACAGGACAAGGAACACAATAAGACAAGTACATTTAGGTAATGGATTAATCTGCAGATCACACTATCAGGACATTAGCATATCCCCTTAACAAAAATTGATGTTTTTCATCAGTATCAGTCAAGTATGAATGGTATGATTAATAATGAGAAGAGAAAAAACATAAATTATTTTTGTTACAAAGACAACTTTCTCACCCAAATTGTCCATGTTTAATAATCCTGCTAACAGATCCAGGTGTACTTTGTGAAGCATATTCAAAGGTAATGGAGATCAGTGAGATTGTCAAATCTTCAGGAAGTATTGAAAGACAATCTTCAACGGAAAAATGGCAGCAACGATGATGTTGCTATGAATCTAAAGATATAGGATAAAGAAAAATTCTCGCCTTTAATTCATAGAACAGGCTGCAAGATGTAATATTTCTCCATTAATGGATAATAAGAACAGGAAAGTTATTATCGGTACAATTATGGAAAAATGGGTAGGGACTGGACATGGGATACCAGCAAAGGCTTTGACCAAGAAAACAGGTAAATTTGACAAGCAGGAGTTCAGAGAATATGGGTGTGATCGAATGGCCACCTGCGCCTGAAAAGTGGCATGCCGTGGCGCAACATGGCCGATAGAAGCCGGGAGACTGCGCTCCCGGGGTCTACCCAGCTCTACCTTGTGAGTTCTAACACAATCTCGCAAGATGTTGCGATGTAAATCCCACCCATTGTGGGCGGGATCACATTTTGGCAAATCTGCATAGTAAAGCGAGACACTCACTCAAATATGCAGTTTCCGAGGCCCGTGGCGTTGGGATCTATCCCCTTCGCCTCGGTGACCTTGGGCGAGCGCCGTTCAGTACTGGTCGCCGCAAACGGGGACCAGATGGGAACTCGCGGGGGTCCTCCAGGGGATCAGAGGCCTCCAGGTGGACAGGGTGGTAGCCTGGCACAGCCATCCAGGCACCCTGGCAGTGCCAGCTGGCAGGGGGACAGCCAGGGTACCAGGTTGGCACTGCCAGTGTGGCGATCGGGTCGGGAGTGTGAGGAGGCCCGTGAACCCCTCATTGTGAGCTGGGGCTTGGGGAGGATCGATGGTTCTGTTGGGGGTTCCAGAGTTTGGGATGTCATTTAAAAAGGCGTTCCGATCTATCGCCACACTGAGGAGTTCCGGCGAGCGGAGCTCCTCAGTGCAAAAATCAGAGCTATGTGTGGACTCGGCCATGTGTTCCCCACTGAGGCCCCGCTGAGGCCATTCAATAGCGTTATGTTTCTCGGCGCTGCGAGCACCAGGACACACGTGGCTAAATGCACTCGCTCTGGGACTTTATTCCTATTTAGTTATATCGCGCCCTATGCGTAAAATTATGAACATACTTGTCATGAATATAGCAGCTGACATTAATTTAGCAATAATGGTCTTTGTAAAAGGAATCAGGTCGTAATCGAAATGGTGCGTGAAATTTTGGTTGATCAACCAGGGTATAAATGGACATCCGCTCTAGCAGGGGCTGTTCACCTCTCCCACCGCCGGGAAACCCACTGTGGGGCAGTCACCATTGGCAGGACCCGAAGGTCCCACCACCAGAAAGAGCTGGAAAATTCAGCCCATGATCTTTTTTTGGCTCTTTCAGCTACATAATCAAGGTCATATAGGCCAATTAACGTTAACATTTCCAAAGTATGTTTCTTTTCAGAGAGAGGTGTGTCCGAAGAAGCAGCCAATGCAGAAAAAAACTACGAAAACTAAGCAAACGTGCCTATGGCCTCAATGATGTTTCCAAGGTGTGGCATTATTCAGTGAGATCAGTCTTTACTGAAAATAAGCGGTGTTTAACTGAAAACAGATCCTTCAACCTTTTATTGGTACAATAAAGGAAAACTTTTAGACATAGAATCTTAGATGAAAACCGGAGCACCCGGAGTAAACCCACGCAGAGAAGGGAAGAATGTGTAAACTCCACACAGTTGCCCAAAGTCGAATCAAACTCAGGACTGTGGTGCTATGAGGGAACAGTGCTAACTGCTATATCTTCAAACTAAACAAAAAATTAAATCCAGAAAAGTGTGCACAGAGATTCCCATCCTTGGTCAACTGATTAAAAAATTAACTAATTATCTTTTGTGGAGTCGGTATTAGGGGTATTACGGTACCATTGGTGTGGGAGGTGCCTGAGACAGCAATATCATTGGTGAAGCCTGCCTGCTGGTTCCGCCCAGTAAGGTGGAGTATAAGAGTCTGTGTCTCCCTAGCAACTGCATTCTGTACCTGCACTGCTTGGGGAAACATCTAGTCGAATAAGGCCTTCAATTGTCTTCCAATCTCGCTTCTGGAGTTATTGATCGAGCATCAATTTATTGGACTAGATTTTAAAGAATGAAGCTCCAAATCAAGCCGGAGTGTCTGCAACTCAGCCCCCACGCGGGAAACTCAGCGGCAACCTTCAAACACTGGCTGGCATGCTTCAAAGTGTACCTCAGGACGGCCACAACTGAACCTACGGAGGACCAGAAACTGCAAGTTCTCCACTCGAGGGTGAGCCCAGATATCTACACCCTCATCGAGGATGCGGACGATTTCGAGGCCGCAATCACCCTGCTGAAAGGACACTATATTCGCCCAGTAAGCCAGGTCTATGCCCGACATCTGCTAGTGACGAGGCGACAAATCCCCGGGGAATCACTGGAGGAATTCTACCGTGCGCTCCTGGTGTTAGGTAGGAACTGTGACTGCCCGCAAGTTTCAGCCAGCGACCACACCGGACGCATTCGTTGCAGGTATGTTGTCCTCCCAAATCTGCCAGCGGCTGCTAGAAAAATAGACACAAGGCCTGAAGTAAGCACGGGCCCTTTCTAGCTCCCTGGATGTGGCCTACCAAAACGCCCGTGCTTACGTGTCCGACCGCGCGACGGCCCCTTGGGCAGCGTGGAACCCCCCGCGGCCGACTCCGATGCATCCCCCATCCCCCCACAAGCTTGTGCTGCGCGACTACCAGGCAACCCCGGGGGCCCCGCTACTATTTTTGCGGGCAAGCCAAGCACCCCCGGCAGCGCTGCCCGGCCCGCTCCTCCACCTGCAAAAGATGCGGCAAAAAGGGCCATTTTGTGGCGGTATGCCAGGCCCGGGCAGTCGCCGCAGTCTCCGGGGGCAAACCGGGACCGCCACCCTAACCCTCTCCACGAGCCACGTGCGGCCAACGGTGCCGCCATCTTCCTGTTCCAGGGCCACGTGCGGGCCCCGGGCGCCACCATCTTGTTCCCCGGGGACCACGTGCGACAGATGGGCGCCGCCATCTTGCACACCCCCAGCCATGGGCGACCAGTGGGTGCCGCCATCTTGGCTGGACTCTCAGGACCCCGATTCGGGTGACCACACACCGCCCGAGGAAAACCTCCAACTTCTGCCACGACTTGCCTCGGTGACCCTGGACCAGTCTCGGCCCGAACGCTCTCGACTGCGACGATGACCGTGCTCATCAATGGGCACGAAACATCCTGCCTGATCGACTCTGGGAGTACAGAGTGCTTCATACACCCCAACACGGTAAGGCGCTGTTCTCTTCCCATCCACCCAGTTAATCAAAAAATCTCCCTGGCCTCCGGGTCTCACTCTGTAGAGATCAAAGGGTTCTGCGTAGCGAACCTCACGGTCCAGGGAAGGGAAGTAAAACATTTCCACCTCTACGTCCTCCCTCACCTCTGCGCTGCCACGATCCGAGGGTTAGATTTCCAATGTAACCTCCAGAGTTTAACTTTTAAATTCGGCTGCCCTATACCCACCTCACTGTCTGCAGCCTCGCAACCCTCAAGGTCGATCCGCCTTCCCTTTTTGCGAACCTCACCCCGGATTGCAAACCCATCGCCACCAGGAGCAGACGGTACAGTGCCCAGGACCGGAGCTTCATTAGGTCGGAAGTCCTGCGGTTACTGAAGGAAGGTATTATTGAGGCTAGCAACAGTCCCTGGAGAGCTCAAGTAGTGGTTGTAAAGACCGGGGAGAAGCATAGGTATGGTCATTGATTATAGTCAATCAACAGGTATACGCAGCTCGACGCGTACCCTCTCCCTCGCATATCTGATCTGGTCAATCAGATTGCACAATACAAGGTCTTTTCCATGGTGGATCTAAAATACGCCTACCACCAGCTCCCCATCCGCCCGAGCGACCGCAAATACACTGCATTTGAAGCAGATGGGCAGCTCTACCACTTCCTAAGGGTTCCCTTCGGTGTCACAAATGGAGTCTCGGTCTTCCAACGGGAGATGGACCGAATGGTTGACCGATACGGTTTGTGGGCCACGTTTCCGTACCTCGATAACGTCACCATCTGCGGCCACGACCAGCAGGACCATGACACCAACCTCCGAAAATTCCTCCATACCGCAAAAATCCTTAATCTAACCTACAACAAGGACAAATGCGTGTTCAGCACCAACCGTCTAGCCATCCTCGGCTACGTAGTGCATGATGGAGTTATAGGCCCAGATCCCGAACGCATGCGCCCCCTCATGGAGTTTCCCCTCCCCCACTGCTCCAAGGCCCTGAAACGCTGCCTGGGATTTTTTTCATACGATGCCCAGTGGGTCCCCAACTATGCAGACAAGGCCCGCCCATTAATTCAATCCACGGTTTTTCCCCTGTCGGCAGAGGCCCGCCAGGCCTTCAGCCGCATCAAAGCAGACATTGCAAAGGCCACGATGCACGCAATCAATGAATTCCTTCCCTTCCAAGTCGAGAGCGACGCGTCCGACGTAGCTCTGGCGGCCACCCTCAACCAAGCGGGCAGACACGTGGCCTCCTTCTCACGCACTCCACGCTTCAGAAATCCGCCATTCCTCAGTTGAAAAGGAGGCCCAAGCCATAGTAGAAGCTGTGCAGCACTGGAGTCATTACCTGGCGGGCACGAGGTTCACTCTCCTCACTGACCAACGGTCGGTTGCTTTCATGTTCGATAATGCACAGCGGGGCAAGATAAAGAACGATAAGGTCTTACGGTGGAGGATCGAGCTCTCCACCGACAACTATGAGATCTTGTATCGTCCCGGAAAGCTAAACAAGCCTCCTGATGCCCTATCCCACGGCATATGTGCCAATGCACAAGTGGACCGACTCCAGGCCCTCCACGAGGTCCTCTGCCACTCAGGGGTCACTCAATTCTTCCATTTCATTAAGACCCGCAACGTGCCCTACTCCATCGAGAAGGTCAGGACCGCCACCAGGAACTGCCAAATCTGCGCGGAGTGCAAGCCGCACTTCTACAGGCCAGAGAAAGCGCACCTGATAAAGGCTTCCCGTCCCTTTGAACGCCTCAGTATGGACTCTAAAGGGCCCCTCCCCTCTACCAACTGCAACACGTACTTCCTGAACGTGATTGACGAGTACTCCCAGTTTCCATTCGCCATCCCCTGCCGCGACATGACCGCAGCCACCGTCATAAAAGCCCTCCACAGTATCTTTACAGTGTTCGGTTTCCCCGCCTACATACACAGCGACGAACTGCGTCAATTCCTGCTCAGCAAGGGCATTGCCTTGAGCAGGACGACCAGTTACAACCCCCGGGGAAACGGACAGGTAGAGAGGGAGAACGGAACGGTCTGGAAGACCGTCCTACTGGCCCTACGGTCCAGGAATCTCCCAGTCTCCCGCTGGCAGGAGGTCCTTCCGGATGCTCTCCACTCCATCCGATCACTGCTGTGTATCACAACCAGCCAGACACCTCACGAACGTCTCCTTGTCTTCCCTAGGAAGTCCTCCTCCGGGACCGCGCTCCCAACCTGGCTGACAGCTCCTGGACCCATCCTGTTCCACAAACACATGCGGGCGCACAAGTCGGACCCATTGGTCGAGAGGGTCCACCTCCTTCACGCTAACCCTCAATACGCCTACGTGGCGTACCCCAACGGCTGACAGGATACGGTCTCCCTACGGGATCTGGCGCCCGCTGGGTCCCCACCGACACCCCCACCACCAACACCACCCTGCCTCCCATCGGCGCACCCCACAGCCGCCCCCTTCCCAGGTGGATCGGTTCTCCCACTGGTCCCATCTAAAGGTGATGAAGCTATCAAAGAAGCCGAAGCCACGCTCCCGGAGCCACGGATGCCCGAGCCAGCATCTGCATTACCGCCAAAACTGCGATGATCGCAGAGGACGACACCGGCCCCCGACCGACTAATTGCTTCATTTTGAATGTAAATAAATACTGTAAATAGTTGCGACATGTAACGAGGCAAAACACTGTACTAATGTATACCGGGTACCACCATAACCTCAACCTCTACCACTGTATAACGCGAGACCACCACCCCCACCTGACTCTTTTTTAACAGGGGGTGAATGTGGTAGTCGGTGTTAGGGGTATTACGGTACCCAGATCGATGCTGTAAGGCCATTGGTGTGGGAGGTACCTGAGACAGCAATATCATTGGTGAAGCCTGCCTGCTGGTTCTGCCCAGTAAGGCGGAGTATAAGGGCCTGTGTCTCCCTAGCAGCTGCATTCTGTACCTGCGCTGCTGGGGGAAACAACTAGTCCAATAAAGCCTTCAATTGTCTTCCAATCTCGCTTCTGGAGTTATTGATCGAGCATCATCTTTACTGATGCTTCACATGCCAATATCCTTGATTTGTGTTCTAGTAAAATTGATTTCATATGAATGAGAATGGGAAACATATTTTAGCTTTGGAAAAAAGAAAATGAAGAGGGTTTTATTAAAAGTATGTTGGCTGCTGAAACACTGTTGCTGTTGTGGACGAGATAGTTAAGGGACTCTATTTGGCAAACATTTTAAGTGCCAGTCTGTAAACGCAGGTGCTGAAGACTGTATATCCATTAAATGCTACGTAGATAATTGTTCTGCCATGTCCCTAAGCACAAAATAGTTAATAAACTGTTTCAATCAAATCTTACCACTTTGCTTATTTAAAAAGTGGACCTTGGTGAACCAATAGATGGCTGCTCCTAGGTCACATGATTCACAACTTTCTGTCAAACATTTAACAGCAGTTGTAGGACAAAAGCTCAACCCTCATCCTTATCTTATCGCACAGCTTTCATTGTGAAGACACAATACAAACAACAAAACCAGGGACCAACAGACAATATGTCTCCCCAACCTGGTCCTGTAATGAAGGGAGAACCATCAAAATGCATTATAACTGCAGAGGCACTAATAGCCACCACCTATCTCCTAATGTGAACAATGGATTTTGACCAGAGGCATAACATTTCTTGATAGCCTGATTCATTCATGAGTAACATCACATGATCGGAGTTTCTGGACTTTGGAAAGTTTTAATATTACATTTCTAGTCTCATAACTCAGCCTGCTGTTCAAGCTCCAACCTCCAAGCAGCAAAGTATGACTCCAGGCTGACCAATAGCCTGCATCAAGTCACAACCTTACCAAAGCCTGTTTCTCGGAAGATTCCTGCTATCACCTGCCAATCAGAGCAAGTCTCTATATGCCAATCTCATCTCACTGCATTATCAGCAACTTTGAAGGAATTCTGCAAATCTAGCTTTAGTCAGCTGAAACTCGCCTGAACTGTAGCTCCTCCACAAACAAACCCTTACTGAACTCTGACTTTCTGAACTCTGGTAATCACATGAATTGATTTGCATTTCTGTGGTGCTTCTTCTTTTAATTTGCCAATTTAAAAACTCTTCTTTTCTATCTTCTTATGTTGTATTTGTGTGCATGAATCAAGTTGCAACTATTCCTTGGGTTTGGGAATGTGTGAATAAACTATGTGGGTGATTTTGATCTGCTGGCGATGACTGTGTGGGGTCAGTGGGTGGGGATCTGCTGGCGATAACTGTCGGTGGGGAGAGCCTCGGGACCTCCGGGGTGTGGCCTGGGTGCCATTCAGCCGCAGTGCTGGTTGGGGCATCCTTTAAAGATGACACCCAGATCTGTTTAAAGCCAGTTCCCGGCTCTAAGAGTCTCTGCCTTTCCAAAGTGACGGCATTAACTACGATCACTTTTTTTTCTAAGAAGATCAAGATTCCATGAGAAATCCTGCCGACAGACTCCATGTGCTGGATTCACTGATTCTGGGGCTATGTCCCCATGCTGGCGTGGGACCGTTGGCGTCTTCGCCAGACAAAATGGCGTAAAACGGCCACCGATTCCCCGTTTTGCTGGGGGCTAGCATGCCGGCAGCGTAGAGCACCCGGCTCCAGCTTCTGATACGGCCTGGAGAATTGCCGGGTCTGTGTGCGGATGCACACAGCGGTGGCCTGCAGCAGCCGTGCCGTGCTACATGGCGGAGGACACTCGCGGATCCGGCCCATAAAATAGTGCCACCCCTTTGGCCGGCTCACGCACCCCAGAGCCCCCCCCCCCCCCACATTGCCCCCAGCTCCTAATAATGTCCCCCTTGCCTGCGGATTGGCCCTCCCTGGACTGTGGCGACACTTGACTGAGTCTGCATCCGCCATGCAGAGGTCCCGACGGATGAGACAACACGCGACCGGTGCTGTCGGGAACCCGGAAGGCCGGGGCGGAGCATCGGACGGTGGGCCTCAGGCAATGTCCTGAGGGTGTCGATACGTGCGGCGGGGTACACCGCTTTGGAGGGGGCGGAGCATCGCAAAAGTGGCGCCGCCCCCGATTTGGTCGTGAACTGTGATTCTCCGGCCGATCGCCGAACATGATTTCGGCGTCGGCGACCGAAGAATCCAGCCCCATATTTCTCACCGGGACTCACACTTTGCCATTATTTGGTAAGGTTCAGCCCTATATTTCTGCTTTAAACCCAAAGAATGCTTGCTGAGAGTTACTTTACAAGTAATCCTCACAAATAGAGGGTTTGGAGAAACACGCCACAGCCTATTTCAAAAATAAACACACCTCTACTTACAGACGGACCGTGGAAAATTAAAGGAGTTCAGTTTTTCTCCCCTTCCATGTCTGTCACATTTAACTGTGGGACAAGGTTCACCACACAAAGAAACGAGAGTGAGAAAAGGTAACGGATCGACCTTGCCAGTTTGAAACAAATGTTGGAGAGAAAGTAAATGTCCAGAATTAAATGGTTCAAATAATCAACTATTGGATTGTTTTACGAAAAGAGATGTTTGTATGAAAACACTGTTACAACATCTGGAAGAGGGTGATCCCACAATGCTTTGTGCCGAGTATGGAAATCTTTAACTTTCTGTTAAAATTTTGGTTGTAAATAGTTTGTTTTATTTATAGAGAGAGAAGGGAGTCTGTTAATTGTAAACCAGTTAGTTAATTGTATTCAGATGTTAGGTGTTAATTGGGGACTGACCTGTGCTCATATAAACAGGAATAGACAGAAAGGCTGTTAGTTGCAGTTGCAGTATAGATGTTTCAGCAAATAAAAGTTTGTGGGTATAGATTCCAAAGTTCCTTTTTTCCATTACCTGCCTATCTGAGTTTTAACATAATGGTCATTAGTTTTTTTTAAAATATTTTTATTCAAATAAGGAATACACATAACAACATATAAACAGTCAATTAATAATAAAATAAACAGAATACAGTCCCTCTAGTTTGAGATTTATTTTCTTATTCCTATTAAACCATTCCCTGTCTTTCCTGCCCCCTTATCCCATCTCCCCTACCCCCCTCTCTTTACCCGCTGGCAACAAATAGAGTCCTGGTGGAGGGAGTAAAAGGAGATTATAAGAGGTGGAATACCCTTCCACTTTCATTAGCTAGGTGGCTATAAATGATAAAAATGAACATCCTTCCAAAATGTCTATTTGTATTTCAATCCCTTCCTATATTTCTAACTAAGACATTTTTCTATAAAATGGATCAAATAATTTCAGATTTTATATGTGCTAATAAAATTCCGCAAACTCGACAGATACTTTTACAAAGGAACCGGCAGGTGGGAGGGTTGGCGTTGCCCATCTTTTGTATTATTATTGGGTGGCTAATATAAAAAAGGTTCGGCAATGGTGGAAAGAGGAAAAAGCGGAATGGGTACAGGTGGAGGAAGCATCGTGTTAGCTTGAAGGCTTTCGCTGCTGCCCCACTTCCATTTCCCCTGGGGAAGTTTACAGAAAGTCTAGTGGTGGCATCGTCCTTAAAAATCTGGAGCCTTTGAGACAATATTTTGTTTGGGAAATATTTCGGTGCTAGCCCCTATTTATGGAAACCACCGATTCACCATAAAGTGGGATTGAGACAAGTAAAAGATTTATTCTTACAAGGCAGATTTGTGTAGTTTGAAGAATTGAGCGAAAACATAAAATGCAGAAGGAGGAGAAGTTTAAATATCTTCAATTATGAAATCTAATGAAAAAAGGGTTATCCTCTTTCCCTCGACTACCAGATAACAACGTCCTTGATAAATCACCAGATGATTTGGGAGATGGGAAAAGTACTAATATTAATAGATGGCTGACGAACACAAAGAAAACAGCGATTGAAGAAATAAAACCAAAGTTGGAGAAAGAGTTGGATGTGGAGTTGGAATGGGGACTCGGGAGTGAAATTAAGCACAGGGTCAATACTTCATCTTAATGTGCTAGAATAAGCTTAATACAATTCAAGGTAGTACATAGGGCCCATATGACCCAAGAAACAATGAGCAGATTCTTCACAGACGTAGAAAATAAATGTGAGAGGAGTAAAGGAACTAACCACATCCGCATGTTCTGGTCATGTCCACGGTTTGTGGGGTTTTGGCCCTCGGTGTTGTTGCTCTGTTTCGGTCCCAAAAGCGTCGCCAATACTGTGGGTATTTCTATTTATCTCGGTGAACCACAAGCCTTCCCTTATATCGATCAAATGACCACACAACCAGTTAGTTAGTTCAAAAGATGGTTTATTTACATACACAAGAGTTATCTCAACATGCAAACACAATATCTACTATGAGTTAAATTACACCTATCAGCTACAATAAGCTGTACTTAACTTCAGGGCGACCGGCACTGTGCAAATGGATAAGGCCTTTATCTGAATTTCACTTGGCTGGTTCAAAGAAAGTGGCTCTGTCTCTGCTGGGCTCATCCGTCAGGTAGCGATCGTTGGTCTTGAACTTCGCTGGCTGTTCCTGCTACAGTTGGGTTGGCACAGGCCGGATCCAAAAGAGACAGAACACATGGCTGTGTCCTCTTTCATCCCTCTGGGATTTTGCGCTCTTTGGGACGGTCCTTAACCTTGGACCCAATAGTTCAACAGGGCTCTGATCACTCTCTTCGATTTCGGCCAATAAAGGGGCAGGTGCCTTGGTGGCTGGGCGGGTCCTTAGCGATCATTGACCTTGGCAGTTGTGCTTTCTGAGGAAGGGGAGTTCTGCCGATCAGTCTGTGGCTGTACCGGTTGCTTGATTGGAGTTCTATTGTCCTGGGAAAATGGGCCATTAAAATGCAAACGAGCAGGGGTTTCGATCAGGTCTGGTTACCTGTGTTTTAGATACACATAGGCTATGTATCTGTCTGAGTCCTGGGTTGGCCATAATTCCCATGGCCCTTTGCAGGTGGCCATCTTAGATGGCTACAGTGTTTAAAACAATATCAAAAATTGTAGAAATGTAAATATAACCTGGACCTCTTGAGGCAATCTTTGGAGTGTCATAAATACAAGGTCTAATAGAAGGGAAAAGAGCCAATGCAGTGGCCTTTGCCACATTTATGGTCATTAATTAAAGATTTTAAGTAAATAAGTTGTTTAATTTAAAATACCAAAGGAATGGAATGCAAACAGTAAAATAAAGTCTAGCAGGAGACGGCAATGTCATTTGTGATGATATGCATAAAGCAAGTTTGTACATAATGTTATATACAACCGCCGACCACTAGGTGACAGTGTTTACCAACCCATGACTTTGTGGCTGGGGAGTGGGGAGTAGGTTGTGCTAAAATGGATAGACGTATTGTACAGTAGCTCTAAAATAGTTAATTAGTGTTAGCAGTTTATTATTTTAATTATCTTAGTTATCTTTATCACGCAGTTGTTAAACAATAAATTATTTAAACTAGATGTTCTGTAGTTCATCATTTAATTTGGACAGTCTACAGAACATGACATGGTACCAGGATTAATGTTTCACTAAAGAATTTGTAAATTCTGTACGAAAAAATCCGAACCATTAAAGATAATTTTGAAGGAAAAGGAAGAAAAAGTATCTTTGCTACTAAGTGCTAGGTACTGGCATCTGGTGCTCAACGCGCGGTAAAACTTTGAAGCCTGGGCTGATATGGAATCAAGGCACCTCAACAGTTTCGGATTATTGGTAACGTAGATGAAAATTTGAGGGTTTTTAAGCAACAGTTTAAATTCTATGTTTCAGCCCTTTGTCTACAGGCACAGTCCAATGAGAGGTGTATTGTGTTGCTGCTCACTGCAGCAGGTCCCCAAGCAATTGAAATCTTGAATACTTTTGCCTTTGAAAATGAAGCTGACAGCAAAAGCTTCAATGAAGTACTTAAACAATTTAATCGGCATTGCTCCCCTAAACAAATTGAAACCTTTGAGCGCTATATATTCCGTACGCGCACCCAGAACGCGGGTGTGGCATTCGATAGCTTCCTCAATGACTTGCAATTGAAGGGGCAGTCATGCAACTTCAGCACACTCCAGTCATCAATGATACGTGATCAGATAGTTTTTGGAATCTCTAATAATAAAGTGCGCGAACGGCTCTTGCGGGAATCAGACCTGCAACTTGAAAGTGCGATCCAAATCTGTCATGCATTTTGGCACGAAGGCAGAAGAGGCAGCAGACGCCATTAGAGTAGTGATGCAGCTCAATAATAAACATGCTCCCAGAGTGGTGGCCATTTGGAGCAGCCAACCTGATCCTCCATTTTATGTCCGCGATGTGGCAAACGGCATTCGCCATGGCATGTCCTGCTTATGGAAAAACATTTGCCATCTGTAATGGCAGGAATCATTTTGCAACCCAATGTTATTCAAGGAAAAGTCCTAAACAAATGAAGAGTATCACGCTATTGATAAAGTGTGCCTAGAGGGCACATTCTTTGCAGACATGGTTCAGTACGCCAGCGGGATGGTCCGTATTGTTGGCTGGTCAATGGGGTTTCCCATTGTGGGGCAGCCCCATGCCATTGGGAAACCCCCGGGCTGCCGGCAAAATGGAGCATCCCGACGGTGGAGAATCTAGCCCATGATCTCCACGAAGACAGGGAGACACAAGTCATACCAAATAACATTGTAATAATAAGGAAAAATGGACAGTGCTATTAAAGATGAATGGCATAATAATAACAGTCAGGCTCAACATTGGTACGATGGCCAACCTCATCAACCTGTCCAATGTAATAAAGCTGCAAATTGAACCAAAAATAGTGGCCGGTTGGTAAAAACGGGTCCCCAGAAAAAAAGTTTGAAAAACACTGAATGAAAGGGAGATGCACAGTCAGTGATTCATGCACCGAGACGTGCGGCAGCGCCATTAAGGGATAAACTAAACGCAGAGCTAGAGAAAATGACTGCCTTGGGGGTCATTAAGTGTATTGAGGTCCCAACTGACTGGGTTCATTCAATGGTATGTATAAAGAAGCGCAATAAAGAACCTCTACAATGGAGGTTGTATGATGATGTCAGAGTAAGAGAAGAAACTAAGAAGGACCCAATGTTGCAGAAGGTGAAAAGATACCTTCGCGAAGGATGGCCCAGAGAATCCTGCTCTGTTTTCTGCAATGTGAGAACAGAGTTGAGTCGATATGGAGTTTTGGTGCGAAAAAAGAGAACAGTAATTCTGTAATCTTTAAGGTCGGTGGTTCTGAGCGAACTCCATGCAGAGCACAATGGAAAGAAAAAGTGTAAGAAAGGAGCTGAAGGCAATGGTCGTGCATTCTCCGGGATACCAACAAAATGGTACGAATCTGCACATGGTGCAGGAGAGTGTACGTCTGCACAGTGTTGGAAGCAAACAAAAGGCACACGCTGCAACCTGCTTCAGTTCCAAGTATTGGCAAAATCTGCTCATCCAGAAGCAGAAAGACTGTCAAAAAAAGGAGGCATGGGAGAGATTTCAAGCCAAATCCACAAAGCGGTTTGTCGATGAGCCTACAAAACACCTCAAGCCATTATGATGAAACTACTAGAAGAAGCATGTAACGGTCCTAAAACATCCGAAGAACATACGGAACAAATACAACAAGAGGATGATATATCAATACACAAAGAACATCAAACTCAAGCAACAAACTCGAAAGAAAATGAAGAACCTTTGCAAGTTCAGCAGTCACTGGGAAGGTCTACAAGGATAAGGCGCAAGTCAGAAAGACTGAACTTGTAACAGACTGTACAAAAAACGGGGCAGCACGGTGTAGTGGTTAGCACTACTGCCTTACGGCGCCGAGGTCCCAGGTTCAATCCCGGCTCTGGGTCACTGTCCTTGTGGAGTTTGCACATTCTCCCCGTGTTTGCATGGGTTCGTCCCCACAACCCAAAGATGTGCAGGGTAGGTGGATTGGCCACGCTAAATTGTCCCTTAATTGGAAAAAATGAATTGGGTACTCTAAATTTAAAAGAAAAATTCTGCACATCTAAATATTTATGCATATCATGGTGACATGTAAAAAAATAATTTAATGTATGTAAATAATTTTATTTTCCAAAGGAAAGGGGATGTGATAATATGCATAAAGCAAGTTTGTGCATAATTTTATGCACAACCTCCGACCACTAGGTGCCAGTATTAACCCACCACGTGACCCTGTGCCTGGTGAGTGGGGAGTCGGTTGTGTTAAGGGACTCTATCCCTCTACAATAGTTAATTATTGTTAGTAGTTTATTATTTTATTTATCTTAGTTATCATTATCACGCAGTTGTTAAATGATAGATTATTTAAACTAAATGTTCTGTAGTTCATCGTTTACTTTGGCCAGTCTACAGAACATGACATCATTTATTTGATTTGTGCATTCAATCATATTTAAAAAACGAGTTGATATGATTCTAGACTTTACACAGGAACCAAAACAATACCTTGAGAATTATTTTCAATCCAAAATTCGATGACCCGTGAAAACTGGCACAGGATTATGGGGCGGGATTCTCCGACCCCCCGCCGGCTGCCGAATTCTCCGGCGCCGGTTTTCGGGCAGGGGCGGGGATCATGCCGTGGCAATTCTCCGGGCCCCAATGGGCCGAGTGGCCGCCCATTTATGGCCAGTCCCGCCGGCGTGAATTGGTCATGGTCCATACCGGCGGGATCTGGCTTTGAGGGCGAATAGCGGAGCCCTCGGGGGGACCCGGCCATGGGCGGACCCGGCCACGGGGGGCGGGGGGGGGGGGGCCACAGTGGCCTGGCCCGCGTTCGGGGCCCACTGATCTGCGGGTGGGCCTGTGCCGGGGGGGGGGCACTCTTTCCCTCCGTGCCAGCCTGTGTAAGACTCTGCCCAGACCCGCACGGAGAAGAAACCCCCTGTGCATGCGCAGGAAACACGCTAGCGGTTCGGCGCATGCGCAGGAAACACGCTGGCGGTTCGGCGCATGCGCAGGAAACACGCTGGCGGTTCGGCGCATGCGCAGGAAACACGCTGGCGGTTCTGCGCATGCGCTAACTCACGCCGGCCGGCGATGACCCTTCGGTGCCAGTTGGCGCGGCACCAACTCCTCCAGCGCCGGCCTAGCCCCTGGAAGTGCGGAGGATCCCGCAACTTCCGGGCAGTCCGACGCCGGAGTGGTTCATGGCGCTCTTTGGCGCCAGTACGGGCCGCCCCGCCGATTCCGGGAGAATCCCGGCCATGATGTGTGATTGGCACTGGATGAAAAGATGTTATCCAACAGAGGCTTTGTAACATGAGGGGTGTTACAAATATCGCCTGCTCCAGTATGGATGGAGTGCGACATATAACTTCGGGGCCATGGTGAGCTGTTCAGCTTCACAGCCATTGGTGATGCCAACCTTGCCCTGCTTCACAAAGAAATCTATGCAGGAGTATACCCAATGAGCATGTGAGAAGAAGGAATATTCCCTCTCTCCCGCATGCCTAAACCTCCATGGGTCCACCCCCACCATCTGATCCGTAAATACGCCCAAATACCTTGCCATCCACATCCTAGCTATTGATTTGGGACTCGATCTATCCACCCTAGGATCCAATGCACAATTAAAATCATCCCCCCCCCCCCCTTCCCCCATGGTCAACTGATGGGAATCTATGACCAGGATGGACATGCTACCCACCATAGCCCCCACCACCACACTGCTTCTGTTCACCAACATACCCAACTAGCATGGCTACTGCCACCTGGAGGTCCAAACAAAGGACCCCACCCAAACTATCCATCACCCCACCCTGATACCCAACCACCCTGTGCATAATAAAACTAAAATGAAACAGCCAACTGTGAACCAAATATCACATGTACATAACACATCTTAAAAATGTACCAATAATAAGTCAATAAGTGAAAAGCACACATATGCAATAAATGCCACATGTTAATTACAAACAAAACTGGCACGAATATAAAAAGTCGTAAACCATACATAAGTTCCAACATTAGCCCTCCCCCAACCGATGCCCCTTGACTAAGTAATCCACCTCCTCCGGCACCAACAAATACTGTTCCCTACCCTTAAAGGTTACCCAAAGCTTGGCCGGGTACAGCACCCCAAACCAAACTTTGATCCAAAGGGGCACTGCCTTGGCCTTGTTAAACCCCGCCCGTCTCTTGGCCAGGTCAGCCCTGTTAATCCCAATCCAATTACCCTCCCAGGCACAGTTTTGGGTTGCCTTGGTCCACTTCAGAATCTTTTCCCTGTCCTGGAATTTGTGCATACAGGCAATCGCAGCCCGGGATAGCTCACCAGCTCGCGGCCTCTGTCTCAAAGACCGATAGGCATGATCCATTTCTGGGGCCAGTTCGAAAATCCTTTCCTCCACCAACTTCTTAAACGTCCCTGCAACGGAGCCCGTGGCACTCGTTCCCTCTACTCCCTCCGGCAAACCCACGATTCGCAGGTTCTACCGCCTGGATCGATTCTCCTTGTCGTCCAACCTCGAACGCAGCACCTTGGAGCACTTCCCCCAGCATCGCCATCTCCACCTCCAACAAAACGATCCGGTCATGATGGTCTGACACCGCCCTTTCCACCAATTGGTTCATCGCACATTGTGCTTCCAACCACTTCTCTACACAATCCAAAGTCCTTCAATCACATTTGACCAGTCCCCCTGCATCTCCTTTCATGCTGTCAAAATTCCCCCTTAGAAAAGTCCATTAGCTCCACAGGTGGTGTGACACTTGACGATGTGCCTTCCCCTTCCATCATTTTTTCCAATGGTGCTGCGCCACGAGCATCCTCCAGCTCCTGAGGTAGGGCTCTCACTAACTTTTGCTGGGTCTGGTAACCTATCAACATTCTACTCTGGGGGAGAAACCACCACCCTCCTATAACTTCACACTTTATCCACAAAGGTCACCCATTAAATGGGAAGAAAGGGCCAAAGCTAACACCTCCAAGTCGGAGCCACCCTGTGTGCGACCGATCAGACCATAGCCTCCACCAGTAGTCTTATTTTTATTTTCTAAGTGTCCTGTTATCACATCCTTTATAATAGACGCCAGCATTTTCCCGACTACTGATGTTAGGCTAACCGATCTGTAATTCCCTGTTTTCTCTCTCCTTTAAAACAAATTATATTTAGAAATTATATTTGCCCACCCTCCAATTTGCCGGGACTGTTCCAGAATCTACAGAATTTTGGAAAATGACAACCAATGCACCAAATATTTCCATGACCACCTTGATTAGTACTCTGGGATGTAGATTATCAGGCCCTGAGGAATTATCAGCTTTTAGTCCCATTAATTGTTCCAGCACTGTTTTTCTTGTAATTCTAATTCTCTTCAATTTCTCCTTCTCATTAGACTTTGGTTCCTTAGCATTTCTAGGAAGTTATTTGTGTTTTCCTCTGTGAAGCCCGAGCTAGAGCCGAGGCTATTTAGCTCAGTGGGCTAGACAGCTGGTTTGTGATGCGGAACAAGGCCAGCAGCGGGGTTCAATTCCCATACCAGCTGAGAATACTAAATTCTCCCTCTGTGTACCTGAACAGGTTGCTGGAATGTGGCGACTAGGGGCTTTTCACAGTAACTTGAAAGTTTGCTCTCAATCTCTTGGTCCTCCTTTGCTGAATTCTGAACTGCTCCCAATCCTCGGGCTTGCTACTTTTTCTAGAACTTTTTACGATTCCTGTTTGGATCTATTGCTGTTTGTAAGCTATGGTTGGAACATTTTTCTTGTTGTGCTTTAGTGACAGCAAGGAATATATAACTGCTGGACTGTATACATTTGTTCCTTAAATATTAGCTATTGCCGATCCACCGTCATGCCTTTTAATGAAGATCCCCAACCTATCTTGGCCAATTCATACCTTTGCAGTTTCATTTGGGTAGATTTAGGATTCTCGTTTCAGATTGGACTTCTTCATTTTCCATCCTAATGAAGAATTGTATTATGTGATAGTCACTTTCCTTAAAGGGCTCCACACAACAAAATTATTAATTAATCCCTTCACATTGCATGGTATCAAATTAAGATAGCATGTTGCCTTGTTGGTTGCTCAAAACTCTGGTCTAAAAGACCATCTCCTACCTCCAGGAATTCATCTGCCACAGTGTTATTGCTAATGTGGTTTGCAAAATCTATATGTGGATAAAGGTCACCTACGATTACTGGAACACCCTTGTATCTCTAATTTCCTGTTTAATATCGTCTCCTGCTTTATCACTACTGTTTGAAGGCCTATAGACAACTTGCACTAATATTTTCTTCCCTTGTTTCTTCTTAGCTCCACATAGACTGCTACTGCATTTAAATTTTCCGAGCCAATATTCTCTCTCACTATTGCACTGATTTCATCCTGAACTAATATTTGAGGTCCAACTTTTTAATTTATTTCCTAGTTCCCTATATTCTACCTTCAAGACCTCATTCCTCTTCTTACCTATGTCATTAGTAATGATATGGACCACAATCTTTGGCTGTTCATCTTTCCCCTTCAGAATGTCCTGCAGCTGATCAATTACTTCCTTTCGCCTCGCACCAGGGAGGCAACATACCATTCTGCGTAAGATCCACACAAAGCCGGGCGTGACCCTTTGTCTTGGGAATAGTGACCAGACTGGAACATTAATAGGTTGGTTGTGTGACCGGGGAAATCACACGCCCGTGTAACATACATCAAGTCCCTCATTAACCCTAGGCAATGGGGGGGGGGGGGGGTGCGACATGCTCTTGGGGTGAACAGATAGAATGGCATGGCCTCTGCAAGCAGCGAAATATGATATTTGGTCTTCAGCTTCCCAGGGTCTCGGAAATGTTGTGGAAATTGCTGGCAGAAGGCACCCTGGCAACGTATGGAAGAATCTCATTTACTTTTTGCATGATGCCTTACTCTATGCATGAACTCCTGATTTTATGACCACAGCAGATTTTAATTGCTAAGCAAACCAAATCACATAAGGAAATTTGGCTTTTGGGCTATTACCCATTTTTCTGGTTTACTGAAACAAGAAGAAACCTCCTGATCTCAACAGAATTCCCGGACCAGTTATGGGATTTTAAAAATATTGGAAAGAAGAAAAGAAAACCTAAGCACACAAGATTACAGTTATACGGTTAAAATAGTCTTACACAACATTCCTCAAAAAAAAAAACTTGGTCAGATCCACAAGTAAATACCTCCCAGGCAACACTCCCTTATAGATGTTTAACTATAAAAATCCAGTAATATTGTCCAAGGCAAAATTGCTGTCACCTTAGTAGAGGTATATCACACAACTTCTCATTCTCTGCCACTGTCTTGTGCAGAGTTGACATACCCAATAACTGGAACCGAATGGTTCCTCCTGCAGAACTGATGGTTTCCATAGTGCGAAATGTTCTTACATGTTTCCAAAACCGCCCAGGACACAACTGCCCTACCAGGCAGTCTGCGGTGCACTCATGTCACAAGCAAGTTGTAATTTCTTGGTTTGCAAGAGACATCTTCTTCATATTTCTTCTGGCGATGTCGAGACAGGATGCACAACTTGCATTAGTAACATTATTGTGGCTGTCAGGACCATTTATATCAACCCCACAACCTTCATGAACAAAAATCTTCCCAGATTTAGGACGTTTAACGAAGGACCGAATGGCCTATTATCTATCTTTCTCTCTTCCCTTAGTCATCTACTCACCTGCATTTTACTGGTGCCTGGTGGAGAAGAACTAAGACCAAGGAAAGCCCAAGGAAAAGATCCCCCCAGAATACTGGGAGAACTATTCTGCTCCATAACAGAAACAGAATGGGGAGGCACTTCTTTCTGAGAGAGACAATCTGGCCACAGCAAAAGTGAAAGAAGATCAGCAAATCTATAATAATCTGAACTTAAAACCGAGCCCGGGAGCTAGACCAGCACGGCATTTCAAAAATATCCAATTTGCGGACATTGCCAGTTTCCAGATAGCCTGCTCAATGGCACTTGACGGCAAAACAGGACTGTTCGCTTCAATGGCCATTATTCAGGAAGTAGCCAGAATATCTTTATTGCATGGCAGGTTACAATGCCTGCTTATTTGAAGGAGGAGTATCATTAGGTGTATAGGGCTATATACTGTATCCATGTGTGCCAATTTCTGTGAGGAACACCCTAAAGCAGTAACGTGACTAGAGCTGGAGTATTAAGGATGTGTTTACTGTCCTTTGACTGTCACCTCCAGTTACAAGAAATTTCAATGGAAAATGATTGAGAGGGATGTTAAACAGACTGAAAATCTGACCCTATTAGTCTCCTGCCAGGTGGGTTAGGTTAAAAATACGTTTTTATTCAATCTCACATTGTGGGCATGGTTGACAGGGTCAGCATTTATTGCTTATCCCTTGTTGCTCTGTGACGGTGGTAGTGGGCAGTTTGCTTGAGTTGATGATCGCTGTACATGACAACTGAATAGCCCTCTCGGTCACATTGAAGAGGGACTGGAGTCACCAGTTCAGGACAGCATATTTCACTTCCTAAAGGCTATTAGTAAACCAGTTGGATTTCACAACAATCCGACAGTCACTTTTACCAATACCAGCCTTTTATTGCAGAAGTTTTTTTTTAATTGAATTAACATTTGCAAACTACCTTTGGATTATTAATCCAAGTCTTTGGATCATTGGTCCAGTCATGTAACCACAATCGATCTGCACCCCAACCAGTATTTATATTATTTCAGATTCTTTCCTCCTATCTAGAAGATGCTCACTGCCACCGAGCACCATAAGACCATAAGAAATTGGAACAGGAGGAGACCATTCAGCCCTTTCAGCCTGTTCCGTCATTTAATAAGATCATGTCTGATCTATCTAACACTCACTAAATCCACTTTCCTGCCTTGTCTCTGTAACCCTTAATTCCCCTCCTGATTAAAATCCGATCGATCTCAACCTTGAAAATGTTCAAGGACTCGGTCTCCACAGCTTCCTGGGGTAAAGAATTGCAAAGATTTGTCACTCTTTGAGAGAAGAAATTCTTCCTCAAATCTGTCTCAAATGAGCACCCGCTTATTCTGCGACTATTCTGGTCCTGCACTCTCCCATGAGTGGAAACATCCCCCCACCATTCACTCTGCATAACCCCCTAAGAACCTTATATGTTTCAATCATATCACCTCTCATTCTTCTGAACTCCAAGGAGTACAGACCCAACCTGTTTAACCTTTCCTCATATGGCAATCCCTCCATATCCGGGATCATCCGAGTACAGTTTAAAGGTCACAGCGACCCTCGAGTATGTTGCCCAAATATCTTCAGTGGGACTCCCCGCCGGTGGGATTCTCCATTGCACCGGCAGCGCACCCACGCCCGCGGATGTCCCGGCAGTATGGGGTGGCAACAGTGGCATATCCCACTGGCAGGGGGCGAGAATGGAGAATCCCGCTGCCGGTGAGGGCATGCCACCCGGGAAAACGTGGCTGGAGGTCCGGAGAATCACCCCCCTCCATTCTTCATGTATGAGCTTGAACGACGAAAGTCAGCATAAAGGATGTCACAGCCAAACTTAAATTATCCTCATTCACTGAACAGAACCATGATTATATCTGAACAGCAATCGCAGGCAGGGGTTGAGACTGAGTTTCACACCCTTGTTTGGTTGACAGCAGCTGATACGGTTTAGTGTTCACCATGCAGTTTTACTTGTTAATCTTTAGGGGCAGCAGTAGTTAGTGCTATTCAAATTTTAAATGGATTGATTCTCCTGGTGTTTTTCTTAAAGTTTGTAACTTGTACACTGCAACAATGATTCTAATTCAAAAATGCTGCAAGGTGCTTTGGGACTCCCTGAGGTCATGAAAGGCACTACGTATATGCAAACGTTTTCTTTCCATGTAATTTAGAACATTTAATTCCTGTCTGTCGTCCTTCACTGAGATTAACCTTTTCAACATTCAAACCATAGCCAAAGGTCACTGGAGAGTCCTGCACCATTCAAAATCTATCTCATCACTGTCTTCTCTTTCAGCTCAATTATTTATTTATTCATCTATTTTCAGTAGCTCAAAATTAAATGCTTTCAATGAATTGGCAGGCATCCCATTCATGGTTTCAACTTTTATTGATAGAAACCAGTCTTTTCAAAGAAAAAACAATTCTGATTGAAGGGATCCCTTGTTGCTGGTGGATAACATTGGAGCTTGTGCAGTGTGATGAAGTATTTACTGTGGCTTCACAAACTCCACGAAAATTCTGATCAAAATTGGTACAATGCCAAGGTGACAGCCTGAGTACCATTTGGCAAAGGGAGACAGTGACAAAACCTATATCAGCAATCTAGGCATCTCAGAAACAAATCAGAAACAAATCAGGAATAGAAACATTTCTATCTGAGAGACTCCACCAGCATTTCCTTTGTTTTTAAATGGCGGAAATCTCTTTATTTTTTAACTATGTATATTAACCATTTTCCATTTTAACCAAAACAATCAAACAGAAATACACAATAGAAGAGAGAAAAAAGCAAAACTACACCTCACGCCTTACTAATTTTGACACAAAAACTAAACTAACCCCCCTAGCAGCTGACAGTGACTAACTCCTTAAAAAAGGAAATGAATGGCTGCCATCTTAGGTCAAACCTCTTCACCAACCCCCTAATGGTGAACTTGACTTTCTCCAAATGCAGAAATGAACTGAGGTCACCCAACCAAGCCCAGGCACTAGGCGGAGGAGGAGACTTCCACACAAGCAGAACTTGTCTCCGGGCTATCAACAAGGCGAAGGCGAGGACATCAGCCTTCACCCCAAACTAAAGCACCGGCGAATCTGACACCCCAAATATAGTCAAAGTAGCGGAAATTTAAAATAAAACAATCTTCTTCCCCCTTTTAGATTTCTTGGCCTAGAAATGCGACGGCACTTGAAAAAGTTCCATCTGCTTCTGTTGCCCGACAGAACTCAATGAATTAAACAAAGGCTGCAGAAGTATAAGAAAGTTCTTGGAAGACAAATGGCAGCAGCAAGCAGAAAGAGGCCATGTATCTTCTCAGAATTTGCCTTAGAGAGAGCTGTTGCCAGCAGTGGACAGGAGGAGAAAGATCCTCATGCCCCCACTCGCCAGGAGAAAGAAAACTCTCCAGGCAATAACTACACTGCCAGTGGGAAGAGATGACAGAATAAGTGAATATCAGGATCTTAGCTCCAAAGATATAGCTGCAATGACAGAAAAAAATCAACGACTCCAGCAGAGCTGTCAAGGTAAGAATACTACTCTCTTATTCTCTGTTCACACCTCCACAATCTCCAACCTCACTACTCTCAAAGTCCCCACTTCCGTTTTCCTACAATGATTGCACTACACTTCACCACATCTCCTTCTCCTCCTGCTCACACACTCACCACTACTGCAAGAACAACTTCTCCACAAATCGCACCTGGGACGTATATACCAGCAATCCTTCAGCGGAAGTAGATTTTCGTAATATATTACAAGACTGTCATGAACACCCTCCATTCTTTCTTGCAGGGGAAGGTTGTACATAACTCCAGACATCAGAGGAGACCAGGCCTGTTTGCACCCAGTCTCAATGATAATGTGCTGGCCATTACAGACAGAATGTTGGTCATGACAACATTGGAAACACTGGAGAAGAGAGCACACTGGACGGGATTCTCCGGCCCCCCGCCGAGTCGGAGAATCGGCGGAGGGGCGGCGTGAATCCCGCCTCCGCCGGCTGCCGAATTCCCCGGCACCGGAGATTTGGCAGGGGCGGGAATCGCGCCGCGCCGGTCGGCGGCCACTGGCAGTGGCCCCCCCCCAGCGATTCTCCGGCCCGTGATGGGCCGAGTGGCCGCCCGTTTTTTGCAGGTCCCGCCGGCGTAAATTAGAGTAGGTCCTTACCGGCGGGACCTGGCGGCGCGGGCGGCCTGCGGGGTTCTCGGGGGGGATGCGGGAGGATCTGGCCCCGGGAGTTGCCCCCACGGTGGCCTGGCCCATGATTGGGGGCCACCGATCCGCAGGCGGGCCTGTGCTGTGGGGGCACTCTATTCCTCCGCACCAGCGGCTGTAGGGGTCCGCCATTGCCGGTGCGGATACGAAGCCATCTGCGCATGTGCTGGGATGATGGCAGCACACGCTGGCGCTCCCGCGCATGCACCAACTCGCGCCGGCCGGCGGAGGCCCTTCGGCGCCGGTTGGCGTGGTGCCAAGCCCCTTCCCCACCGGCCGGCGGGGCGCAAACCACTCCGGGGCCGCCCCAAAGGCGGCCCGACGCCGGAGTGGTTCACGCCACTCCTTCCTGCCGGAGTTGCCCACCCCGCCGATTACGGCAGAATCCCACCCACTGTGTTTTTTCGCACATATTTTCCTCTCTTTCACTTTGTCAATCTATGTAAACCGCAGCTAATCAACCACCAGGATGTCACTTTGAATATCCTGTGTCAATTTTCCAACAGTTTTGTTCATTGTGGAATTTTCTCACCTCAGCTCAGCGTGTCCTATTGGTGATATAGCCAAGATAAGGAACTCACAATGGGGGGAAGAGGAGGTACACATGGTCCATAATCCTACCATTCCCTATATGCGAAACTGAAAATATTGCCAATATCTGTTTCATTATCCGTTTGGGCAAAATTCAACCAAACTTGGATTTAAGCTTTTATGTGAGGTCATTGAGCAAGAATGGTCACTCAAATGGTAAGTTGTTTTTCCTGATTTCCTGGATAATTGTACTGATTTCCTTCGTCTTTCTTCTATTCTGTTACATACACACACAATGAACCATTTAATCCCAAATGAATGCCCCGTTGCAGGAAAATGGAGCAGGGTTTTTCCGGACCCGGGGTGGCAAAATGGGAGGTGGTGGGGGTTGGCCGGAAAATTAATTTTCCAGTGGTAGATCGGACCAGATGGGGTAATGAATTAAAATAGCTAAAGGCCTTTTAAGAGAAATTTCCCCAGGCTGCTGGAATTGGCCAGTGGCAGAGTAATCTCACCCACCGCATGGGAGGAGCCACCAGCTTCATGGAGCTGGTCCCCTTCTGGCCATCTGGGGACCATTGGAGCTGAAGGACGCGATCTAACCAAATTGCAACATAGTCACGTGACAAGCGCGTTTAGCCGGGTGATTCCCGACCCTCGCAGCTCCGAGAAACACCACACTGGACAGCATGGCAATGCAATGGTTATCACTGCTGCCTCACGGGTTCGGGGACCCAGGTTTGATCCCATCCCCGGGTCATTGTCTGTGTGGAGTTTGCACATTCTCCCCCTGTCTGCTTGGGTCACATCCCCACAACCCAAAGATGTGCAGGTTAGGTGGATTTGCCACGTTAAATTGTCCCTGAATTGGAATTTTTAAAAAAAAATAATGAAAGCAAGGAACATCACTCCATTGGGATTTTGTTGGCAGGACCTCCTTAGTTCCATTTTCTACACTGAGGGTCTCCGCTCACTAGAACTCCTCAGCGCAGGAGGTGATCAGGACATCATTTAAAAATGGCGTCCTGATCTCTTGAACCTGCCCCCCCCCCATGAAGCGATCCCCAAACCCTCCAGAGCCCCAATGCATCTAAAACAGGGTCCTTGGACCCCCACACATCACCTCACAACATTGGGCCCGATCCCTGGTTCAGTAAAAATGCCAGCCCGGTACCTTGGCACTGGCCTGTCTGGCATCCTGGCAGCACCCCTGCCAGCTGGCAGTGCCACACAAGCACCGTGGCAGTGCCAGGCTGATACCCAGGGTGTTACTGCCAGGGTGCTAGGCTAGAGTGCCAAGGTGCCCAGATGGCACCAGCAGTGCCAGGAGGCCACCATGCCCAGAGGGCAACCACCTAGGGACCTCTAATGCCCTGGGAGACCCGAGACCCCCACCCGACCCCCCCAAATGTTGTTCCGTCTGGCCCTCGTTTGGGGTTAGATCTTAAGGTTTTGGTAGATCAGACGAGCGCATATCAGAGTGAGACTAGCTATCTCGCTCTAATATGCTGATTTGCTAGATAGTGAACCCGCCCACAGGGATTCAGATCATGACGTCTCGCGAGATCATGCAGATCACGAAAAAGGAATCTTGCGGCACCTACCAGCCACGCCGCGTTGCTGTTCAGGCACAATGCAGCTGGAAGATCGTGCATGAAGTCTTTCTTCTCCAAAGAGGTGGCCATGGGGTGGCAAAGCCATCCCCACACCAAAACCGAAATGTCTGCAAGTCTACTGTAAACCAGTTTCTGCAATGATTTGGATAAGGGTAGCCATTAATCCACAGGGAAAATCTGGTTACATTTTAAGAACTTCTCAAATGAGATGTGCTGCAAGATTGGTTACATTTTAATGCCTTCATGTCCTGACATGACGCCTAGCTCCAGGGCCTTCTGGAGTTCCATGTATATCAACAGGAAAGAAAAGATCACCTGACCACTCAACTACATTTAGTTTACAAATAAAACAAATGTTCTTCCGCAAATCCATGAGTCCATATTGCATCAGCATGGCACCATGCTTATTTTCCATGTACGTGAAGCACATTGGAGGGGGTTGGTCTCAAAATTTGACGAGATGTGTCCTCCTACTGTGAATACAGGTGTGACTAATCAGGGACATGCGTAACTCGAGCTTGGTTACTGATCGAAGATCTGTGAAAGAAAACTGCTAAAGGTGCTTGAATACTGAAAGTGATCCAAATCCTGAAACTGGTTCACTCAAAGGTTTTTTAAAAGGTTTTTAAGGCACCCTGGATAATGACTAGAATGTCGGAAAATTAGTCCTTTTAGCTTAACTGGTTTGCCCAAAATGTATTTTGTATAAGTGCTAATTATGCTATGCATTGATTCCTGCGAGAAAAAAGATTTCCTTTCTTTCAGTCTACACTCAACAGCTGGATGTTATCGCAGAGCTGAAGTCTCTGAAAAATCAATAGGAATGGTTTGTCATTTTCCATTAAAATCAGCTATTCAATTTGCCAGGCAGACAGACTACTACTTAATACAGCTCCAGTCCCTTTAGGGAAGATTTCGCTGCAGTAAATATCTTTTACCCTATTAAAAGCAGACTACCATGCACTATGTCACAAATGTAAGCTGTGAATAAAGTTGAAATCATTTATTTTTTTTAATGCTCTGATGGAGAGATTACTCTATTTGGAGTTGAGGCCGAGGGGAGATCAGCCATGATAGTATTGAATAGTGAAGCGGGCTCGAGGGGCTGAATTGCCTACTCCTGCTTCTAGTTCTTGTGTTCTTACGTTCATTGAGGCAATACATATATGGGATATTTAATAAAAGGGATTTATGATGGAGGAGAAAGGTCACAATTTAAAGCTGCGGAACTCAACTTTGAGTTTGGAGGTCTGCAACGTGCCAGCCGGAAGATGAGATGTTTCTCCTCCAGCTTGCGCCGGGCTTCACTGGGCATTGCAGCAGGCCAAGGACGGACATGTGGACATGAGAGCAAAATGCTAAGTTACAATGGCAAGAAACAGGAAGGCTGGAATCAGGCTTGAGCGACATAATGGCCCAGTGGTAAACATTGCTGCCTCACAGCACCAGGGACTTGAGTTTAATTCCAGCCTTGGGAGTTTGCACGTTCTCCCCGTGTCTGTGTTGGTTTCCTCCGGGTGCTCTTATTTCCTCCCACAGTCCAAAGATGTGCAGCTTAGGTGCATTAGCCATGCTAAATTGCCCCTTAGTGTCCAAAAGGTTAGGTCGGGATACTGGGTTTATGGGTATGGGGTAGTGGCGTGGGCTTAGGCAGGGTGATCTTTCCAAGGGCTGGTGTAGACTCGATGGGCCAAATGGCCTCCTTCTGCACTGTAAATTCTATGATTCTATGATTGTATGATTGTGGACTGAGTGAAGGTGTTCCGCAAAGTGGCCACCCAGTCTGCATTTAGTCTCCTCAATGTAGAGGCCCCAATGGGAGTAGTGAATAAGGTAAACCAAACTGAAATAAGTTCAAGGGAGACGCTGCTTAACCTGAATAAATCAACCTTCAATCAACTCTGATGACAGAAAAGTCTGTAATCATGTCAATATTGTTGCAGCATGGATTATTAATAATTGATTGTGTGTAGTGGATTTCCTAACTGCCACAACAAAAACCCATTGAATCTTCTCAGGACACTTTCATCGTAATATTCAGCTAGCTTCTGCCACCTAAAGTATCTCCCAATGGGAGGAGCTGATTCTGGGGTGTTTTATCTGATCCTGCTTCAGGAAAGTCCTGCATGAAATAAAGGCAGTGATAATTCCCCCAATAATCAGACTTTGATGCGCATTAGTTTAAGTTGATGTTCAGTGACAAGCTGCATATCCACAGAGCAGCAGTCTTAAAGTTCTCAAATTGTGGACAGGGGCTCATAGGACCACACTGAATACCAGGCAATTTTACAATTATAAAAACATATCCCAACTAGCTCATGCTATTGCTAGTTATCATAGAATCCCTCTTGTGCAGACGGATGCCTTTTGGCCCATCGGGTCTGCACCGACCTTCTGAAAGAGGACCCTAACCAGGCTCCCCCCTCCCAATCCCGTAACCCCATAACCCCATTTAACCCTGTACACTAAGGGCAATTTAGCATGGCCAGTCCACCAAATTTTCACATCTTTGAACTGTGGAAGGAAACCGGAGCACCCGGAGGAAATCCACGCAGACATGGGGAAAACATGCAAACTCCACACAGACAGACACCCAAGGGCAGAATTAAACTTGGGTCCCTGGTGCTGTGAGGCAGCAGTGCTAACCGCTGTGCCACTGTTCCGCTCCTTTTATATGGTCCCCAGATAAGGAGCATATCAGATGTTAAAGTGTTTTTTTATCCCATCCTTTAGAATTACAAAGTTACAAAGCCAATGCGCAGAGTGGACAGGGCAAGCCCATAATCCAGCTCATTGATTGCTCCATATCAATTGCTCCATATTGTCTACAAGGAATATGATGAACTGGGTTGCCCTTGCTTCTAACCTGTCTTTTTATACACCTGACCACTGCTGTCTGGCTGATGTGTACAATGTTCTTTCTGCTATTCTGAAATTATCAGAGGTATAGAAATTGGTAGCTGTTTTATATTGACCATGCCTCTGGTTGAGTTTGGCTGGTGGTCAGTTTGCAGTGACACAAATCATCATAGCTTCTCATTGTCATGATATTCAAACACACACATCATGATGGACACACTAACAGGCAAATCAGAGTACACAACACCACAACCAATCACAGACAAGAACACCAACCACATAAAAAGCACGAGCACGACACCTGGAGGTCAGTAGGTCTGGGGAGAAGGAAACAAGAAAGAGCTGTTGAAACACCACAAGCAGGGAGCCCCCCCCACGTGCAGAGTGCAAAGACCAAGTTGTAAATAGTGAGTTTAAATAAAGAAGCGTTGTACCATATGCAACTGTGTTGGCTCATCTGTGTGTCAGAACACCCAACACCACATGGTACAGGAGTGGATCGATACCTGCCTACCAACCTGCCATTCTGGACATGGACCACACCGGCAAACCGCAGCCGATGCAAGTCACGGGGAACCTAGGCACCAACTGGAAGCTCTACAGGCAGCGATTTGACCTGTACATCCGTGCCACCGAAAAACAGAATGCCTCGGATGATTCGAAGATTGCAATGCTCCTCTTCTACGCAGGCCCCCACCCAAACGATGTCTTTAATTCACTGGTGTTCGAAGAAGGCGAAAACCAGGCCAAATATGACACGGTCATCCTCAAACTGGACCAGCACTTTCAAACTGAAGTAAACGAAACTTTCGAAAGATACATCTTTCAGCAACGCCTGCAAGGTAAGGAGGAGCTTTTTCAACCCTTTTTGACGCACCTCCGGATTCTGGCGCAGTCCTGCGGTTACGGCACCACTACAGAGTCCATGATCAGGGACCAGATTGTTTTTGGCGTTGCCTCTAGTGGCCTACGCCAGCAGCTTCTTAAAATAAAGAGCCTCACCTTAGCGTCTGCTGTGGAAGCCTGTGTCCTCCATGAAAATGCTACCTGCCGTTTTGCCCGATTTCAGGCGTCCGAGTTGGCACGGAGGGGGTCCCCAGCCGTCGAATCGGCAAGCCAGGCCGCCCACGACGTTGAACGCATCCAGGCCGTCGATTTCTTCCCGCCCCACGGCCCGGACGACAGCGGCCGCTTCCCGCGCTTTTCGCGGTCTCCCGCGCAGGTGCGCGCCAAAAATAACGGCCACAACGAGGGACGCACTGCGCAGGCGCGCCCACCGCAAGATCGCACTGCGCATGCGCAGTGGCGCAACGAACGTCGTGACGTCATGACGTGCAGCAATTGTGGAGGTCTACACTTAAAAGGGCAATGTCCTGCAAAATACCGACAGTGCAACAGATGTGCCATGATAGGCCACTACGCAGCCCGCTGTCGTGCGGCTCAACCCATGGATCCGGCGCATCCTCGACAACCTCGCACACGAGTCAGGACCGTCCAGCCCACGCATCAAGACTTCCAGTTAAGTGATGCAGATGACCAGGATGACTTCCGAGTTGCCGTCATTGATGTCAACAAGGTCAATGCCATCAATCCAGACGATGAGTGGTGTGCCACCCTGACGGTCAACCGATCGCGCGTCGCCTTCCGTCTGGACACCGGCGCATCCGCCAACCTGATTGCTTACTCTGCAGTCCAGGCCATGAAGGTCAAACCACCCATCACACCATCCCGGCTTAAGATGGTTGACTATAACGGGAACGTTATCCCGTCCGTAGGATCTTGCCAGCTACAGGTGACTCACAAGAGGTACACGGCCACACTCCCCTTCGAAGTTGTGGGCTCATCAAAGGACTCGTTACTGGGCGCACAAGCGTGTAAGGTCCTTCACCTGGTACAGCGCATCATGTCTCTCTCTCCAGATGAGATATCCGACTTCCCGGATGCTGAGTTCCACGCGAATCTCCATTCCCTCCTCGCTCACAACCAGGAGGTTTTTGAAGGCATGGGGACATTGCCACACACGTACAAGATTCGACTCAGACCGGACGCCATCCCTGTCGTTCACGCACCTCGCAGGGTTCCTGCGCCTCTCAAAGACCGCCTCAAGGCACAACTGCAGATTCTTCAGGACCAAGGGGTCCTATCCAAGGTCACGGAGCCCACGCCATGGGTCAGCTCCATGGTCTGTGTAAAGAAGCCCTCTGGCGAGCTCCGTATATGTATAGATCCAAAAGATCTGAACAACAACATCATGCGGGAACACTATCCCATCCCGAAACGAGAAGACCTCACCAGCGAGATGGCGCGAGCCAACATATTCACTAAATTGGATGCGTCCAAAGGATTCTGGCAGATCAAACTGGACCCGGCCAGCCGAAGACTATGCACATTCAACACCCCTTTTGGCAGATTCTGCTACAACCGGATGCCATTCGGCATCATTTCGGCATCTGAAGTATTCCACCGCATTATGGAGCAGATGATGGAAGGCATCGAAGGGGTACGTGTATATGTGGACGATATCATCATTTGGTCCACCACTCCGCAGGAACACATGCATCGTCTTCGACGTGTCTTCACCCGCATACGGCAAAATGGCCTGCGTCTCAACCGTGCGAAGTGTGCTTTCGGCCAGACGGAGCTGAAATTCCTCGGGGACCACATCTCAAGGTCCGGGGTCCGTCCCGATGCAGACAAGGTTAGCGCCATCACAGCCATGCCACGACCGGCTGACAAGAAGGCTGTCTTAAGATTCCTGGGCATGGTCAACTTCCTTGGGAAGTTCATTCCCAACCTGGCTTCTCATACAACAAACATGCGCCATCTCGTAAAAAAATCGACGGAATTCAACTGGCACCAGTCGCATCAGCGGGAATGGGAGGAGCTCAAGCACAAACTGGTCACGGCACCAGTGCTGGCCTTCTTTGACACGACTCGCCCTACAAAGATCTCAACAGACGCCAGCCAATCTGGTATTGGAGCGGTACTCCTGCAAAAAGACAGCACGTCATCATGGGCCCCGGTTGCGTATGCCTCACGAGCCATGACCCCTACCGAACAGCGCTACGCGCAAATCGAAAAAGAATGCCTGGGCTTGTTAACTGGACTGGACAAGTTCCACGACTATGTGTATGGCCTGCCACGATTCACGGTCGAAACTGACCACCGCCCCCTGGTCAACATCATTAACAAAGACCTGAACGACATGACTCCTCGCCTCCAGCGCATCTTACTTAAACTCAGGAGGTACGATTTTGAACTGATCTACACTCCGGGGAAGGAACTCATAGTGGCGGACACTCTTTCCCGAGCAGTGAGCACACCACCAGATGCGGAGGGGTTCGTGCGTCAAATTGAGGCACACGTGACTCTGACAGCAGCAAATATGCCAGCTGATGATCCTTGTCTGGCCCACATACGCGCAGAGACGGCGACTGACCCTCTGCTGCAGCGAGTGATGCGCCACATGACGGAAGGGTGGCTAAAAGGGCAGTGCCCCCAGTTTTATAATGTGCGAGATGATCTCACCAATATAGACGGGGTCCTTATGAAATCGCATAGGATCGTCATTCCACACAGTGTGCGCCAGATGATTCTTCGTCAACTACACGAAGGCCACTTGGGCGTCGAAAAATGCAGACGAAGGGCCCGGGAGGCGGTATATTGGCCGGGTATTAATGAAGACATAGCCAACATGGTGCTCAACTGCACAACCTGTCAGAGGTTTCAGCCAGCGCAACCTCCGGAAACACTTCTACCACACGAGATGGTGACGTCCCCCTGGGCGAAGGTGGGTGTTGACCTATTTCACGCGCTCGGCAGAGATTACATTGTTATTATAGACTACTTCTCAAACTACCCGGAAGTCATGCCTCTCCATGATCTGACGTCGTCCGCAGTCATTGGGGCCTGCAAGGAAACGTTTGCTCGCCATGGCATTCCAAGGACTGTCATGTCAGACAATGGACCTTGTTTTGCCAGCCGTGAATGGTCGTCCTTTGCCGCAGCATATGGTTTCACTCATGTGACATCCAGCCCTCTGCATCCACAATCGAACGGGAAGGCTGAAAAGGGTGTCCACATCGCAAAGCGGCTCCTGTGCAAGGCGGCTGATGCCGGATCGGACTTTAACCTTGCCTTGCTGGCCTATCGATCGGCCCCGTTATCCACGGGCCTCTCGCCAGCGCAGCTACTAATGGGTCGCTCCCTCAGGACGACGGTACCTTCCGTCCTGGCACCGATAACAGACCATGAGGCGGTTCTTCGGAACATGCAACTGCAGCGTGATCGCCAGAAAGGTCGGTACGACACACGAGCGACGGACCTGCCCCCCCTGTCCTCCGGAGACAAAGTACGCGTCCATCAACCGTATGGTGGCTGGTCAGCACCGGCCGAAGTCCTCCGACAAGTGGCTCCCCGCTCGTTCCTGGTTCGCATGCCGGATGGTTCCGTGCGTCGCCGCAATCGGCGCGCCCTTCGCCGACTTCCACGCTCACAGCCACACAACACGCCAGATCCTCAACAGGCTTCCGAGGATGACTTTGTGGAGCTGCCGCACATCACGCCCTTTCCATCGCCACCCATGGCCATGCCTGCACAGCAGCCGGTGGTTCTTGATCCACCCTTAAGGCGGTCAACCCGAATTCGTCGCAAACCCATTAGAATGGACTTATAATACAGTTCATATGTTTAATAAGTTGGACAATTTTACATGATAACCTGTTGTTGTTTATCGTTCCAGATGTCGTCTGACTGGACAACTGTTCAAATTTTTTTTCTTCTTCTCTCGTTCGCATTTCTGTTATGTTATGGTACAACTGGATTCATGTGACGCACTCGACATCGCCCCATGTACATAGTTCCGTCATAGACACATGCTGCACACGACACACACACACTCTTAGATGCACTCACGTCACGATCATATTTATTACCACGTAGGCACATATCTTTGTAAAAAGGGGGGATGTCATGATATTCAAACACACACATCATGATGGACACACTAACAGGCAAATCAGAGTACACAACACCACAACCAATCACAGACAAGAACACCAACCACATAAAAAGCACGAGCACGACACCTGGAGGTCAGTAGGTCTGGGGAGAAGGAAACAAGAAAGAGCTGTTGAAACACCACAAGCAGGGAGCCCCCCCCACGTGCAGAGTGCAAAGACCAAGTTGTAAATAGTGAGTTTAAATAAAGAAGCGTTGTACCATATGCAACTGTGTTGGCTCATCTGTGTGTCAGAACACCCAACACCACACTCATGTGAAAGAAAATCTATGAAGACAGTCTTTATCCAGCAAACCCAGGTAAATGTTCTGTTGATAGCTCCAGGTTGAAGTGTAATGTGGATGCAATAAATATGCCTGTGGAACAACCTTACCTGCTGGGCATCCTGCCAATCCTCCAGTGATGGCCCCAAAACTCTATTGGTTGCAACGTGAGTTGGGACATCTTTGAGGATTCAATATATAAATGCATGTCTCCTTTCTCCTCTTCTGCCAAACACATGTAAAGATGGAGGGATTCATATAAAACATCATCGCTGTTCGGTGAAATGGCCTGTCAAAAACAGCGTCAAAACGTTGCCACCAAGTTAATAATTACAGTGCCAAAAATAACAGACATATTTTTGGGTGACTCCTGCAAGAGCTTTAATTTTTTGGGCCCTTTTCGCCCAGGATTTTATATCATTGATCGTTAGAAACGTTGTGACAACCAAAGGATGTCAAAATCTCAGGAAAAGAATCCGGGAAGAAAGGATGCAAGCAATAGTCTGCCGGCGAGCTCGGTGAAGAGTTCAGTGGGAGGAAAGATAGCGGGAGCAAATTCGCCGGGTGGGGCCGCACCCACAACAGAGGGTAAGCTGGCCGAAGTAATGGTGTTGGAGTTTGAAAAGAGATGACGGCCTCGGTTAAGGAATGGGTGGATGAGATTCTTGCCCTGATAATGGAGGCTTTGGTAAAGACGTCAATGGAGGCGCGGGAGCAAGGAGAGATGTTGAAGGGGGTGGAGGAGGCACTGTCGCAGCACAGTGACCAGTTCACCTCGATGAGTGAGGGGCTGCGGAGGGTGGTGTAGAGTAACAAAGGACTGAGAGCCAAAGTGGAGGACCTGGAGAACGGGTCTCTTAGGCAGAATCTGCGGATCATGGGACAGCCTGAAGGGCTGGAGGGCGGAGGCCGATGGAATATTTTGTGGAGGTGTTCGACAGGTTGTTGGGGGAGGAGGAGGATCCTTCCCTCTACAGGCTGAACAGGGCTCACCGGTCGCTCTGGACGAAACCATAGGTGAATGAACCACCAAGAGCTGTGATAGTCTGTTTTCACAGGTACCAGGTGGATGAAAATGTGCTGAGATGGACGAAGCTGAATCGAAAGGTGAGGTGGGAAGGCGGTGGCATTCATATATACCAGGATCTCACGGCGGAGCTGTCAAGAAGGCCTTTGGTCGGGCGAAGGCGATGTTGTATAAAAGCAATGTGAGGTTCGGGATGGTCTACCCGGCGAAGCTGAGGGTCACACATAATTCCAGGGACTCCCACTTTGAGATGGTAGAGAAGGTGAAGGCATTCATGAAGGCTGAAGGGCTGGGACTGAACTGAGTTTGGATTTTGGTTGCTGTTAACTTTTATCTTTTTTCCTTCTTTCAGGTTGTGTTTGGCGGGGGGGTTTGGGGCTTAGGGGTAATTTGTTGGGTTTTGTTTCTTCTTGGTTTGAGGGATTATTGTGGTGGGGATTTGGAAGGTCTGCGTGAGGGGGGCCTTTGTGTTGGTTTTCTTTTTGATATTGGGCGGGGGTTCTGACAGGGGCCACCTCGCTAGCAAACGTAAGTTGGTGAGTGAACGGGAGTGAGGTGGGGGGAAGGGCTGCGGTCATTGCAATCTGTATGGACAGGTTTCAATAGGCCTGGGAGGTTGTGGTAAACCACTGTATTGTATTGTATTGTATTGTTACATGCCTGGGCCTGTCCCTGCTGGCTCCGCCTGTGGCTCCTCCCCTCAGGCTCATGTATAAAGGTGGCTGGTCTCCGCCTCTGATCCAGTTTGGGATTAGAGGCCAGGAGGCTTACTTTTTAGTGTATTAAAGCCTCAGTTACGTTCACCACTCGTCGTGTGGTAATTGATGGCACATCAATTTAATACACTAAACATCTAAGGTGAATTCATCGCTCAAGTCTGATCGCCTGGAACTGGGCCCACAGGCAGCCGACGCCACTGCAACTTTCGAGCACTGGCTAAGCTGCTTCGAAGCGTACCTTGGATCCTTCACCGAAGACTTCACCGAGCTCCAAAGGAAGCAGATCCTCCACGCAAGGATGAGCCCGCAAGTCTTTCTTCTCATCAGGGACGCCCTCTCATATACGGAGGCGATAATGCTGCTGAAGCGACACTATGTTAAGTCTGTGAAGGAGGTGTACGCTAGGCAACTTCTTGCCATGAGACGACAACATCCTGGGGAATTCCTGCGTGCCTTGTGAGTACTCTGCCAGAGCTGTGACTGCCAGGCGGTATCATCTACCCAACATGCGGATCAGGGACGCTTATGTCGCGGGCGTGAAATCGAGCTACATCCGCCAGCGATTGCTATAAGGGGGTACACTCGCCCTCCCAGAGACAGTGCAGCTCTCAAACACACTGGAGGTGGCTTACCAGAACATGGAGGCCTACACCTCCGACCGAGCGGCACCCTCGTGGACCTCGTGGGCGCCGCCATCATCCGACCCGGGTGCGGCGCAAGCCTGTGCCGCGCAGCAGTCCGCCAACACCAGAAGCCCCAAGTGCTACTTTTGCGGCCAGGGTAAGCATCCCAGACAACGCTGCCCTGCACAGAACGCGACTTGCAACGGGTGTGGGAGGAAGGGCCACTATGCGAAAGCCTGCCAGGCCCGATCTCTCGCTAAAGTTTCTAGGCTCAGCAGCCTGTTGGGGCCGCCCCCAGCTGCCGCGCCAACCATCATGTGCGATCCGTGGGCACCGCCATCTTCACCGCCATCTTCGATTTCGGCCGTCATGTGCGACCCATGGGGGCCGCCATCTTTAACGCCATTTTGTACTTCACCCGCGACGCGCGACCCATGGGGCCACCATCTCCGATGCCACCCGCCACGCGTGACCCATGGGGGCCGCCATCTTGGGACCACTCCGCAGCCTCCAGGGAGCCCTGCTCACCCAATCGTACGCTGGCCGCCGCTACCTCCGATCGGCCTACCCATCACCTTCCGAAGCTCGCCTCCATCACGCTTGACCAGTCCCGTCATCATCACATTATAAAATCGACGATGACCGTCCGGATCAACGGGCACTAGACGGCCTGCCTTTTCGACTCCGGGAGCACAGACAGCTTCATACACCCAGATACGGTAAGGCCAATCTTACCCATGACCCAGGAAATCTCGCTGGCTTCCGGATCACATGCAGTAGAAATCCGGGGGTACTGTGTCGCGACCCTTACTGTAAAGGCGTAGAGTACGCTAACTTCAAACTCTACGTCCTTCCCCATCTCTGCCCTGCCCTATTACTGGGGCTCGACTTCCAGTGCCACCTCCAAAGCCCCCACTCACTGTCTGTAGCCTCGCGACCCTTAAGGTCGCCCCACCCTCGCTCTTCGCTAACCTCACCCCGGGCTGTAAGCCCGTCGCTACTAGGAGCAGGTGATACAGTGCCCTGGATAGGACCTTTATCAGGTCGGAGGTCCAGCGACTCCTACGAAAGGGGATCATTGAGGCTAGTAACAGCCCCTAGAGAGCCCAAGTGGTGGTCGTCAAGACTGGGGAGAAGCACTGGATGGTTATTGACTACTGTCAACCGGTACACGCAGCTCGATGCGCACCCCCTCCCCCCGCATATATGACATGGTCAATCAGATTACGCAGTATCGAGTATTCCCCACGGTTGACTTGAAGTCTGCGTCCCACCAGCTCCCTATCCGCCCGGAGGACCGCCAATACACTGCCTTCGAGGTAGATGGCCGCCTCTACCTCTTCCTCAGGGTTCCCTTCGGCGTCACCAATGGGGTCTCGGTCTTCCAACGGGAAATAGACCGAATGGTTGACCAGTACGGGCTGCGGGCCACGTCCCGTACTTAGATAATGTCACCATCTGCGGCCATGACCAGCAGGACCATGACGAAAACCTCCGGCACTTCCTCCACACCGCTAAACTCCTGAACCTCACTTACAATAAGGAAAAATGCGTTTTCCGCACAACCCGCCTAGCCATCCTTGGCTACGTTGTGGAAAATGGAGTCCTAGGGCTCGACCCCGACAGCATGCGCCCCCTTCTGGAACTCCCCCTCCCCCACTGCCCCAAAGCCCTGAAGAGATGCCTGGGGTTCTTCTACTATGCCCAGTGGGTCCCTAATTATGCGGACAAGGCCCGTACGCTTATTAAATCCACCGTTTGTCCCCTGACGGCTGAGGCCTTCAGCCGCATCAAGGCAGATATTGCCAAAGCTGCGATGCTCGCTGTGGACGAGTCCATTCCGTTCCTGGTGGAGAGCGATGCGTCGGACTTTGCGCTGGCCGCTACCCTCAACCAGGCGGGCAGGCCCGTGGCTTTCTTCTCCCGTACCCTCCATGCCTCCGAAATTCGACGCTCCTCCATCGAAAAGGAAGCCCAAGCCATCGTAGAAGCTGTGCGACATTGGAGGCATTACCTGACCGGCAGGCGATTCATTCTCCTCACTGACCAACAGTCGGTTGCCTTCATGTTCAGTGACACACAGCGGGAAGGTCAAGAATGACAAGATTCTGAGGTGAAGGATCGCGCTCTCCACCTACAACTACGATATCTTGTATCGACCTGGGAAGCTCAATGAGCCCCCAGATGCCCTATCCCGTGGTACATGTGCCAGTGCACAAGTAGACCGACTCCGGGCCCTCCACAATGACCTCTGTCACCCGGGGCCACCCGTTTTTTTCACTTTATCAAGGCTCACAACCTGCCTTACTCCACCGAGGAGGTCAGTACCGTGACCAGGGACTGCCATATCTGCGCAGTGTGGAAACCGCACTTCTATTGGCTGGACAGAGCGCATCTGGTAAAGGCCTCTCACCCCTTTGAGCGCCTCAGCATCGATTTCAAAGTTCCCCTCCCCTCCACTGACCGTAACGTGTACTTCCTCAACATTGTTGACGAGTACTCAAGATTCCCCTTTGCCATCCCGTGCCCTGACATGACTTCTGCCACCATCATCAAGGCCCCGCACAGTCTTTTCACCTTGTTCGAGTTCCCCACCTACATCCATAGCGATCGGGGTTCCTCTTTCATGAGCGACGAGTTGTGTCAGTTCCTGCTCAGCAAGGGCATCGCCTCCAGCAGGACGACCAGCTACAACCCCCGGGGCAATGGACAGGTGGAGAGGGAGAACGCGACGGTCTGGAAGGCCGTCCTCCTGGCCCTATGGTCTAGAAGTCTCCCAGTCTCCCGCTGGCAGGAGGTCCTCTCCGATGCGCTCCACTCCATCCGGTCGCTCCTGTGTACTGCCACCAATGAGACTCCTCATGAGCGTTCGTTCCCCAGGAAGTCCACCTCCGGGGTCTCGCTCCCGTCCTGGCTGACAGTCCCAGGGCCCATCCTCCTCCGGAATCATGCAAGGAGCCATAAATCCGATCCCCTCGTCGGGGAAGGTCCTGCTCCTCCATACCAATCCACAATATGCCTACGTGGCACATCAAGACGGGCAACATTACACAGCCTCCCTTCGGGATTTGGCACCTGCAGGTTCCCCAGTGACCATCACCACCACCCCCGACCCTACACCGTCTTCCCCCACCCCTGCCCACCTACCTCAAGAACTGGCACCCGCAGGCCCACCGGCGACCATCACCATCACCCCCGCCCATACACCCCCCCCCCCCCCCCCGACTCAACAACTGGCTGAAGAAGAGAACAACACGCTCCTGGACGCGCAGGTCTCGACACCGGTGCCCACACCACAGCCGGGACTGAGGCGATCACGGCGGAAGGTCAAGGCCCCCGACAGACTTGATCTTTAAGCCCACTTCAGCCCCGCTGGACTCTTTTTTTTAACAGGTGTTGAATGTGGTAAACCACTGTATTGTATAGTATTGTATTGTTACATGCCTGGGCCTGTCCCTGCTGGCTCCGCCTGTGGCTCTTCCCCTCGGGCTCATGTATAAAGATGAATGGTCTCCGCCTCTGATCCAGTTCGATATCAGAGGCCAGGAGACTTTCTGTTTAGTGTATTAAAACCTCGGTTACGTTCACCACTCATCGTGTGTTCGTTGATGGCATATCAGAGGTGTGAAGGTGGGGGTGGGGGCAATACTGGGAGGAGTGATTTCGAGAGGAAGTGTCTGGGGGCTTCTGGGAAGGGGAGAGGAAGTAGCAGCGCTGGGTAGGTGATGTGGAACGTGGAGGGCTGAGGGGACCGGTGAAGCGGGCGAGAGTTTTCTCACACTTGAAGAGCTTGAAAGCCGACGTGGTGCTGTTTTAAGAGACCCACCTGAGGGTGAAGGACCAGGTGAGGCTTCGAAAGAGCTGGGTGAGTCAGATGTTCCACTCGGGCCTTTTTGGTAGGACCCTGAAGGGGCGGGTATTAGTGGGTATTGGTGGGTAAGAGAGTGAGGTTCCAGATGGAAAAGGTGGTGGCTGACTAGGGGAATAGGTATGTAACAGTAACGGGTGTTTTAGAAGTGAGATTGGTGGTGCTGGCTAACGTGTATGCCCCAAATTGGGATGACATAGGATTCATGAAGAACGTCATGGCGGATTCATACCAGTTAATATTGTGGAGGGGCTGGAGACGGATATTGTTTGCGTGGAAGGACTCAAAGCCCCTGAATTCGGAGATCTGGCTCAGTGACATGGCTTGGTTTCTCAGACTTGAGAAAATAAAGTTCGGCCTAAGAGGAAGAATGCTCGGGTTCGTCCGGAGGTGGCAGCCGTTTGTCGACTTCTTTGGAGAAAACTGTTGGCAGGGGGCAGGGGGGGAGGTTGGGGACGAATTAGATTAGTGTTTAGAGGAGGTGGGACTTGTGAGGGAGGGAGGCGGTCTTTGCACTACGTTTATATTTGTATTTGTACTGTTTACTGTTATTATTATAAAATTATAAATGCCTTAATAAAGTGTTTTTCAAAAAAATATTGTGGAGGGGGGTGACTTGAATACAGTGCTGAGTTCAAAGGTGGATAGGTCAAAGCCACGTGCACTGACCCCCTCGGGGTTGGGGGTGGGGGGGGGGTGGGGCGGGGGGGGGGGGCGTTGAAAGTGCTGGCTGTGTTTATGGGAGAGATGGGGAGGCGGACCCGTGGAGGTTTTTGCATCCAGGGGACAGGGAGTATTTGATCTTTTCACCAGAACACAAAGTGTATTCAAGGGTTGACGTTTTTATTACGGGGAAGGTGCTGTTGGCCGGGGTGAGGACAGCAGACTATTTGGCGATCGGAACCTCGGATCATGCTGCACATTGGGTGGATGTGATGCTGGAAAGGGGACCAGCACCAGAGATCTGCGTGGAGGTTGGATGTGAGGCGGTTGGCGGACCCGAACCTTTGTGCAAAGATGGGAAAAGTGATTGAGGATTATGTGGGGTTTAATGGGAATGGGGAGGTTTCGGTGTCAGGGATGTGGGAGATGTTGAAGGCGGTAATAAGGGGTGAGATCATCTCGTTGAAGGCTCAGGTGGACAGTGAAGCAAGAGAGGAGCGGCAGCGGCTAGTTGATAAAATTCTGGAGGTGCATGGAAAATATGCAGAAGATCCTACTCCGGAACATCTGGTGAAGAGAAAGGAATTACAGGCAATGTTTGACCTTCTGTCCACAGGAAAGGTGGGTCGGCAGTTGAGGCAGGCGAAGGGGCCTGTGTACGAGTATGGGGAGAAGGTCAGTTACTTGCTGGCGGGCCAGCTCCGCCGGCAGGCGACTGCATGAGAGATTATTTGGGTTTGGGATGGGGCAGGAGAGTTGGTGGTGGCACCAGAGCAGATGAACAAGACATTTGAGTAGTTTTATAAAACGTCATGTAGGTCGGAGTCTCCTGAGGTTGCGGTGGACATGAGGGTGTTTTTGGGGTGGTTGGAATATCCTAAAGTGGGAGAGGCCAGGGCAGCACGGTAGCACAGTGGTTAGCACCATGGCTTCACTTCGCACAGGGTCCCAGGTTTGATTCCCGGCTTGGGGCATTGTCTGTGCGGAGTCTGCACGTTCTCCCTGTGTCTGCGTGGGTTTCCTCCGGGTGCTCCTCCCACAAGCCCTGAATGATGTGCTGTTAGGAAATTTGGACATTCTGAAGTCTCCCTCTGTGTACCCGAACAGGCGTCGGAATGTGGCGACAATGGGCTTTTCACAGTAACTTCATTGCAGTGTTAATGTAAGCCTACTTGTGACAATCATAGAATTTATAGTGCAGCAGGAGGCTATTCGGCCCATTGAAATCGGCCCTTGGAAAGAGCACCATATCCCCACAGCTCAGTAACCCCACTCAACCTTTTTGGACACTAAGGGAAATTTAGCAAGGCCAATCCACCTAACCTGCACGTCTTTGGACTGTGGGAGGAAACCGGAGCACCCGGAGGAAACCCATGCAGTCACGGGGAGAACGTACAGACTCCTCACAGACAGTGACCCAAGCCGGGAATCGAACCTGGGTCCCAGGACGGGAAAGCCTTCCACTATCGTTGGCAGACTGCCTGCAGGTGGTTAAGATTCTGCCGAGGCTTTTATTTTTATTTCACTTCCTATTGGTCTTGCTGGAATGGTTGATTTTGTTGTTTGTCGGGCGGGTTAGGTGGCAAGGATTAGGAGGTCGCTGCTTCAATGAGGGTGACAGTCAGGGGGCTTGGCCCTTCCAAAACTGATGTATTACTATTGGGCAGCAAGTGTAGAGAAGATGCGGGGTTGGAGCAGGGATCTGGAGGCTTTTTGGGTGAGGATGGAGGCAGGCTCTTGTAAGGGGTTGGGGTTGCGGGCGCTGGCAATGGCGCCGCTCCCGTTTGCCCCCGGGGAAATGCTCGGGAAGTCCGGTGGTGAAAATATGGAGTCAATTTTGGCAGCACTTTAGGTTAGGGTGGGGTTGAAGTTGATGCCAATCCAAAGGAACCATGTGCTTTGAACTGGCAAGGTTGGATGCTAAGTTTCGGAGATGGGAGGTGAGAGGGGTAATGGAAATGAAGGATTTAAATTTTTTTTTTTAAATTTAGAGTACCCAATTCATTTTTTCCCAATTAAGGGGCAATTTAGCTTGGCCAATTCACCTACCCGGCACATCTTTGGGTTGTGGAGGTGAGACCCACGGGGAGAATGTGCAAACTCCACACGAAGAGTGACCTGGGGCCGGGATCGAATCCAGTTCCTCAGCACCGTGACACAGCAGTGCTAACCACTGTGCCACCGTGCCGCCCTTAAAGGACTTTTTTCTGGAAGGGCAGATTGCAAGTTTGGAAGAGTTGGGGGAGAAGGTTGGGATCCCATGGGGGGAGCTTTTCAAGTATATGCAGGTGCGGAGTTTCGAAAAAAGGATTTTTCTGACTTATCCGGTGGCACCCCCCTCCTCATTGTTTGAGGGGATGCTGTCGGTGATGGGGCTCAGGGGGAGGGGGTGCAGGGGGGTGGGGGGATCATCTCGGCAATCTATAGGAGGATTTTGGAGGAGGGGCCTCTCTGGAGGGGGTTAAGGTCAAGTGGGAGGAGGGTCTGGGGATGGCGCTGGAGGAGGGGTTGTGATGTGAGGTGCTGCGGAGGGTGAATGCCTCAACCTCATGTGTGAGTCTGAGGTTGATACAGCTAAATGTAGTACATGGAGTGCACCTGACGAAGGCGAGGGTGAGCTGGTTGATTGAAGGCGTGGAGGATATTTGTAAGCGGTGTCGGAGGGACCCAGCCAATCACACGTATATGTTCTGGTCCTGCCCTAAGATAGAGAAATTTTGGAGGTCGTTCTTCAGCACCATATTGGTGGTCTTGCGCGTCAATTTGGAGTCCAGTCCCCTGGGGGGCCATATTTGGGGTGTCGGACTTGCCGGAGCTGCAGACGGGAGCAGGGGCAGATGTTTTAGCCTTCACCTCGCTGATCACTCACAGGTGGGTGGGTTCTGTTGGGGTGGAGGTCAGTTGCTCCACCCTCTGCCTCGGTGTGGCTGGGGGATCTAATGGAGTTTTTGTATCTGGAAAAGGTGACGTTTGCTTTGAGGGGGGTGAGTGATGGGTTCAATAAGAGATGGGGTTTGTTTGTACTACATTTCAAGCAGTTGGTTACCGTCAGCTGTTAAGGGGAGCAAAGTGGGGTGTTTGACTGAGGTTACTGGGGTTGGGGAAGGGGGGTTGGGAGTGGTGTTTTTTTTTGTGTTTGAAATGTTAAAATATTAAAAATGCAAAAAAAAGATACAATATACTTACATTGTAGACTAGAAGACATGAATTTTCACACCCGAATCAAGAGCCCAGAGTCAAGACAATTCTCGACTCCACAAACCCAACCTGGGGAAAAGTGTCCCAAAAGTTCATATTTTCGTTCTGCGTGGCCAGAGTGAAAAGGGAGCCGGGCCCACATCCCCAAGATATTGTCCAGAGGCACCATAGAGGCTGCCAGGTGTGAAAGAGATCTGAGCAGAAATTCCTGCCTTGGTGCTCCAGCACTCCTGAAAAACAGAATACAACTAAAAACAACCCTCATCCCTCATAGCCCCTCACCCCAACACACTCCCCATGTCCATGCCAACCTATGCCACCTCGCACTCCCCACCAATCCTCATAGCCTTTGATACGGTCCATGAAATCCCACGCCCTTCTATCTATAAAATTAAATGTTTGATTAACTCAATTTTTAAAAAACACATTTCATTCATAAAAATCCATTCACTACATTTAATTTCCTTTAATTCCTTAACAAAACAAACATTTGTCATTATAGACCCACCTCAAAGACTTTATAAGCATTTGGAGCTGTCCATCAAACTGTGAACTAACATGCACCCCACTGTGATAATGATAGGTTGTGAAACTGAAGAAGTATCCCCAGGCTTACCTTAACAGACAGAGTGAAATAGCAAACTGTCATGGATCTGCCTAGCAACAGGTCTGCCTAGCAAAAGGTAGAAATCTGCCTAGTAAGAACAGTAACACAAATGTAACAAGGCATGATGGGATGTGACCTGCTCAGCAACAGGTAGACATCTGCCTAGCGGCAACAATAGCCAGCATTCAAAAGGCATAATGAGATACAATTTTAAATGTAATGAGGTGCAGGTGTCTAGACAAATGATAAATAGTTGCTAGCACCCTCAGAAGTAGAGAGGCAGTTTATACCTAACAAGCAGGAGAGGAAGTTTACATCTAACTGCCCATGAGGCTTGTCCCCAATCTAACAGCCAGGAGCTTAGTCTAGCGTTTAAGTCTTCGAGCCAGGGCCAGCAGAAACTTTCAGAAAGGCGTTTCCCAGACTTGACTATCTGCTTTGTATTGTGTAGTACTATAAGGTGGATTTGACTTATAGATTTACTTAATTTGGACGTTTGGGGAAAGGGGAAGTCTTAAGGAGTTCAGGGATTGTAGATATAGTTTGGAACAAATGGTAAGTTCTACATAAACTTTGTGTGTGTTTAGTGATTCATATCCTTAATTGTCCTGGAGTATTGTTGTCCTTTTGTGTATTCTTGTCTTTCCTTTAATTTAATAAATAGCCTTTAATAATTGTCACACGATGACTGAGCTGGTTATTCTTACTGGGACCTCGCTTGACTTCTCACACCATTTTAAAAAAAAACTATCCAGCCCCACAAACCGGTGTTGGGATACCCTCCCAGATACCATCAGCGTGATTCGTGACAAAACACTGATAATTCCTGAACTGCAAACACTTTTTTTCAAACATTTGCCTGGCAGGATATTTTAATACCTCAGCAGCTTGGCAGCTCCCCATGGCAGCTCCCTTTGAGAGTTCCAATGAGCTGTCTGTTCCAATTGCCTTACATGTACATTCATGTCTACTTTTTAAAATCCCAAAGGACACGTGACCTCTCCATGAGCGCACATGACCTCTTCGAAAGGTGTCCCAAGACCACATCCAAATGTGTACCTTATCTTTCCAAAATGATGCTCTACCTCTCCAGAGAACGCAGATAGATTTCGATCTCTTACCAGGTCTAGTGTGAACATGTCGTATTTCCGACTCTCTCCTTGTGAAAATCAGATCAGGCTGAAGGCAGCTGCACTTTAACATGTGCAGCTGCCACTGTGAAGCATAGATGGACAAAGTCCAAACCCCATTAGCCCCCCCTCCCCCCCCCCCCATTCACCCCAACCACCCCCTGCAAAAACGGTGTGGACCCGACTCAGGAACGGGATTTCCAGGGACATTTTCGCAAAGATGGAATCTTTCCTCCTGCACATGAAATTCTGGTTGAGATGCAAACATAGGAAATATCAATATACCGTTAAACCTTCTGTGTTATCATTACAATCTGTATGAACTTCAGCATCATTAATGCTCAGTGCCAATCCCAGGTACTAGAAAAGAACACTTGCCTGTGTTTCTTACTGATTCAGTTCCAAGTACCACAGCTGCCTGCCCTCATTTGCTGAGATGTACAATCTCCACTGCAGCTGCGCCTGCCCAATCCATCCCAAGCGCATAAAATTATCAATTATCAATTTATATCTTATTGCCTCAAACAGCAAAGACTCTTCACAGTTCTATGTCTAATTTTTCCAAGGCTATCCACTTTTTGAAAATAAAATCAATGTTAGGTAGATTTTGTGTTTATATTGGAGTTAGCCGTATCCTAATGCCCCCACATTATTAAAATGTAGAATCCATAGAGTTCCGACAGTGCAGAAGGAGACCATTCGACCCATCGTGTCTGAAAGAGCACCCTACATTGGCCTACTCCCCAGCCCAATCCCCGCAGCCCCACACATTGATCATGTGTAACCATCTCAGAGGGCCACCTGCAAAGGACCATGGGAATTATGGCCAACCCAGGACTCAGACAAACTCAGAGCTTGTGTGTGTATTGGCAACCCAGATAGCTAGACGCAATCGAAACACCCGCTCGTTTGCATTCTAATGGCCCATTTCCCCAGAACAAAAGAACTGTACTCAGGTAACTGATACAGATACAAACTAATCGGTGCCACTCCCTTTACTCAGGGAGCCCAAACAGCCAAGGTCAATGACCGTTAAGGACACACCCGTCCCTTTATTGGCCAAAAATCGAAGGCAGTGATCGAAGCCTGTCGAATTATTGGGTCCAAGTTAAGGACCGCCCCAAAGAGCACAAAATACCAGAGGGATAAGAAGAGACACAACCATCTGCTCAGTCTCTCTTTGGATCCGGCCTATGCCAACCCAAGTGCAGCATAACGACCAGACAGACAAGTTCAAGACCAACGATCGCTACCAGACGGATGAGCCCAGCAGAAACTGAGCTATTTCTTCCACCCAACCACGCAAGATCCGGACAAAGGCCTTGGCCAACTGCATAGAGCCGGTTGCCCTTAAGTTAAGTATAGGTTATTGGAGTTGTTAGGTGTAGTTTAACATGTAGTGTTTTGTGTTGCATGTCGAAGTAATCCTTGTGTGTAAATAAACCATCTTTGAACTTGAACTGACGAACTAGTTGTGTGGTCCTTTGATCGTTATCCGGTAAAGCCTTGTGGTGGTATCTTTGATATCTGGCGACTCTAAAGAGCATCATTATTAATTGGCAACATTATTGGTGCCAATTGGCAACACATGGCCAACCCATCTAACCTGCACATCTTTGAAAAACATGTCACAGATAAAATAAAAATTTCTTGTTCCCCCTTGTTTGAACACATTTAATGTTTACAAGAATATCAATAAACTTTATTTGGAATGGCATAGAGCAGAACTCGAATAAAATACTTTACAGTTCACTGCAAACCGCCTGTTTAACAATATTTATATTACCAGTTATGGATATCCAAATCTAGACTGGCAATGAGACAAATTAGAATGCAATTTTTTTTCAGCCATTACGTCCAGCAGGTCTAGAGGCTTGGCTGCGATTCAGTGGACAAATGGTACATCCGATTTTGGGCACGTTTACCGCATGTTTCTCAGCTGCTGCAGCATCGAGAAACACCCTGCTATTCAACGACACTTTGCCATTTCTTTAGCCGAGAGGAGTTTCTCCCACCGAGGTTGTTCTTCAGAGGTAATTCCTTCTGATGGGCTGATCTCGCCAGCAGGAACAGCTGTTCGCAGATTGTGGCGCTAATGATCGGCAGCACCAATCTATTCCCCCCCCCCCCCCCCCGCTTTCAGGCCCACACCACTTTATGTACCACCCCCCTCACCCCCTCCCCAACCTTGTCGAGGCCCCTGGGAACTCCCCCTCATCCCTCCCTCCAATTGGCAAGGCAACCCCCTGGGCACCCTGGCACTGCCAGTTTGGCACCCTGGCCGTGCACTTGTCACACTGGCACTACCAGGATGGCTCTGCCAGGTTGCCAGGCTGGCAGTGCTAAGTTGCCTGGGTACCGGGGAAGTGCAAGTGCCTGACCTGTCCCCGACCACCCGGGGTCTCCAATGGTCTATGAGACCCCCCCCCCACTGAAGTGCCGTCACACCTGGTCCACCATTCTTCTTGTATTGAAACATGTGGCAAGAAAGAGGAACGTGGGTTAAAAACCTAGAAACCCCCCCCCCACTTAGCAAATATGGATTCTGCCTCACCCAGTGGCACAGAACAGGCAGTAATACAAACTGAAGGTGACAAGTCAATTCTCATTATTTAAAACATGCATAAACCTACCTATGATTTGAACTATGTCAGAACTACTATTCACCACAGCTCAATCCTCTTGATGCCAGTTTACCAGTGGGGAGATATGCTGTTGTACACCGAAAACAACACCAATCTTCCATGTAGTATTTGTTGAGATATTGGTTGATCTATGCATTCTGTTCATTCAGTGTCTCTTCGCTGACTTCCTGAAGACACTGGGGATGATAAAATGAGCAAACATATTTCTTGATGAGTATCGGAAAGATCTCACTGTGTGTCGAAATTTGACACTGCTTTAACTTTTAACTGCCAATGTGGGAGCAATTCATTGAGTCTTCAGACCCAGCTGTCACAGTTGGTATATGCAAGTGACAACCTCAATATTGAGTCTCAGCCTGCTGCAAGTGTTATCCCGTTGAGCCCCAGAGAGCTAATCGCAGGTTGGTATCTTTTGTGGCAGTGGGAAGGGAAAGTTTTAGTCGTCCTTGTGCGATTCCAGGAGTGCTGCAAATTCTAATCCCTCATCCAGCATATCATGAGAACTTAATGCAAGTGGCTGTGTTCAAATTATAGCTCAACTCTCCTTATAGAAAGAAACAATATGAGTTTATATTGAAAGGAGGACCTGCATTTATGAAGTGCCTTTCACAACATCAGTACTTTGCGAAGTGTCTTCCAACAAATTCAGTACTTTTGAAGTGTAGTCACGGCTGTGTAGCCAATTTGTGAACACTATTGTCCCAAAAACAGCAATGTAATAATTAGAGATACTCTTTTTTTTTAATGGGATAAACTTGGCTCAGTGGCAGTGAGGGAGGAGGGTCCTAAAGTACTTAACCTCCTTGGAATTACTTGTTAAAGTGCAGTTACTCTTATCGTCTCGGCAAATGTAGCAGCCGACTTTACTCAACAAGTGCTTGGAAATAGCAAATGAGATAGTGAATACTTGAACTGTTTGTGATAGTGTCGCCAACTGTGTGGGGGGGGGGGGGGCGGGGGGGGGAGCTGTTCTAGATACCAAGAGAGCTCTCTACTTTTCATTGATCAGCGACTCTTTACATCCTTCTAAACAAGCAGACATGCTCCAGATGGAATGTCTGCATAATAATGTCTGATCCCAAAGGCAATGAAGCAGAATATTTCTCCACTCACAGAATATTCCTCACATCTCCACTGCACAGTTCTGGCCTGTTGCCCTTCACAAACAACACCTTCTCTTCCAACTCTGAATGCCCATTCACCTCTCCCAGCATCTGCTACATCGCAGGGTCCCTTGTGTCTTGTGGAAGACTTGATTATTTTCTTCTGTAACTTCTATTGTGTCAAAATAATTGCAGGTTATTTGAAATATCCTAAATTGGAAAAAAAATAATGCATGTCAAGTAACATAACATCACGTGTATCTGGCATTGTTTGAACAGATTGCATAGATTTTCCTCCATAGTATCAGGATGTAACTACATTCTAGGGCAAATGCCCCTGTTGGAAAATTGGGTATGAACTGTTGATATAAAGTAACCATAGTCCCAGATGACCCTTTGATGGGGAGAACTGACTTGTGATACCTCAGGCCAGGGGCAAGGTTGAGAAGACAGGACTTCATGAATAACCTCAGCCGATACAGAAATTGAACCCATGCTGGCAGCCTTGCCTCAGCATTATAAACCAACTGTCCCGCTAACAGAGCTAAACCAGCCCCTCATTTGCCATCCATTACAATGAAGGGGTAGCATACGATGAAACCTGGGGCGGCAGAGTGTTCACGCCGTAGAAAACGCCGTCGCGTTTCACGACGGCGTGAATGGAGCGCTGGGAGTACCGGCACGGCGCTGGAGCGGTTCACGTTGCTCCAGTCTCCCATCCCGGTGCCAACTGGGCGCTGCGGAACCCGCGCATGCGCAGTGCCACCCGTGCCAACCCACACATGCGCGGTGGTCTCCCTCAACGCGCCAGCCCCGACGTAGCATGGCGCGGGGGTTCAGGGGCCGGCGCACAGGAAAATAGGCCCGGGGAGTGAGAGGCAGGCCCGCCGATCGGTGGGCCCCGATCGCGGGCCAGACCCCATCGGAGGCCCCCGAGGGAACAGAGCCCCCCTCCCTCCCACAGGCCACCCCCGACCCTGCGCACAGAGTGTGGATCAGGTGTGGACGGCTCCGGTGGGACTCTGCCTTTCTGGAGCGGCCGCTCGGCCCATCCAGGCCGGAGAATCGGCAGCCCGGCCGTGTATAGTGGCCTGCGACCGGCGCAGTGCCAAACGCGCCGGCGCCAAACGCACCGGCGCCAATGGCGCCGATTCTCCGCTCTGCGGAGAATCGTGTGCCGGCATCGGGGCGCCGTGGCCTGGTCGCGGGGATTCTCCGGCCCGTCCCCGGGCTGAGAGAATCCCGCCCCTGCTCTCTCACTAACCTGAAAAGAAAACATCAACTCTGTTATCTTACTCATTCTCCCATGTTTGCCTGGGTTTCGCCCCCACAAGCCAAAGATGTGCAAAGTAGGTGGATTGGCCACACTAAATTGCCACTTAATTGGAAAAAATGAATTGGGCACTCTAAATTTTTTTTAAAACACTTAACTTAAAAACTGTTTTTATATTCTGCTTGAATTGTTTGACTATCACATATTTTTGGAAATTATTTCTAGCGAGAGTCAAACCTTTTCATCAAACTTCTCAGATATGACTATAAACCTGTCTCTTGCAAACAGAAAACATAAACAGCTGTCTGTTTTTCCAATAAATGGTGCTAGTAAAACAGAATATTCTCCTTGCGCTTTTAAAACGTCAATTTGTGATTTCCTTTCCCTGGGGCCTGTAAACTGTAGAGCTGTAAAACAAATGAATTTATTTTTAAAAATATGTTTTGCATCTGGATATTGTGCAGATGGACAACTTGCATTCCCACCATCCCCCCTCCCCCCAGCATGTGAATCTGAAACTCGCACAGCAATGATCACACAACGCTGTCATTGGAATCAGGAGATCTTCTCGGCAAATAATGGCCAAAACTAAATGAATATATTACACAGAATTCTAAGAAGACTTGCTTCTAAATAATAAAAAGTTGAATACAGAATAATGAAAGATAATGTCATTCCATCTGATGTTTATTTTACAACTGCATCAACACTTTGACTTGACTGAAGGATTTGGGTGTGATAGATGTGCCGACAGTAAGATTATATTTTCTAATTATTTATGTTCCATGACATCATTTTGTGTCAGATTCCGAAGCAGATATTTTTTCTGGTGATTAAGCTCCAGGAGATATTCTATTTCCTTCATTGTGACAAGGTTTCAGAAATGTGTAATTCTGCACATTGACCCCAGATGTGTGGTGCTTCCTGAATGTATATTAATTCAAAAAAATTCAAAGCTGCAACCAATATTTACTCTGTAAATTGTATATCATTCAGGAGATCTCAGAGGGTCCATTGAATGCTTTAAATAATAAGAACAAGTGGTTGCTGTTGAACGTAAATGACCTGAACTCAAGTAAACCTATAAGCTTTTAGGATTGCAGTTTCCCTGATATTCAGGGATCACAATCTTTGATTTAGAAAATTGATATTATAAATATAGCTTGAAATACATCAGTCAGGTTTGTAAGCATCTATTTCTCCCAGTGGACTGTGCTTCACTGGCAGTTCAAGCAATGATATAGTGGTAATTTAGAAGTGAATGTATGGTGTAACATTTGCGGGATTTATGAGCAAGGGGTTTTGGGCTGATGCTGACAGTTTGCTCGACAACAAGTTAGCTTGTCAACTTCAAAGTGGCAAAATGTGGGACTGACCTTTATCTTCCAGGTGTGCCTGAAGTCAACACGTGTGGAAGCGAATGCCAAACCCGCTTCCACCTGAGATCTTATAGTTAACACGATATTACACTTAAGATCCGGTTTAAGATCTGCCCACCATTTAACACATTAGCTGGTTGTGCTTGCGCTGAGATGGGGTGCCAACTTAGCTGCTTTTAATGTGGTGAGAAGCTGTCAATCAAAGCAAGGATGTTTATAAACATTGTGGTTAGCATCAAAGCAGGGTAATGGGGATGCATTCAAGTGGAAGGGAAAGATAAATGAACAATCCACCTGCTCTGGAGTAATAAAACTGTCCATCACTGGCTAATGCAATGTACTGCAGTGTGAAAATGAATGAATAATTTGCATTTCAAGGGCTGTCAAGGGATTTGAAGCCCTTTGAAGAGTACTTGGCTTTGGAGGAAGCCTCTGACACTTGCAAAAGTTGCTGCTTTAAACATTTCTGTCTGAGGCAGCAGATGATAGGGAAGGGTAGGTGAAAATGCAGTAGTTTTTCACTCCACTGCCTGGGCTATTTTTCAATTTTCAGGCAGGGTGACTGATGGGGGTCTCTGTTGGAGGTCTCTGCTGTTGGCCTCTGTTGGGGGTCTTTGTTGGGGGTCTCTAATGGGGGCTTCTGATGGGAATCTCATTTGGGGGGTCTAATGAGGGGTTCTGATGGAGGAGCTGGGGGGGAGGGGGAGGGGGGTGAATCCTGGCTGAGATGGCTGGAGCATTCAGGAGGGGCTGGAGAATCATTTCTTGTTTTTTGGCCGACGTCCATTCTCCGTCATTTCAGCTATCGGCAGTGAGCAATGGAGAATCCACCCCTTAGTCATTTTTTGGGAGAATTCCACCCAGTATTTGTGCTGGTTCCTCAAACCTTGAGACATTTAAATAACCAAATTTTGGAAATACAGTTGCTTGTTTTAAAATGCTTCTGGTGGCCGCAGAACGTTTGGAACTCTTTGCAGGACTCCGAACGATTACATATGTCTGTTCTTCTGGCAATTTTGCATTGCAAAGAGGAGGAGCAGCAGTAGAATGGAGAAAACAGAGCTGCCAACTGCAGGCACTGCAAATAAAATGAGGCAAGCGCACAAGAATCCTAAACTTCCCAATAGGGTTGTAGAATGTGACAAGCAGCGTCCCTCAGGAATCTGTGCTGAAGTCTCAGCTTTTTACTATATTTATCAATGATTTCGCTGAAACAATAGAGAGCCATAGGTTTGCTGACAGTACTGAGTGTTGGGGGCAAAAAGTCATAAAGGGATATTTATAGATTAGGTGAGTGACAAAACTGTGGCAGATGGAGCTCAATGCGGGAAGTGTAGGGTCACCTATTATGGACCCAAGCAGTGTGGGTCCAAGTATTTTCTGAATGGTGAGAAGCTCGGAACTATAGGGGAACAGGGATATTTAAAGGACCAAAGTACAGAAATCACTGAAACAAATCATTTAAAAAGCTAATGGAATTTTAGCCCTGATTTCAAGGGACTGAAATCCAAAAGGTCGAAGCCAAACACGTTATCAGGCAATAATGAGGTACAGGAACAAGGCGGGAGGGGGCTGGTACAATTGTGGGGAGCCACGTTCTGGCATCGGGGACAAGGCTTCCTGCGGCAAGGAAGAAGGATGCCAATTTAAATATGAAAAGGCCCTCTTAATAAGGGTCATAAGTACCATTGGCAGGCGCCGAATTGATCCCCCCCCCTCCCCCTCCCACCGACCCCACACCTGAGGCAGCCCAAGCTGAATGAAAGTGTCCACCCAGAGGTAGTCTGGGGAGTTGGGGGTAGGCGGGGGAGAGGGAGAGGGAAGGTGGGGCTGGTGGTGCAGACAATGGGGAAGGTTTTTAAAACATAGAGAGAGCCATGCAGGAATTTAGCCCCTGTGATTTCCTCAGAGTGATTTCCTCTCCATCACTTGAACTTTTCTTTCCATTTTTCTTTGGCCTACCTCCTGAATGCAACAAGGCCCCTGCCTGCGTCAGCAATGGCCACTGCTCCTGATGGCACTGTTGAGGTAGGCAAGCTACTGGTTCGCTGCTGGAGGCCTTGCTGCAGAAAGTGGAGAGCAGGAAACATGTGATCTATCCACAGGGGTCCAGGAGCCCCCATCTGGGCAGTGAGACCAGATATCCGTAGTGATCAATGTCAGGCTAGCTCTGAGGTTCTGGATGCAGTGACACAATAGGTTCACCGAATACACACGAGTGATCAAGGGAATGTACCTTCAAATACCACACCAGGCCAATTGTGTCACTACCCTCCCACACTACTCTGTGCATCATATTCCCATCACTCACCTATCAATGGTCTCTATCGCTCATCATAGAATCATAGAATTTACAGTGCAGAAGGAGGCCATTCAGCCCATCGAGTCTGCACCAGCCCTTGGAAAGAGCACCCTACCTATGCCCATACCTCTACCCTATCCCCACACCTCCACCCTATCCCCGTAACCCCATCTAACCTTTTTTGGACACCAAGGGCAATTTAGCATGGCCAATCCACCTAACCTGCACATCCTTTAGACTGTGGGAGGAAACCGGAGCACCCAGAGGAAACCCACGCACACACGGGGAGAACGTGCAGACACCAGATAGACAGTGACCCAAGCCGGGAATCGAACCTGGGATGCTGGAGCTGTGAAGCCACTGTGCTAACCACTATGCTACTGTGCTGCCCACTCATGTCTCATATGTAACATTCATAGCTTCACCTCACCCTTACAAACCTTATACCCACACCTCACAGTTTGTACACCCTGCCAGCCGTTCAGCCAGGGCTGTAGTGATCTCTGTATCTGTATATACATAAGGCGTCAATGTATAGTCATTACAGTTAAATGAACACTAGAGGGCAACACTAACAGGGGGTATAATACAGACTCAATCTGTTTTCCCGCCTCTTCGGGTGTGTTGTGACTAGAGAACAGAAGTGTATAGTTAGCTTAAAGTGCAAGTATAATATATATAGTTAATCTAATTCTATCTTGTTGAATTTAACTGTTAGTAAAAGTATTGAAGAATCAAACTCACAAGTTAATTAATTAGTTACTCAATAAATTATTTGTTATCATTGGACGACTTCGAGTATTCATCATCATCAAAATTAAGAACTTCTCGGCATAAACAAATGAGTAACATATATTAATTCAAGTAACATAACATGGTACCAGGTGCATAATATAATACAACCTGGGCAACCAAACACACTTACTGACACAATTCCCTCTCACTCACAGGACAAGGTACATAATCGGAGACAGCAGCTTAACAGCACAAGTTGGGGGACAGGCCTGACTCTATGTCCTTCACCCCATGCAGAAAATAGTCATCACTGACTTGGCCATGACTGAGGCTGTGGCCAGCAGTGGGATTGAAACCATCAAACATAATGACACACTTACATCTAATCCTCCTTCTCACGTACAACTTTGCCCACATCTCACAATCGCTTCAGCTTTTAAAGCTGCAGATGGCGTAATCATGTGTCTCTTGCTTTCCACCCTCTGCCCACCACAACACTGTGCCTTTCTCCTTTCTGATACCCAAACACTAATGACCCAAACTAATAATACGCAAGACATTCCGCAAAGCAACAATTACCCTACATGTCATAACGTCAGCAGATCCTGAATCAGCCTCATCAGCCATCTTTGGACTCGTAGAAGACAATCACCCTCACCAACAAGGGATAGCCAAAATAATAAAACCCAAGAACTGCAATCTGGCCAGACACTGGAGCAAGAACAAGCGTTAGAACAGCAGGAAGATACTGATCTAAAAGAAACACCATCACTTGCTCCTACACTTGTAGCCAGGAGCGCAGATACTGACACTGTGCATAGTTTAAAGATAGGAGCAACATATGCTGAGATATCGAGCACTAGAGACCAACAGCCAGGACAGACGGAAGAGTAGTACAGCTACCAGCTTACTGGAGGATGAGGCTGTACATGTGTTCTGCTGCAGAACCTCAGATGAGCACTTTGATAGGTTAGGTTGCAGAAGAATGGTGCCAGGTATACACAATTAAATGTTTGGTGCCTTGGCAGGTTGGCCAGAAAGCCTGTAGTCAATGCATGGGGCCATGAAGGAGTCAGGCATGGAGTTGGCACAGGGCTTTGCAAAGTGTTTGGAGCCCAACCTCTCCAGCGTGGAAATGGTGGCCAACTCCATGAGAAGGATTGCAGACTCAACTATGATGTAAGATCTGATGGTTGCTGTCTCAGCCTCCATTGCAGCACAGGCGGAAGTCATTCATTGCCTGTAGGGCAGGCTGCTGCAGGGGAAGCTAAATCTCAGCTTGCTGCCTCACTGACTCAGACTGCTGTCATCGCAGCTGTGGATGTTAGTGTTCACAGGGCCTTGCAGTGTTTCTCAGCAAACCTCCAAGACATTGTTAGGTTTGCTGGAGCAAGACAGAGAGCCCCTCTTCCTTTCCTCCCCTTTCCTCTGGCAGCTTCCCCCAACTCTCCTGTGTCACCCACGCTCATTCTCCCTTGCATACTGTAGGCAAAAGGGGATGCAAAGAGACTTCCGTTGACGGCGGGCGGGAGGCAGCCGCACACTGGAGGGCTCCCACTCGGGAATAGGAATTTCGGAGTTTTAATGCCCGGTCCCAGGGGAAACCGAGGCTGAAAAGGCTGTAAGAAGGCACAGGGAGGAGAAATGTCCAAGTTTGGGAGAAAAACGGCCGTGAAAAACGGAAGTCCGCCGGTGAGTGAAAAAATCAGCGCAGGAACTGTAAGGAAAGCGGAGGCTGGAGCATCAGGGGAGGCTGCATCGTTCATAGCAGAAGAAATGACCAAGGTGATGGCTGTGGAACTTAAAAAACAGTTCACAAAGCACATGGAAGCGATGAAGAAGGAGATGGGGGCGATATTGAAAGGGCTGGTGGAGGACACGATTGCCCCGGTGAGGGCGGCGGTATTCAGCGCAGCGGCGGAGGTGCGGGATCAGGGTGAGACACTGAAGGAAGTGGAAGAGGCGTTATCGCAGCACAGTGATCAACTCACCTCGATGGGGAAGGAGTTGCGGAGGGTGATAGAGACCACCAAGGGTTTGCGAGTCAAAATGGAAGACCTGGAAAACAGATCCAGGCGACCGAATCTTAGGATTGTGGGTCTGCCCGAAGGAGTGGAAGGCCCAAGGCCGACGGAGTATTTTGCCACAATGTTGGCGAAGCTATTGGGGGAGGGGGACGATCACTCCCGATATGAACTGGATCAGGCTCATCGGTCGTGGAGGCCTATACCAAAAGCGTGTGAGCCGCCAAGAGCAGTAACTCTGTTTCCGTAGGTATAGTTTGAAGGAGAAAGTCCTGTGCTGGGCAAAGCAGAGGCGAGTGGTGCAGTGGGCTGGAGCTGGTATACGCATATACCAGGACTTTACAGTGGAGCTGCCGAGGAGGCGGGCTGCCTTCAGCCGGGTGAAGAAGGCACTGTACATCAGCAAGGTGCAGTGTGGCATAGTATATCCAGCTAAGTTGAGGGTGACCTACAAATCCAAGGACTTTTATTTTGGGACGGCGGAAGCAGCGGAGGAGTTTGCGAAGGCAGAAGGACGGTGGCAGAATTGAGAAATGGTCGTGTACCGATGTAGCCTCATGTAACTTTATGTTTTCACTGCGTGTTGGTTTATGTACTAAATGAGTCGACGCTGTATATATTTGGACAAGGGAAGAGATGGGATTTTCATTTGCAATGATGGATCTTTGGGGCTTGGGCGTGTATGCTAAAGGAGATTTCTTGGTTTTCCTGTGACTGGGCAAGGGGGAAGGAGACCCGGGCGGGGGCCTCCGCGCTGGCCGGTTTAAGCCGGCCAGTGAACAGGAGTGAGGTGGGGGAGGGGCTGCGGCCATCGGAGCCTGGTAGAACAGGTTTTGGTGAGTCTAGTCAGGGTGAAAAGTTGGGGGAAGGAACCGAGGTTGGGGGGAGGAGTTTACAAGAGGAAGTGGAGGGGTGTTGGTGGGGGGGGGGGGGCTGTCTACAATTCATGAGTGTCATTCACGGTACTCTTCCGGGGATTGGATGGCGTTGAATATTAGGGGAGGTGGGTTGGGTGGTGGCCATAGGTGATTCCTGATTCTTTTTTCTTTTTTCCTTTTTTTTCCACCTTGGGAGGGTTTGTTTTATTTGATGTTTATATTGTCAGGTGTGATTTGTTATGTTGTAGGTGTAACATAAGTGGCTTCCTTGTGGTGCACTTGATAAAGGAAGGTTCAGACATGGAGATAGCTTCAACACGTTTATTAAACTATTTACGCTTCTATTACTCGGGTTCGACACTACTGCTAATCCTACTATAGCTACCCAGACTGACTAACCAGCTGCTGCAATCCAAGTGGTGGGTGTAATATTGAATCAACCCTGTGTCTATACTCACTGACTGTCTCCACTGGAAAGAGGCAGATCATGTGTGTGGTGTCCTTTATATATGGGTTGGTGTAATGCCCCCCTGTGGTCGTGTCACCTGCTTGTGTATCGTGAATGTCTATTGGTCGTTCCTATCTACTTGATCTATTGGTTGAGTGTGTGTGTGTGTGATGTTTCTGGTGCTCCATCTAGTGTCTAGCTAGCCTACATGCATTTACATTGATGCACATCACCACATCCCCCTTTTTTATATGTTACATATTTTCTGTACACTTTAAGAAAATTGAACAAAAAACAGGGAGATACGTTAAGGTATCAGCACGGGTATCAGTAAGGGGCAGCAGGGTAGCATTGTGGATAGCACAATTGCTTCACAGCTCCCGGGTCCCAGGTTCGATTCCGGCTTGGGTCACTGTCTGTGCGGAGTCTGCACATCCTCCCCGTGTGTGCGTGGGTTTCCTCCGGGTGCTCCGGTTTCCTCCCACAGTCCAAAGATGTGCAGGTTAGGTGGATTGGCCATGCTAAATTGCCCTTAGTGTCCAAAATTGCCCTTAGTGTTGGGTGGGTTTACTGGGTTATGGGGATAGGGTGGAGATGTTGACCTTGGGTAAGGTGCTCTTTCCAAGAGCCGGTGCAGACTCGATGGGCCGAATGGCCTCCTTCTGCACTGTAAATTCTATGATAATCTATGATATACAAGTCATGGGAACAGTGATTAAACAATAAGCCCAAATCATTCGTGTGAGTCCAAAAAACATCAATCATCATGGTCAAATGTCTCTCTTGGTTATAAACGCCATCAACGTCCCTGTGCCACAGGAACCAAGAAGTGGTCAAATCACTTGGCTGTCTGATTTGGAGTCTCTTTTTTTTCGATGTTTGTGATGGTGCTGTCGGATGGCATCTTGTAGCTGATAAGTCGTTGACGTTGAAGAGGTACCATCAACAGTATCATTCGAGGTCATGGATGTGCCATATGTTGAAGTTGGATAAGACTGTACATACTGGTTCTGGCCTCATGCTGTGTTGGAAGGGTGATCCTGCTGAGAACCATTGAAGCTTGTCGAATTGGAAACAGAATTGCTGCTCGCATAAATACCTGGTAATGCCTTGCATCTGATAGGAATATGCCGTCTGGCCAGGCTGGGGTGCAGCAAATCCTGGGCTGTAACTAAGGCATCCAGTCTGTAGTGCAGATTGCACTTGCGGTAGTCCTCCTTCGGTCTTGATTCCAATAGTGGGTAATCCGTCATGCTGGCCTGTTTGAGAATATGCTGCATAGACTGCTGGCTGCTGCATGCCTGAATGCTGGGTTTGTCCAGCATGTGCTGTCATTGGCTGCACTGCTGCTGTGGAAAAAATGTGTTGACATAGCTGTGGTGAATATTGGAGTATTCCTCTTGGACTGTAGCCGCTGCTTGTTATTACTGACCCAGTGTAATTGTTAAGTGATCCATCTCCTGTCGTTGTGGCATCTGCTGTCACCCTGAGAATGCCATCACTGAGTTTGCGACACTCCCTGTCTGGAGTAAAGTCCGGCTTACGTGAATCAGAGTCGGCGTTTGGTTGCTCCCCATCTGGAGCTTGGTCTGTTTTAACTGAGTCAGTGTTGGTTTGTTGATGCTCCCCGTCCGGAGTCTTAGCAGGTTCACTGGAGTCAGCTGAGATTTCTTGAAGCTGCACGTCTGGAGTCGGAACATGCAGGAATGCATTGACTTGTGGAGAGGTTCGAGCGAATGAGGGTGGAAGTATCATGGTGTCACCGGAGTCACCAGTGGTCTCACAGTGATTGTCGAGTACCTCTGTACACACTAGCTGAGGTCTGTCACTTTGCACATCTTGCATGGGAAGTGGGATGCTGTCGTCACTCGTCTCACATGCCGTGGGTAGAGCCTCAGTAGCTGCTTGTTGTTCACTTGGGTTGGGTAAATTGTCAGAGTCTTCATCTGGTGGCGCAAACAATGTGGGTGGACTGTCATTGTCTTGCTGTTGACCTTCATTTTGGCTTGGACCGTCATCGTTGCTTTGTTCTTCACTGTAGCATGATAGACCGTCATGGTTGTCCTGCTGTGCACTGGAGCATGGTAGACTGTCATAGTCTTCTTGCTGCTTACTTGAGCATGGCAGACTTGCATTGTCTGCTGCTAGTTGGTCAGAAGAGGTTGCTAGACCCTTATGGTGTTGTTCCTGCAAGGACTGCGCGTCGGAGTCTTGCGTTGCTTCTATCGTGGAGGCTGTGCACGAGCTCGCTGTGGACGCTTGTGACACTGGAGTCACTGCTTGTTCGTGCAAGGACTGCGGTGTGGAGTCTTGCGTGTCTTCTTTCGTAGAGTCGGGAACCCTGAGTGGTGCGTGGACCACGCTCTGTGTGGCAGCAGGCCGTTCTCTGTGGCCTTGTACCGCTCTCTGTCTCTTGGTTTCAGGCTGGAGCAGCATCCTGCACTCACGAGTTGGGATGTCATATCTGCTGGGCTGAAGATCCTCAAATCAGAAGAACGAATCCGCGTCTGCGTCGGATTCAATACGGGAGTCTTCAATGTGCAACACGTCTCGTTGCGGTTCGGATTTGGTACTGGGGTAGCCTCCCAATGTGAAAGGTTTGTCTGTGTCATTGTCTTCTAAGACCATATCATCACTGTTTGCGTCGGAGCTGGCATTGGGCTCACGAGGTCCAGAGAAAATGTAAAGGTCGGTATCGAAGTATTCAAGGTCGGAATCATCGTTTTGGGCGTAGGTAACTGCTTATTGCAGGGTTCTTCAGAGGTCAATTTCATTTCCTGGTTCAAATTGAGGCATTGTGCTGTCATTCCAGGTGAAAGAAGGTTGTTTTACAGCTTTAAAATATTTTTTCTTTGATTTGGGATGTTTCCCCTTTAAATGGGCGTGGTCCGTGGCCTCTGACGTCATGACGCACATGACGTAGCGCGTAGGAAGCGATTGCGCATGCGCAAATTGCTGTTCCTTTACCGATGGCCGTTTTCGTGATTGCGCATGCGCATACGGACCTTCCCGTTCTGCGCGCTTCTCGCGCAACTGTGAAAGTGCAGTCCCTTTAGAAAGATGGCCGCCAACTAAAATCGTTCTTTGCTCCGGGATCTCGGCCTCGAGGTGAGTACTGGCGCTTCTCTTACCTTTTCTTGCTGGTTGGAGTGTATTTTCCTCACAGTATTTGCCAAATTTGTCCAGGACTGCCTGGAAGTCGCTCCTGTTTTGCCCCTTGGAGAACTTGAATTTTTAAAAGATTTCTTCTGCTCTGGCACCGGCGATGGTGAGGAGAAGCTCTGTTTTTCCAGGATCGGCCACTTCTTCTAGTTCGGCTGCCACCAGGAAGATTTCAAACTTTTGCTGGAATGCCCGCCAGTTTTCGCGGAGATCGCCGTGGCACTGGAGCTGCTGCGGAACCCGGATCTCGAATATCTTGCCTGGGTATCGTTGCTGGTTGTCACTGTACGCTGAGGTATGGCTATCTGGATTGAAACAGTTCACTTCTGGTACCATGATTTGTTATGTTGTAGGTGTAACATAAGCGGCTTCCTTGTGGTGCACTTGACAAAGGAAGGTTCAGACGTGGAGATAACTTCAACACGTTTATTAAACTATTTACACTTCTATTACTCGGGTTCGACACTACTGCTAATCCTAGTATAGCTACCCAGACTGATTAACCAGCTGCTGCAGTCCACGTGGTGGGTGTAATATTGAATCAACCCTGTGCCTGTACTCACTGACAGTCTCCACTGGAAAGAGGCAGATCATGTGTGTGGTGTCCTTTATATATGGGTTGGTGTAATGTGGTTGTGTTACCTCCTTGTGTATCGTGAATGTCTATTGGTCATTCCTATCTACTTGATCCATTGGTTGAGTGTGTGTGTGTGATGTTTCTGGTGCTCCCTCTAGTGTCTAGCTAGCCTACATGCATTTACATTGATGCACATCACCACAAGGTGGGCCGTTGTTTGGGGGGGGTGGTGGGAGGATTGGGATCGTTGTTGTTGGTAGGGGGATTGACATTGTATTCATTACCGTTTACTGTTTGTTCGTGGGGTGTAAATTCTGAAGAAAATGTGAAAATGGGGAATAAAAATATTTTAAAAATAAAAAAGGGGATGCAAAGAAATGTACCATATCTAAGAGCAAGTGGCTTGTGCAGAATCCTAAAAGTCAGGACAAGGTCCTTCAGCACATGACACGTCACTCCCAGTAAACTTCAGCAACTTTAAACAGCTTTGGAAACCAACAAGCAACAAGATCCAGTAGAAATCAATCAGTGACGAACATGAAAACAGTTGGAAATCCCTTTAAGCAGCACTGGTAGGGTTTCCTTCCTGCTGCTGACCTCGTGTTCATCTGTCTATGTTTAAAACATGGCATTAGTTAGTGCATTGAACTCTAAATTGGCAGCAGAGGCATCAAATCAGGTTTACCCACTGATTGACACCACGCCCTGCCTACTCTGCCTACTCCTGGTAGATGTTCATAGCATGTGTGCCGATACTATAATCAAAATTGTCTTCACCTCAGCTGGTACCTGAAGTGTGCATGCATGCTGCAGATTACATTGTAGAGGTTAAACTGCACACTTAATACTGGAAAACTGTCACTGCAGACTTAGATTTCTAGGTAAATAAGTATTCCTTCATGTTGCCATCAGTGATTTTTAGGTTTTTGTTTTGCTGGAGGTCATGGTGGATGAGTTATAGGCCCATAACGTCTGAGCCCCGGGATATTGTACACCAGAGGTCCCCAGGTAAGGCTTGCCCTACAATTACCGAAGAAGTTCAACCTTGCCAGAAATCGGCACCATCCAAATGTAGGGCATAAATTGCAAACTTTAGATAGTTCCAACTGTCTTACCAGAATAGTTATTCAGGAACAGTTAGAAGAATTAAAACCGCTTCTAACTCATGGGTAACTGTACCTCACGTCAACCCTCCCCTGTGAATTTACTCATCCTCCCCCAACCCCGCCCATTGGACCCTCCCTGCCCACCCCAAACCGCCTCCCCCCCACTGATCAACCGGGCTAGTGTCACAAAGAGGCAGCTTTGGCTTCCGACCTCTGACTCGTCGGTGTCTGAATCAGGTCCTCAGGAACACGCTACACTGTTCTCACCCGGCCTGAGTCAGAAGGCAGCGCGAGGAAGAAGTGGCTTGATTTCCAGGTAAGAAATTGGAGCAGGGTGACAATCCCACTCTGAATGGCACTCCACAGAAGAGATTCAGGCCAATTCACTCGATAGATCTCGGTTCTACTGCCTGATACTTCAAAATCTGAGAATGAAGAACATAACAGTGGAAAATCCATAGAACCTGTGTACCATGTTACATAATTAACATTCTGCATCGCTGAAAAAAAGGACATATTTTGTCAAATTCACATCTGCTCCTTTGATATTGCCAGCCTATTCACCAGTGTTGCACTTCAGGAAGCCATTGATATTTGCTCTGCACTATATCATGCTGATCTAGACCTGCCAACATTGCATGAATCAGTATTCATTTAAAGTATGAAGTCGGCTGTTCAGGCCGTTGAGATCAGCTTTCATGACACTATGTGTGCCCAAATAGATAATGTTGCCATGGAACCCCTCTAGGCCCAGCTCTCGCAAACATCTTTCTTGGGTACCTTGAGGAACATGTCTTTAATGGATGGACAATGAACCTCCTATCCCTTGCATTTTTTTTTAAAATAATACTTTTATTCAACATTTTCAACATTTTAACACAAACAATACCTGACACGCCGAATATGATCTCAAAGGGTCCTGGCTCCAATTCCATCTGCAGAACCTCGGAGATGGTGCTGAAAAATGACTCCCAATATCTCTCCAACTTCAGGCAGGACCAGAATATCTGGACATGGCTGGCTGGGCCCCTCCCACGCCACTCACAACTGTCCTCCACCCCCTCAAACAGCCGGCTCATCCTCGCTAAGTGCACCCGCTACACCACTTTTAGCTAAATCAATCCCAGCCTTGCACATGAGGTGAGGCATTGACCTTTCGCAGCACTTCGCACCATGATCCTTCTTCCAATCCCATCCCCAACTCTTTCTCCCACTTAGCCTTAATCTCTACCATAGACGCCTCCCCCTCCTCCATAATCCTACCATCAATCACTGAGTCAACCCCACTCTCCAACCTCCCCACCCCCCGTGCTCACCACCACCACCACCAAAAGCACCTCCTCCAGCAATGAGGAGGCCAGCATCACCGGGAAATGGAAGTCTTTCTTGCGAAATTCCGCACCTGCATATACCTAAAGCCTTCCTCACGCTGCAGCCCTCACTTCACCCACAGCTCCTCTAGACTTGTGAATCTCCCCTCCAGAAACAGATCCTTCATCTCTTTCACACCTTTCTCCTCCCATCCCCGGAACCTCGGGTACATCCTCCCCAGCTCAAACCGATCATTCCCTCTTATCAGCATCATCCTCGACCCTGTATTCAACTTAAAGTGCTGTCAAAATTGCCCCCAGATCCTCAGTGTGGCCACCACCAGCAGATTCTCAGAACACTTCCCGAGGGCTAGTGGCAGCAGCGTCGTTCCCAGCCCCCGCAACCCAGACACCTTAGAGGACCCCGCCTCCATCCTCACCCACAATGCTGCCGACTCCTTCCTCTAGCCCTGCACTTTCTCCGCATTGAAAATGAAATGAAAATGAAAATCGCTTATTGTCACAAGTAAGCTTCAAATAAAGTTACTGTGAAAAGCCCCTAGTCGCCACATTCCGGCGCCTGTTCGGGGAGGCTGGTACAGGAATAGTGCAACAGATTCGGGAGAGCCAAGCCCCCCGACTGCTGCCCCCTTTGGAGCTCCGCCTTCCGTATCCTCGCCACCTTCCCTGCCCACACAAATGACGAGAACCAGCCTATCCACCCCTCAAAATAATGCCTTTGGCAAAACGTCCGGTGAACAGTGCAACAGGAACGGAAACCGTGGCAAAATATTCATTTGGACTGCCTGCACCTGGCCAGCTAACGACAAAGGGAGACTATCCCACCTCCCCAGATCCTTCTTCACCTTCCCCACCAGGATCGCAAAATTCAACTAAATTCACCTAAAGTGAGTTGTTGCTACCCTAAATGGCAATACCCCATTCCTGTCCCTCTGCCCAAAGGAGACATGACAAAGCACTCACTCTTCCCTAACTTAATTTGTACCCGAAAATGCCCCAAATTTCCCCAGCAACCCCATTATGTCTCTCAGCAAAGAGCCTGGTGGAGCAATAAGTCATCTGCGTACCTTGCTTCAACTCCTCCCCCCCCCCCCCCAATCACTATCCCCTCCATAAGCCCAAACCTCCCAGCGCAATTGGCAAGGGCTCAATCACCAATGTGAACAAGAGGGGGGGGCCATGGGACACCGCTGCCTCGTTCCCCGGAATAGTGGGAAGTACTCTGCCTCTCATTCGTCTGCACACAAACTGTTGGATCCTTATATAGCAATTCTATCATCAAGTCACAAACCTAGGCCCAATCCCAACTTCTCCAGTACCGCAAACAGATACCTCCACTCCACTCTGTTAAATGCTTTCTCCGCATCCAACACCATCACCACCTCTAACTCCCTCCTCTCTGCCGGAGAAAGCACCACCTTCAGGGCCGCTGCACTTTTGACGAACCCCATCTGATCCTCCCCCACCATCTTTGAAAGATACCCCTCACCGGCAGTACCTTCGCCAATATCTTGGCATCCACATTCAGTCGAGAAATGGGCCTATACGACAAACACTCCACCGGGACCTTATCCTTTTTCATTAACAATTAAATAGATGCCTGCCTCATGGTCTCCGGTAACACCCCCGTCGCCATCGCATCCTCAAACATTTCCACCATCAGCGGCGCCAACGTGTCCTTGAACATTTTATACAACTCCCCCGGGAGCCCATCCGGCTCTGACACCTTACCTCTCTGTATCTTCCCTATCGCTACCTTCACCTCCTCCAACCCTAATGGCTCCTCTAACCCTGCCCGTTCCAACACTCCCACCACTGGTCACTCCAGTCACTCCAAAAACACCCTCATCCCCGACTCATCCTCCGGCGGCTCCGATTTATATAACCCCGTATAGACATCCTCACACACGCTGTTCACTTGCTCCAGTGCCGCCACCACCCTCCTGTCCTATCCCTAATCTGCACAATCTCTCTCGCCGCTGCCTGCCGACAGAGATGGCCCGCCAACAATCGACTGGCCTTCTCTTTTTTTTAAAAATATATTTTATTCAAGTTTTTTGGCCAAACATAACAATACGTAGTGTTTCTTTTACACAACAATAAAGCAATATAAATAACCGTGGCCAGTTTTAAACAAATAAATAAGTAATATATAAACAAAAACAAAACTAAATGGCAACTGCCTTGTCCAAAATAAATACTCTCCAAAAATACAATCCAACAATCCAATATACAATTACATATAACCAAATACCTATACATATACAATAACATCCCTGAGAGTCTGTCCGATTCCTCCCCCCCGCCCTTCCCCCCCCCCCTCCCCCCTGGGTTGCTGCTGTTGTCTACTTCTTTTCCATTCCCTCTACCTTTCTGTGAGGTAGTCGACGAACGGTTGCCACCGCCTGGTGAACCCCTGAGCCGAACCCCTTAACACGAACTTAATCCGTTCTAACTTTATAAACCCTGCCATATCGTTTATCCAGGTCTCCACACGTGGGGGTTTGGCTTCCTTCCACATTAACAATATCCTGCGCTGGGCTACAAGGGACGCAAAGGCCAACACGTCAGCCTCTCTCGCCTCCTGCACTCCCGGCTCTTCTGCAACCCCAAATATAGCCAACCCCCAGCTTGGTTCGACCCGGACCCCCACCACCTTCGAAAGCACCTTTGCCACCCCCACTCAGAACCCCTGTAGTGCCGGGCATGACCAAAACATGTGGGTGTGATTCGCTGGGCCTCTCGAGCATCTCGCACACCTATCCTCTACCCCTAAAAATTTACTAAGCCGTGCTCCAGTCATATGCGCCCTGTGTAGCACCTTAAATTGTATCAGGCTTAGCCTGGCACACGAGGACGATGAGTTTACCCCACGTAGGGCATCAACCCACAGCCCCTCCTCAATCTCCTCCCCCAGTTCTTCTTCCTATTTCCCTTTCAGCTCATCTACCATGATCTCCCCCTCGTCCCTCATCTCCCTGTATATGTCCGCCACCTTACCGTCCCCCACCCATGTCTCTGAGATCACTCTATCCTGCACTTCCTGCGTCGGGAGCTGCGGGAATTCCCTCACCTGTTGCCTCGCAAAAGCCCTCAATTGCATATACCGAAATGCATTCCCTTGGGGCAATCCATATTTCTCTGTCAGCGCTCCCAGACTTGCAAACGTCCCATCTACAAATAGATCTCTTAGTTGTACTACCCCAGCTCTTTGCCATGCTCCAAATCCCCCATCCATTCTCCCCGGAACAAACCTATGATTGTTTCTTATCGGGGACCGCACCGAAGCTCCCGTCCCTCCCCTATGCCGTCTCCACTGCCCCCAAATTTTCAATGTAGTCACCACCACCGGGCTTGTGGTGTATTTCTTTGGTGAGAACGGCAACGGCGCCGTCACCATTGCTTGCAGGCTAGTCCCCCTGCAGGACGCCCTCTCCAATCTCTTCCACGCCGCTCCCTCCCCTTCTCCCATCCACTTACACACCATTGAAACATTGGCGGCCCAGTAGTACTCACTTAGGCTCGGTAGTGTCAGTCCCCCCCCGTCCCTACTACGTTGCAAGAATCCCCGCCTCACTCTCGGGGTCTTCCCAGCCCACACAAAACTCATAATGCTCTTCTCAATTCTTTTGAAACAAGCCTTCGTGATCACCACCGGGAGGCACTGGAACACAAAAAGGAATCTCGGGAGGACCACCATTTTAACCGCCTGCACCCTACCTGCCAATGACAGGGACACCATGTCCCATCTCTTGAAATCCTCCTCCATCTGTTCCACCAACCGTGTTAAATTGAGCCTATGTAATGTACCCCAATTCTTGGCTATCTGGATCCCCAGGTACCGGAAGTCCCTTGTTACCTTCCTCAACGGTAAATCCTCTATCTCTCTGCTCTGCTCCCCCGGATGCACCACAAATAACTCACTTTTCCCCATGTTCAGTTTATACCCTGAAAAATCCCCAAACTCCCCAAGTATCCGCATTATCTCTGGCATCCCCTCCGCCGGGTCCGCCACATATAGCAACAAATCCTCCGCATACAGAGATACCCAGTGTTCTTCTCCCCCTTCTAAGTACTCCCCTCCACTTCCTGGAACCCCTCAGTGCTATGGCCAGGGGTTCAATCGCCAATGCAACCAATAACGGGGACAGAGGACATCCCTGCCTCGTCCCTCTATGGAGCCGAAAATAGTCAGACCCCCGTCCATTCGTGACCACGCTCACCATCGGGGCCCTATACAGCAACTGTACCCACCTGATATACCCGTCCCCAAAGCCAAATCTCCTCAACACCTCCCACAAATAATCCCACTCCACTCTATCAAATGCTTTCTCGGCATCCATCGCCACCACTATCTCCGCTTCCCCCTCTGGTGGGGGCATCATCATTACCCCTAGCAGCCTCCGTATATTTGTATTTAGCTGTCTCCCCTTCACAAACCCAGTTTGGTCCTCATGGACCACCCCTGGGACACAATCCTCTATCCTCATTGCCATTACCTTGGCCAGAATCTTCGCATCCACATTCAGGAGGGAAATGGGCCTGTATGACCCGCAGTGCAGCGGGTCTTTTTCCTTCTTTAGGAGGAGCGATATCGTTGCCTCTGACATAGTCGGGGGCAGCTGCCCCCTTTCCCTCGCCTCATTAAAGGTTCTCATCAGTAGCGGGGCCAGCAAGTCCAAATCTTTCTTATAGAATTCAACTGGGAATCCGTCTGGTCCCGGGGCCTTCCCTGCCTGCATGCTCCCAATCCCTTTCACTACTTCCCCCATCTCAATCTGTGCTCCCGTCCCCACTGTCTCCTGCTCCTCCACCTTAGGAAATTCTAGCTGATCCAGAAAGCACATCATTCTCTCCTTCCCGTCCGGGGGCTGCGCTTCATATAATCTTTCATAAAATGCCTTGAACACTCCATTCACTCTCTCCGCTCCCCGCTCCATCTCTCCCTCCTCATCTCTCACCCCCCCTATCTCCCTCGCTGCTCCCCTTTTCCTCAGTTGGTGGGCCAACAACCTACTCGCCTTCTCCCCATATTCGTACTGTACACCCTGTGCCTTCCTCCATTGTGCCTCTGCATTACCCGTAGTCAACAAGCCAAATTCTACATGTAGCCTTTGCCTTTCCCTGTACAGTCCCTCCTCCGGTGCCTCCGCCTATTGTCTGTCCACCCTCAGAAGTTCTTTCAACAACCGCTCCCTTTCCCTACCCTCCTGCTTTCCTTTATGTGCCCTAATAGATATCAGCTCCCCTCTAACCACTGCCTTCAGTGCCTCCCAGACCACTCCCACCTGTACCTCCCCATTATCATTAAGTTCCAAGTACCTTTCAATACACCCCCTCACCCTTAAACACACCCCCTCACCTGCCAATAATCCTGTGGTAGTATGTATTGGGGGTCATGTGGGACTGGAAGCCCTAATGTCATTGGCTGACAGATCCCGGGTCCTGGTTGGCCGTTGACCTCATACTCCGCCCTGAAGGCGAAGTATAAGAAGCCGGTGCCTTCCCCCACAGGCCAGTTTACTATCGGGCTGCTGGGGAACAGACACGCTTAATATAGCCTCATCGACATCACTCTTTTCATCTCATGGAGTCTTTGTGCGCTACAAATCCCATGTCCATTCTCCAGGGTGGAAGCTGTTGTTTTTCTTCCCCTATCTCCAGGTCCACCCAGTGTGGAGCATGATCCGAGATGGCTATAGCCGTGTACTCCGTCCCCGTCACCTTTGGGATCAGTGCCCTTCCCAAAACAAAAAAATCTATTTGTGAAAATACTTTGTGTACATAGGAGAAAAACAAAAACTCCTTACTCCTAGGTCTACTAAATCTCCAGCGATCTACTCCTCCCATCTGCTGCATAAAATCCTTAAGCACCCTAGCTGCAGCCGGCCTCCTTCCGGTCCTGGACCTCGATCTGTCCAGCCCTGGGTCCAGCACCGTATTAAAGTCTCCACCCGTTACCAACATCCCCACTTCTAGGTCCGGGATTCGTCCTAACATACGCCTCATAAAATTGGCATCATCCCAGTTCGGGGCATACACGTTCACTACTACCACCGCCTCCCCTTGCAGTTTGCCACTCACCATCACGTATCTGCCCCCACTATCCGCCACTCTTGTCTTTGCCTCAAACATTACCCGCTTCCCCACTAGTATGGCCACCCCCCTGTTTTTTGCATCTAGCCCCGAATGAAACACCTGCCCCACCCATCCTTTGCGAAGCCTAACCTGGTCTATCAGCTTCAGATGCGTCTCCTGAAGCATAACCACATCTGCCTTAAGTTTCTTTAGGTGTGCGAGTACCCGTGCCCTCTCAATCGGCCCGTTCAGCCCTCTCACATTCCACGTGATCAACCGGGTTGGGGGGCTCTTTACCCCCCCCCCCCTTGACGACTAGCCATTTCCTTTTTCAATCCAGCTCCTCACCCGGTTCCCACGTAGCTGTATCCCCCCTAGGCGGCACCCCCCCCTCGCCCCGACCCCCCCCTTCCATACCAGCTCCCCCTTCTCCCAGCAGCAGCAACCCAGTTAACTCCCCCCCCCGCCCCGCTAGATCCCAAGCTAGCGTAATTGCACCCCCCATGTTGCTCCCAGAAGTCAGCAAACTCTGGCCGACCTCAGCTTCCCGCCGTGACCTTGGCTCACACTGTGCGAGGCCCCCTCCTTCCTGCTTCCCTGTTCCCGCCATGATTACCATAGCGCGGGAACAAAGCCCGCGCTTCCCTTTTGGCCCCGACCCCAATGGCCGGCACCCTCAGCTCCTCATCCTCCCTCACCCCCTCCCCCACGACATGGGGAAGAGAGAGAAGTTACAGGGTCGCAGGTTTAACAACTTGGGAAGTCCTCTCTTCCCCCTTTTCCCCCCTTCATCCCACAAATTCACCCCCCCACTTTTGTCCCAAACGTTCTTTTTCTGGCCCGCTCACTCCAGCTTCTCCTCGACAATAAATGTCCACGCCTCATCTGCCGTTTCGAAGTAGTGGTGTTTCCCTAGATGTGTGACCCACAGTCTTGCCGGTTGCAGCATTCCGAATTTGACCTTCCTTTTATGCAACACCGCCTTGGCCCGATTAAAGCTTGCCCTCCTTCTCGCCACCTCCGCACTCCAATCTTGATATACGCGGATCACCGCATTCTCCCACCTACTGCTCCGAGTTTTCTTTGCCCATCTGAGGACCATCTCTCTGTCCTTATATCGGAGAAATCTCACCACTATTGCTCGAGGAATTTCTCCAGCCCTCGGTCTTCGCGCCATAACCCGATAGGCTCCCTCCACCTCCAGCGGACCCGTCGGGGCCTCCGATCCCATTAACGAGTGCAGCATCGTGCTCACATATGCCCCGACGTCCGCCCCTTCTGCACCTTCAGGAAAACCAAGAATCCTTAGGTTCTTCCTCCTCGCATTATTCTCCAGCACCTCCAGCCTTTCCACACATCTTTTGTGTTGTGCCTCGTGGATCTCCGTTTTCACCACCAGGCCCCGTATGTCGTCCTCATTCTCAGCAGCCTTTGCCTTCACGACCCGAAGCTCCTGTTCCTGGGTCTTTTGCTCCTCCTTTAGCCCCTCAATCGCTTGTAATATCGGGGCCAACAGCTCCTTCTTCATCTCCTTTTTGAGTTCATCTACGCAACGCCGCAGGAACTCTTGTTGGTCAGGGCCCCATATTAAACTGCCTCCTTCCGACGCCATCTTGCTTTGTGCCTGCCTTCCTGGCCGCTGCTCTAGAGGATCCACCGCAATCCGGCTACTTTCCTCTCTTTTTTCCATCCGTGTCCAGGGGGGATTCCCTTCTGGATTACCGCACAGTGTTATTTGCCGATGGGGCTCCTATTAAGAGCCCAAAAGTCCGTTCCACCGGGAGCTGCCGAAACGTGCGACTCAGCTGGTCATCGCCGCACCCGGAAGTCCTCGACTGGCCTTCTCATCATACTCATACACTTCTTTAAAAATAAATTTAGAGTATCCGATTCATTTTTATCCCAATCAAGGGCAATTTAGGGTGGCCAATCTACCTATCCTGCTCATCTTTGGTTTGGGGGATGAGACTCACACAGACAAGGGGAGAATGTGCAAACTCCACAGGGACAGTGACCCAGGGCCAGGATCAAACGGGGGTTGCAGCTCCGTGAGGCAGCAGTGCTAACCACTGTCCATTCATACACAACCCCAACCCCACCCCCCCCTCCCCCGCTCGTCTCAACAGCTGAACCACCCTGCCCTTAGACAGAAGGTCAAACTTCGCCTGCATCTCCTACCTCCTCACCAATGGCCCTGGCTCCAGATCCCCCGCGTATCCCTCCCATCCACCTCCAAAATCTCCTCCTTCAGCCGCTGCTCCTCCTCCCTGCCCCGGCCCTAGTTACTGTCGCAACCCCCCACCCCCTTTCCTCGCAACTCTTCCGCCACTTCCTCTTGAAAACATCCCACCCAGTATCAGCCCCATCCCCCCCACCTAGATCAGAAATACTTCTACACATCAGAAGGGATCAAATATTCCAGCTCGGGAGATAAATTAAACCCGTGAGGATTACACCCCACTCATAATTTTCCCTATCACATTGTTACTGTCTTTTGAGGGGTAGACACATGCAGTGAAATTCTCCCGTGCCTCCGCCGGCAAATTCATGGCAGGTAGGGTGGGAAGAATTCAGCGGAAGGCAAAAAATACGATTTATGCCGCCATGAATTTCCAGCGGGATCTTCTGCTGGTGTCAGCCATGGAGGTTCGGGAAACACACTGGAGGCCAGCACGAATCTCATTTGCATTCGCGACGGGGAAGTGGATGAAGGTCCAACCACCCCCATCCGATTCTCTGTGGTGCCAGCGTGAAAACACATTTGGAAGACGTGCCGTACAGATGTCGGTCCTTACCTAAGCAATGCCTGAGGCTGCCTGCAGAGTTCAGGATGGAGGCCACCGCCAACCCTGGGCCCCGAAGCACCACAGCAGTGGGTCAGGGGAGCATTTACAGTGGACCTTCCAGATTCGGTGTCCTGGAGGGGGTCCATCTTCCAGCCTCAGAATGTTCCTGGATTTCCATCTTGCTTCACAGGAGGTCTCTCTTCCGATCTCAGAGTGTTCCCAGAGGTCCATCTTCATTTTCAGGAGGTCCACCTTCTTTCTTCAACCGTGGGTCAGTGATGTTGGGTGGCTTTTTCAATATGGCGCCCAGATAGGACAGCGGACTCCACACCATCAGGCCTGCCCCACCACAGAAAACGGTGCAAAACCCCCAGGTGCACACAAAATGAGGTTGGGACCTGAAGATTTGTTTGCTGCCATCCTCCGCAGCGGGAAACACTCTGAGCGGGATTTTCCATCGGCCAACACCAGAATCGTGAAGTGTGATTGAGTGGAGAATCGTTTCTGGTGCCAAAATCTCAGCGGGGGCAGATTTCACGCCAAATCGCTATTCTCCGTCGCCTCGACAGCAGCGTCTATGCATTCCAGAACGCATGTACACCCCTTGCATATCATTAGCAAGCCTAACCTGATATTCGCCAGGGCCTCCGCAATTCTCCGCCTCCGATGGGCCGAATTCCAGACCAGCTGCGTGGCCAATGGGGGAGAGAGAGGAGGTAGGACACGGAGAGGCGCGGCTGCGAGCTGCTGGGCCGGACACTGGCCAGGCTGGCTGGGATGGGTGGGGCCCTGCCAGGGCTGGGGTAGTGGTGATGATGTGCCAGGGCGACCTCGCACAGGACTGGGGTGGTGCTCAGGCACGGACCACCATTGCCGCAGACTGCAAGGCAGCCATCTTGCTTCGCATCCCAGTGACCACCCACATTGGCACCTGGTTCTGCAGAGTGACACCGGCCATCTTGGTGCGCCCACTCCCCCGACCCACACATCCTAGCCCCCCTCCACTCCACCACCCCCGCACCCCACCTTCCACCGTATCACCCCCCCCCCCCATCCAACCAGGGCATCACATGGCCCTCTCAAGGGCAACACCCACAGTAGCCCCTACGGGGGCACTGAGCTGGGGCCACGGAGGGTCCTGCTAGCAAGGGCAGCGGTTGTTAGTGATGCCCCTGGCAGCAGGGACAGGCACCAGGGCCAGAGTCTCCATGGTGCCGGGCACCGGCGGGCAGAGTCCACAGTGCCAACTGGAGGCACCATGTAGCACGTTGGACTTGTTTGGGCATGGGGTTATGCACCATGCTAACATGACAGCTATTCACCCCCTACAGACAATAAATATTGGAATTCAACCAGCAATGGTGGTCTTCCTGCTAGTTGCCGCAACCCTGGGGGATGCCTGGCGGCTGTACAAGCTGGAGCTGCTGAAGGAGGAAGCTGCAGAAGCGGAGCGTGTAACTGCGAAGCATGCCCGAGAAGGGCAGCCGCCCAGGATGGAGAGCCAGCCACCCAACAGGCCGAGGAGAAGGAGGTGCAAAGGAGGCGCCGCATGAAGACTTGAGTGTACCGGCATCACCTGTCATTCAAGGACCTGCCGGACCGGGAATGTCATTGAAGACTCCGGCTGAGCAGGGAGACAGTGCAACATATCTGCCAGATCATGGTGGGAAGAGAGGAGGACACCCGCTCCCAGTGGCCGTCAAGGTGACAGTCGCTCTGAACCTCTACACCACGGGGTCCTTCCAGGCGCCGAGTGGAGACCTGTCCGGGATCTCACAGAGCTCAGTGCACTGCATGTTCTCCCTGTGTCTGCACGGGTGTCCTCCGGATGCTCCGGTTTCCTTCCACAATTCCTGAAAGACGTGCGGTTAGGTAATTTGGACATTCCGAATTCTCCCTCTGTGTACCCGAACAGCGCGGAATGGGACGACTGGGGTTTTTTCACAGTAACTTCATTGCAGTGTTAATTTAAGCCTACTTGTGACAGTAAAGATTATTTTTTAAAAACAGGTGTATCAGCACCGTCACGGAGGCCCTATGTCACACAATACACCCATTACAATGTGGACCGAGCCCACCAGTATGCCCGAGCAGCCTGATTTGCCGCCATCACTAACATGCCCCGGATCCATCGTATCGACGGAATACATGTCCCCCTACAAGCACCTGTAGATGACAGGCCTCTCTACGCAAACCAATCCTGGGCAGTGTGTTATGACGCCTTCATCCTGGCGTCCTCGGCAATTCAAGGTGCACACCTGGCTGGGGGAGTTGGCTCCTGAGCGACAGGGATTATTCTGCAGTCGTGGTTGATGACGCCTATCCACAGGCCACAGACCAATGCTGAGACCCGCTACAATGACGCCAATACAGCCAGGGGGACAGGCACCGCATCCCACCCCACACCCCTCCCCCACCCCTTCTCTCCCTGGCCACCCCCGCGCCTGCAACCCCATCCGTGATATATACCTGTCGTACTATGGGGTCTGGGCCCTGGGTTGGCAGCAAGAGCGGGTCTGGTCAGTGGGATGGAGGATGTTGACAACTCACTCTGTGATGAGCTCTGGTGCTCCACATCGTTTGACAATGTCTGACTCCTGTCCATGGTAGCACTTCCCACCGTACACCTGGGCGATCCCTGCACACGTGCTGGCCATTCCATCACACGGTCCCATCAAATCCTTCAGGTGGCGGTGGTGGGGACGGTCTGGAGGGTGGGTGGGGGGCCCAAACCACCCACACTGTCTGCCCATACCACCCCACCGCACACCCTCTCTGGCCAGCCCAGACTAGACCAGCCCTCACACCCATCTGACAGAGCACCGGGGTCGGTTGTAACAGTGTTAAGAGGTGTTTAATGTGCACAAATAATTACAGATTTGTACCCTGGCCCCTATCACTAAACTGTGCCCTGCACTGGTGTCTAACTTTCTGGCCTTACGGGCCCTAACGCTATGTCGAGGTGGAACCCCAGACGGTGCTTCGGGGAAGTCCACGAATCCCACCCCAGCGTCAACACTTAGTCTCAGGAATGGAGAATCCCACCATCCATGTTCATGCCCCCGCCAAAGAACTTAGTCCCAGGATGGGAGAATTCTGCCCATGCTTTCCCAAAGCACATTTCAACCTTTTAAAGCTAATCAAACTGAAATTGCAAAGAATTTAGAAGGGGTTGGACAAACTGATGCTGTGTTCAGACTCAGCACTGAATCAGTTAAATAATCAGAGAAAGGAGGGATTTGTTCCTCCGCTGCCCTTATTCTGGGCCCAACCTGAGACCGAATGCTTCTCTGTAGGGAAACCTTCAAAATCACAACTGGGTAACATATAGTAATTATAAACTGAATGTATCATAGTAAACAAAACTTTAATTATCGTACTCGCCACATACCCCTATAATTACATGTTTGCTTTTTTCTCTAAGTAATGCCCAGAACAAAGAGTTCTTATTCACTCATTTTAATAATGTATCCTGAAAGAAGAACCCTTTCACACAAAGAATGCACTACCTCAGTACACCATAGATACAATGACAATTAATTTGTTTAAAAGGGCATTTGAGGTTTAATTGAAAAATAAGAACACAGAAAAAAAAATGAAAAGGGAATTGGATTAAAAGGTAGCACTCCACATCAGCTTATTAACTTCATTCTTCCTTCCAAACTGAACAATCTTGGGATCCTCAGCCACCTTGAGCTGTGCTTCCAAACTCATAACTTGTTTGCACTGAGTGCTGAATTTGGTGCATTTGAGTGCTATCGTGAGAGTTTGGTGACTGAGGGAGTTAGGTGAGGAGGGAGTAAGGCGCTCCTTTCATTTTGTTTCCTACATTTCCGCAAAGAGTGAGAAGGGAGCCAGGAGTTTACAGAGAGTGCAGCTGACTGGGAGCAGAGTCGGAGGGCGGAGGTCCAGTTGGTCCACAGGACAGCTATATTCTGTAAGGTAAGAGGGGATGGAGGCTAGGCCAGTTGCATGCTCCTCCTGTAGGATGTGGGTGGTGAGGGATACCACTGGTGTCCCGCTGACTATACCTGCCACCCAACTCCAGCCCCTCAAAGACCGTGTTAGGGAACTGGAGCTGAAGCTGGATGAACTTTGGATCATCCGGGAGGCAGAGGGGGTGATAAAGAAGAGTTACAGGGAGGTAACAAGGAAGAAATAGCGAGGCATCTGGATGGGAATTGTCCCATTGGACAGACGCAGCATGGGTTCATTAAGGGCAGGTCGTGCCTAACTAATTTAGTGGAATTTTTTGAGGACATTAACAGCGCGGTAGATAACGGGGAGCCAATGGATGTGGTATATCTGGATTTCCAGAAAGCCTTTGACAAGGTGCCACACAAAAGGTTGTTGCATAAGATAAAGATGCATGGCATTAAGGGGAAAGTAGGAGCATGGATAGAGGATTGGTTAATTCATAGAAAGCAAAGAGTGGGGATTAATGGGTGTTTCTCTGGTTGGCAATCAGTAGCTAGTGGTGTCCCTCAGGGAACAGTGTTGGGCCCACAACTGTTCACAATTTACATAGATGATTTGGAGTTGGGGACCAAGGGCAATGTGTCCAAGTTTGCAGACGACACCAAGATAAGTGGTAAAGCAAAAAGTGCAGAGGATACTGGAAGTCTGCAGAGGGATTTGGACAGGCTAAGTGAATGGGCTAGGGTCTGGCAGATGGAATACAATGTTGACAAATGTGAGGTTATCCATTTTGGTAAGAATAACGGCAAAAGGGATTATTATTTAAATGATAAAAAATTAAAACATGCTGCTGTGCAGAGAGATCTGGGTGTGCTAATGCATGAGTCGCAGAAGTTGGTTTTCAGGTGCAACAGGTGATTAAGAAGGCAAATGGAATTTTCTCCTTCATTGCTAGAGGGATGGAGTTTAAGTCTGGGGAGGTTATGCTGCAATTGTATAAGGTGTTAGTGAGGCCACACCTGGAGTATTGTGTTCCGTTTTGGTCTCCTTACTTGAGAAAGGACATACTGGCACTGGAGGGTGTGCAGAGGAGATTCACTAGGTTAATCCCAGAGCTGAAGGGGTTGGATTACGAGGAGAGATTGAATAGACTGGGACTGTACTCATTGGAATTTAGAAGGATGAGGGGGGATCTTATAGAAACATATAAGATTATGAAGGGAATAGATAGGATAGATGCGGGCAGGTTGTTTCCACTGACGGGTGAAAGCAGAACTAGGGGGCATAGCCTCAAAATAAGGGGATGTAGATTTAGGACTGAGTTTAGGAGGAACTTCTTCACCCAAAGGGTTGTGAATCTATGGAATTCCTTGCCCAGTGAAGCAGTAGAGGCTCCTTCATTAAATGTTTTTAAGATAAAGATAGATAGTTTTTTGAAGAATAAAGGGATTAAGGGTTATGGTGTTCGGGCCGGAAAGTGGAGCTGAGTCCACAAAAGATCAGCCATGATCTCATTGAATGGCGGAGCAGGCTCGAGGGGCCAGGTGGCCTACTCCTGCTCCTAGTTCTTATGTTCTTATGTAACCACACCCAAGGTACAGGACAAGAGTAGCTGGGTTACAGTCAGGGGAAAGAAAACAAACAGGCAGACAGTGCAGGGATCCCTCGTGGCCGTTCCCCTTCAAAACAAGTATACCGTTTTGGATGCTGTTGGGGGGGATGACCTACCGGGGGAAGGCCCTAGCGGCCAGGTCTCTGGCACTGAGTCTGACTCTGGGGCTCAGAAGGGAAGGGGGGAGAATAGAAAAGCAATAGTAGTAGGAGATTCAATGGTTAGGGGAATAAATAGGAGATTCTGTGGTCGCGAGCGAGACTCCCGGAAGATATGTTGCCTCCTGGGTGCCAGGGTCGTGTCTTCAGGATCCTTAAGGGGGAGGGGGAGCAGCCAGAAGTCGTGGTGCACATTGGTACCAATGATGTAGGTAGGTAAAGGGGAGTGGAGGTAATAAACGAGTTTAGGGAGTTAGGCTGGAAGTTAAAAGCCAGGACAGACAGAGTTGTCATCTCTGGTTTGTTGCCGGTGCCACGTGATAGTGAGGCTAGGAATAGGGAGAGAGTGCAGCTGAATACGTGGCTGCAGGAATGGTGGAGGAGGGAGGGCTTCAGGTAGTTGGATAATTGGAGCGCATTCTGGGGAAGGTGGGACCTGTGCAAGCAGGGCGGGTTGCATCTGAACCAGAGGGGCACCAATATCCTGGGAGGGAGGTTTTCTAGTACTCTTCGGGAGGGTTTAAACTAATTTGGCAGAGGAATGGGAACCGGATTTGTAGTCCAGCAACTAAGGTAGCCGATATTCAGGACGCCAAAGCGTGTAGTGAGGCATTGGGGAAAGGAACACTGACAAAGGAGAGTACTTGCAGGCACGGAGATGGGTTGAAGTGTGTATACTTCAACGCAAGAAGCATCAGGAATAAGGTGGGTGAACTTAAGGCATGGATCGGTACTTGGGACTACGATGTGGTGGCCATCACGGAAACTTGGATAGAAGAGGGGCAGAAATGGTTGTTGGAGGTCCCTGGTTACAGATGTTTCAATAAGATTAGGGAGGGTGGTAAAAGAGGTGGGGGGGGGGTGGCATTGTTAATTAGAGATAGTATAACAGCTGCAGAAAGGCAGTTCGAGGAGTATCTGCCTACTGAGGTAGTATGGGTTGAAGTCAGAAATAGGAAAGGAGCAGTCACCTTGTTAGGAGTTTTCTATAGTCCCCCCAATAGTAGCAGAGATGTGGAGGAACAGATTGGGAAACAGATTTTGGAAAGGTGCAGAAGTCACAAGGTAGTAGTCATGGGTGACTTCAACTTCCCAAACATTGATTGGAAACTCTTTAGATCAAATAGTTTGGATGTGGTGATGTTTGTGCAGTGTGTCCAGGAAGCTTTTCTAACACAGTATGTCGATTGTCCGACCAGAAGGGAGGCAATATTGGATTTGGTACTTGGTAATGAACCAGGGCAAGTGATAGATTTGTTAGTGGGGGAGCATTTTGGAGATAGTGACCACAATTCTGTGACTTTCACTTTAGTAATGGAGAGGGATAGGTGCGTGCAACATGGCAAGGTTTACAATTGGGGGACGGGTAAATACGATGTTGTCAGACAAGAATTGAAGTGCATAAGTTGGGAACATAGGCTGTCAGGGAAGGACATAAGTGAAATGTGGAACTTGTTCAAGGAACAGGTACTACGTGTCCTTGATATGTATGTCCCTGTCAGGCAGGGAGGAGATGGTCGAGTGTGGGAACCATGGTTGACAAGAGAGGTTGAATGTCTTGTTAAGAGGAAAAAGGAGACTTATGTAAGGCTGAGGAAACAAGGTTCAGATTCAGATTCAGGTTCAGGGCGCTGGAGGGATACAAGATAGTCAGGAGGGAACTGAAGAAAGGGATTAGGAGAGCTAAGAGAGGGCATGAACAATCTTTGGCAGGTAGGATCAAGGAAAACCCCAAGGCCTTTTACACATATGTGAGAAATATGAGAATGACTAGAGCGAGGGTAGGTCCGATCAAGGACAGTAGCAGGAGATTGTGTATTGAGTCTGAAGAGATAGGCGAGTACGTTTCTTCTGTATTTACAAATGAGAGGGGCCAAATTGTTGGAGAGGACAGTGTGAAACAGACTGGCAAGCTTGAGGAAATACTTGTTAGGAAGGAAGATGTGTTGGGCATTTTGAAAAACTTGAAGATAGACAAGTCCCCCGGGCCTGACGGGATATATCCAAGGATTCTATTGGAAGCAAGAGATGAAATTGCAGAACCATTGGCAATGATCTTTTCAGCCTCACTGTCAACAGGGGTGGTACCAGGGGATTGGAGAGTGGCGAATGTCGTGCCCCTGTTCAAAAAAGGGACTAGGGATAACCCTGGGAATTACAGGCCAGTTAGACTTACTTCGGTGGTAGGCAAAGTAATGGAAAGGGTACAGAAGGATAGGATTTCTATGCATCTGGAAAGACACTGCTTGATTAGGGATAGTCAGCACGGATTTGTGAGGGGTAGGTCTTGCCTTACAAGTCTTATTGAATTCTTTGAGGAGGTGACCAAGCATGTGGATGAAGGTAAAGCAGTGGATGTAGTGTACATGGATTTTAATAAGGCATTTGATAAGGTTCCCCATTGTAAGCTTATGCAGAAAGTAAGGAGGCATGGGATAGTGGCAAATTTGGCCAGTTGGATAACGAACTGGCTAACCGATAGAAGTCAGAGAGTGGTGATGGATGGCAAATATTCAACCTGGAGCCCAGTTACCAGTGGTGTACCGCAGGGATCAGTTCTGGGTCCTCTGCTGTTTGTGATTTTCATTAATGACTTGGATGAGGGAGTTGAAGGGTGGGTCAGTAAATTTGCAGACGATACGAAGATTGGTGGAGTTGTGGATAGTGAGGAGGGCTGTTGTCGGCTGCAAAGAGACATAGATAGGATGCAGAGCTGGGCTGAGAAGTGGCAGATGGAGTTTAACCCTGAAAAGTGTGAGGTTGTCCATTTTGGAAGGACAAATATGAATGCGGAATACAGGGTTAACGGTAGAGTTCTTGGCAATGTGGAGGAGCAGAGAGATCTTGGGGTCTATGTTCATACATCTTTGAAAGTTGCCACTCGAGTGGATAGAGCTGTGATGAAGGCCTATGGTGTGCTAGCGTTCATTAACAGAGGGATTGAATTTAAGAGCCGTAAGGTGATGATGCAGCTCTACAAAACTTTGGTAAGGCCACATTTGGAGTACTGCGTACAGTTCTGGTCGCCTCATTTTAGAAAGGATGTGGAAGCTTTGGAAAAGGTGCAAAGGAGATTTACCAGGATGTTGCCTGGAATGGAGAGTAGGTCTTACGAGGAAAGGTTGAGGGTGCTAGGCCTTTTCTCATTAGACCGGAGAAGGATGAGGGGCAACTTGATAGAGGTTTATAAGATGATCAGGGGAATAGATAGAGTAGACAGTCAGAGACTTTTTCCCCAGGTGGAACAAACCATTACAAGGGGGCATAAATTTAAGTTGAATGGTGGAAGATATAGGGGGGGATGCCAGAGGTAGGTTCTTTACCCAGAGAGTACTGGGGGCATGAAATGCACTGCCTGTGGAAGTAGTTGAGTTGGAAACATTCGGGACATTCAAGCAGCTATTGGATAGGTACGTGGATTATGGTAGAATGATATAGTGTAGATTAATTTGTTCTTAAGGGCAGTATGGTAACATTGTGGATAGCACAATTGCTTCACGGCTCCGGGGTCCGAGGGTCGGTTCCAGCTTGGGTCACTGTCTGTGCGGAGTCTGCATATCCTCCCCGTGTGTGCGTGGGTTTCCTCCGGGTGCTCCGGTTTCCTCCCGCGGTCCAAAGATGTGCAGGTTAGGTGGATTGGCTATGATAAATTGCCCTTAGTGTCCAAAATTGCCCTTAGTGTTGGGTGGAGGTGTTGACCTTGGGTGGGGTGCTCTTTCCAAGAGCCGGTGCAGACTCAATGGGCCAAATGGCCTCCTTCTGCACTGTAAATTCTATGATAATCTATGATTAATCTAGGACAACGGTTCGGCACAACATCGTGGGCCGAAGGGCCTGTTCTGTGCTGTATTTTTCTATGTTCAATGTTTTTCTATGTTCTATAACTTCTGCATCACAATTAGTGCCTACATTCCCTCCATAATATCATTCACTTCAGCCAATCTGTCATACAAAATCTGCCTTTGTTGGCTGCAGAATTAATTACTCCAAAGTTCTCATGATCTGCCTGCTACCTTCTGTTATCAATAAGCTTCAGTTCATCAAAATCTCCACGACCAGTATCGAACGCAACCATCACCCTTGTCCTTGCTGACTTACATTGTCCATCCATAGCCTATCTTCTCATGGTCATCCACACTACAATCAAATCATTCCACTCATGTCGGAAATCATGTAGCCGAATAGATAGAACTGAACTACCTGTAGTTGAAATTAAAAAATAAGTAAAAAGCGCACACAAAGAACAACGAACAAAGAAAAGTACAGCACAAGAACAGGCCCATCGGCCCTCCAAGCCTGTGCTGATCATGATGCCCTTACTAAAAACAAAACCTAAAGGGAAAAATTGAAAATGAAGAAAATGCAGCTAACAAAAAGCTAACCAAAAACATCTTGTCTTTTGAAATAAGTTATTCCCAAAAATCAGCAACAAAGCTAAATGTTTGGCTGTCGGTATCTCCTAGTCGAGCACAACGATATTATTCAGAATTCCCTTGGAGCTCCTTTTGTTTTGCTACAGTAATTCTGGGAATTCTCTCGAACAAACCACAATAGGAAAGGCCAGGAAGCCTTGATCCCAACAGCAGAACCCCAGAGCTCGGAATCAGCTTACACTGTGCTGCAAATGGGAACATTAAACAGGAACAGTCCCATCTGATCATGAAAACACAGTCTGCATGATCTTGGCATTAAGTAGGTGCAAGAACCACCCCCAGTGCACCGCATCAAATCGTCTCCACTAATGTTTCCACTAATGAAACCAAGATGATCCAAACAAACTGACAGGCTGTTCTTTGCTAGGCTGCTTCTTGGGAAGTAGTCAGGTATTCTAATCGAACATTGATTTCTACCTCATTGGTATATTTATATTTCCGTCATTCAACTCAGGTAAGTATGACATCATGTCATATTGATGAACCAATCTGTTCTGTTAAAAACATTTTGAATGGTTATCACATGGTTCCCCACACATGACCAGCATTATTGGTTAGTAAAGCACTTGCATATTGCTGGAAATAAATTTATGTTGCCAAAACTTTCATCTAGTGCTCATCAGCGCAACCACAAGAATGCCAAATTTCAACTCTATGAACTGTTATTGGTTGGCAAGTCGACTCTGGTTGGCATAGACATTGCCACAGAGGAAATAACAGGGAGCTACAGGCGTACCAAGGAACCTGGGGGCTGAAAGATCTCCATTGCTTTCTCTATGGCAATGCCTAGGCCAATCAAGGTCAGCTTGCCAATCAGCACCCTTTTCTCTTGTAGTACAAATTGTTGACCCCCAAGATTTACAATATTGAACAAATATTTAGACTTTGTTACAGAATCACCACTGATTAAATTAAATGAATGAAAATCGCTTATTGTCACAAGTAGGCTTCAAATGAAGTTACTGTGAAAAGCCCCTAGCTGCCACATTCCGGCACCTGTTCGGAGAGGCTGGTACGGAATTGAACCGTGCTGCTGGCCTGCCTTGGTCTGCTTTCAAAGCCAGCGATTTCAACTTTGATGCTCTCCAACTTTGATGTTTGGCCCATTATCTGGTCTGCAATGCATTAGCAAATTGTCCTGATTTTGTGAAGTAATGATGGTGAATCTGTTAGGACTGCCTCTGAAACCAACAGCCGCTTCTGATATCTGCACATATATAGTTAAATGTACAAATCTAAAAGATGATGTCAATGATTCTACACTTACCCGTGGGGTGTGTTGTTAACAACTCCCAAGAGTGCAAGCAAGGAGAAATCGGCAAACTAATGGGGACTTAGTCTTTTTGTGCATTCCCTTTTCTATTTTATCTCCCTAAATGCATTACCTCACACTCATCAGAGATGACCTCAATCTACCACTTTCCTGCCCACTCCAACCCATCATTTTGGAGCTTACAGTTTTCCTCTACACTATCCACAACATGGCCAATTTTTGTGTCGTCTGCAAATTTTCAATCGTGCCCCCATGTTCAAGTCCAAATCGTTAATATATAAAACAAACAGCAGCGGTCCCAACACCGAGCTCTGCAGAATATCACTTGAAGCAGCTTTCCATTCGCAAGGGCAGCCATCAACCAATACCCTTTTTTTCCTGTTACGAAGCCAACTTTGGATCCAATGTGCCATATTAGACTGTATCCCATGGGCTTTTACTTTTTTGATCAGTCTGCCATGTGAGACCTTGTCAAATGCCTTCCTAAAATCCATATAGACAGCATCCACTACACTACCCTCATCGATCCTCTTTGTGATTTCCACAAATAATTCAATCAAATTTGTAAGCCATGGTCTTCCTTTAACTAATCCATGCTGACTACCCCTGACTAGTCCATGCCTTTCTAAGTAACAGTTTATCCGATCTCTCAGGATTGATTCTAACAATTTTCTCACCACCGAAGTAAGACTAATCAGCCTATAATTGTTTGGAATTTCCTTCAGACCCTTTTTAAACAACGGAACCATATTTACATTCCTCCAGTCCTGCAACACCTCCCCTGTGTCCAGTGAAGATTGAAAAATAATCCTCAGAGCATCTTTTATTTCCTCCCTGACCTCCTTCATCATCCTAGGAAACAATCCATCTGGCCCTGGTGAATTATCCATTTTCAACGATTCCAACTCCATTTCCTCACTCATTATGATTATTTTCTCCAATATTTCGCACTGCTCCTCATGGATTACTATAGCCACATCATCCCTTTTCTTTATGAATACGGAGACAAAAAATTCACTTAAAAATCTGCAGCACGGCGGCACAGTGGTTAGCACTGCTACCTCACAGTTCCAGGGACGTGGGTTCAATTCCAGCATTGGGTAACTGTCTGTGTGGAGTTTGCACGTTCACCCCATGTCTGCATGGGTTTCCTCCGGGTGCTCTAGTTTCCTCCAACAGTCCAAAGATGAGCAGATTAGGTGGATTGGTCATGCTAAAATTGTCCCTTAGTAGTATTTGTTTTTCTCCCCGGTACACAAGGTGTTTTCAAGGATTTCCCGGGGGTAACTCAAACTTCTCCTCCAGTGCCCCTAGGCTTGCAAATGTCCCGTCAATGAACAGGTCCCCCATTCTTCTAATCCCCGCCCGATGCCAGCCCTGGAACCCCCCGTCCATCTTCCCCGGGACAAACCGGTGGTTATCCCTGATCGGGGACCACACCGAGGCTCCCACTGCACCCCTGTGCCGTCTCCACTGGCCCAAGATCCTTAACGTTGCCGCCACCACCGGGCTCGTGGTATACTTTGATGGCGAGAACGGCAGCGGTGCCGTCACCAACGCCCCCAAGCTCGTTCCTTTACAGGACACCATCTCCATCCTCTTCCATGCCGCCCCCTCTCCCTCCATAACCCACTTGCGGATCATCGCCACATTTGCTGCCCAGTAGTAGCTCCCTAGGTTTGGCAGCGCCAACCGTCCTCGGTCCCTACTGTGTTCCAGGAACCCTCTCCCTACCCTCGGGGTCTTATTCGCCCACACAAACCCCATAATACTCCTACTTACTCTCTTTATAAAGCCCTTGGTGATCACGATGGGAAGGCACTGAAACACAAACAAAAACCTCGGAAGGACCACCATTTTGACCGACTGCACTCTACCCGCCAACGAAAGCGGCAACATGTCCCATCTTTTGAAGTCCGCCTCCATTTGGTCCACCAACCTCATCAGATTCAATTTGTGTAGGGCCCCCCAACTCCTAGCTGTCTGGATCCCCAGATACCGAACACTCCCCGTCACTCTCCTCAGCGGTAGGTCCCCTATCCCTCTTTCTTGGTCCCCTGCCTGTAATACAAAAAGCTCACTCTTCCCTACATTAAGCTTATAGCCCAAGAACTCCCCAAACTCCCTCAGAGTCTGCACGACCTCCACCATCCCCTCCATTGGTGACCAGCGTTAAAATTGACGGACACGTGACCTCTTGCTTGCTGGACTCCGGGAGCACCGAAAGCTTCATCCACCCGGATACAATAAGGCGCTGCTCCCTCGTGGTACACCCCGCCAATCAAAGAATCTCCCTGGCCTCCGGATCCCATTCCGTGGCGATCAAGGGGCACTGTACGGTCACACTCACGGTCCAGGGCGTAGAATTCAGCGGTTTCCGCCTCTACGTCCTCCCTAACCTCTGCGCTGCCCTACTACTCGGCCTGGACCTCCAGTGTAACCTCCAGAGCCTAACCCTGAAATTCGGCGGGCCCCTACCACCCCTTACTGTGTGCGGCCTCGCGACCCTAAAGGTCGCTCCACCTTCCCTTTTCGCAAATCTAACCCCGGATTGCAAACCCGTCGCCACCAGGAGCAGACGGTACTGCACCCAGGACAGGACTTTTATCGGTTCCGAGGTCCAGCGGCTGCTTCGGGGAAGCATCATCGAGGCCAGCAACAGCCTCTGGAGAGCCCAAGTGGTAGTAGTTAAAACTGGGGAGAAATACAGAATGGTCGTGGACTACAGCCAGACCATCAATTGGTACACGCAGCTCGACGCGTACCCCCTCCCATATGGTCAATCAGATTGCACAGTACTGGGTCTTCTCAATGGTACACCTCAAATCCGCCTACCACCAGCTCCCCATCCATAAGGCAGACCGTCCATACACTGCCTTTGAGGCAGACGGTCGCCTCTATCACTTCCTCAGGGTTCCCTTCGGCGCCACCAACGGGGTCTCGGTCTTCCAAAGGGAGATGGACCGAATGGTCGACCGGTTAGGTTGGCGGGTCACCTTCCCGTACCTAGACAATGTCACCATCTGCGGCCACGATCAGCAGGATCACGATGCCAACCTTGCCAAATTTCTCCACACCGCTACTCTCCTAAACCTCACCTACAACAAGGAGTAGTGCGTGTTTAGCATGGGCCGCTTAGCCATCCTCGGCTATGTGGTCCAGAACAGAGTTCTGGGGCCGGATCCCGACGGCATGCACCCCCTCATGGAGCTCCCCCTCCCCCACTGCCCAAGGCCCTCAAACGCTGCCTGGGGTTCTTTTTATACTACGCCCAGTGGGTCTCAAACTATGCGGACAAGGCCCGCCCACTCATATAGTCCACCCATTTTCCCCAGACGGCCGAGGCTCAACAGGCCTTTGCCCGTATCAGAACCGATATCGCCAAGGCTGCGATGCACGCAGTAGACGAGACGCTGCCCTTTCAAGTGGAAAACTATGCATCAGACGTCACCCTAGTTACCACCCTCAATCAGGCAGGCACGCCCGTGGCATTCTTTTCTCGCACCCTTCATGCCTCAGAAATTCGGCACTCATCCGTCGAAAAAGAGGCTCAAGCTATCATTGAAGCTGTGCGGCATTGGAGGCATTACCTGGCCGGCAGGAAATTCACTCTTCTCACTGACCAACGGTCGGTAGCCTTCATGTTCAATAACACACAGTGGGGCAAGATCAAGAATGATAAGATCTTGAGGTGGAGGATCGAGCTCTCCACCTCCAATTACGAGATTTTGTATCGCCCCGGCAAGCTCAACGAGCCCCCAGACGCCCTATCCTGAGGTACATGTGCCAGCACACAAGTAGACCGACTCCTGGCCCTGTACGACAGCCTTTGTCACCCGGGAGTCACACGGTTGTACCATTTCATAAAAGCCCGCAATCTGCCCTACTCCGTCGAGGAAGTACGGACAATCACCAGGGACTGCCAGGTCTGTGCGGAGTGCAAACTGCACTTCTACCAGCCAGACCGTGTGCACCAGGTGAAGGCCTCCCGCCCCTTTGAACGCCTCAGCGTGGATTTCAAAGGGCCCCTCCCTTCCACCGACCGTAACACGTATTTTCTCAGTGTGGTCGATGAGTACTCCAGATTCCCCTTCGCCATTCCATGCCCCGACACGACGTCTGCCACCGTCATCAATGCCCTCAACACAATCTTCGCTCTGTTCGGTTTCCCTGCCTACATCCACAGTGACGGGATCCTCATTCATGAGTGATGAGCTGCGTCAGTTCCTGCTCAGCAGGGGTGTCGCCTCCAGCAGGACGACCAGCTATAACCCCCGGGGAAACGGACAGGTAGAGAGGGAGAACGGGACGGTCTGGAGGGCCGTCCAACTGGCCCGACGGTCCAGGAACCTCCCGGCCTCCCGCTGGCAGGAGGTCCTCCCTGATGCACTACACTCCCTTCGGTCACTACTGTGCACCGCTACTAACAACACACCCCATGAGCGTCTCTTTGCCTTCCCCAGGAAGTCCACATCCGGGGTGTCGCTCCCGACTTGGCTCGCAGCTCCAGGACCCGTCCTTCTCCGTAGACACGTCCGACTCCACAAGTCGGACCCGTTGGTGGAGAGGGTGCACTTGCTCCATGCGAACCCCCAGTATGCCTACGTGGCGTACCCCAACGGCCGCCAGGATACTGTCTCCCTCAGGGACCTGGCACCAGCAGGTTCCACACACACACACCTCTGGTCCGGCTCCACCCCCCCCCCCCCCCCCCCCCCCGGCGCTCCCAGCAGCAACACCCCCAGGACCATCCGTCCTCCATCAGCCCACGCCCGAGGATGAAGTGCATTTCGGCACAGTCACCGAAAACCAGACCAGCATCGGCATCGCCGCCACCATTGCATCGCTCCCAGCGGCACATCAAGGCCCCAGACCGGTTAAACCTCTAACTGGTTCACTGGGCTTCAAAAGAATTTTTTTTTCGCAAATATTGTATATGTAAATTCAATTGCTGTATATAGTTCTCCACCACCCCCGCCGGACTCAATTTTAACAGGGGGTGAATGTGGTAAACCACTGTTGCACCTCCAATTGATCGTGCATCAAGAACCCTGGCCCAAAAGACTGTAACTTTGATTTTGTTTTCATATGTAGGGGGACAAAGTCACAGGACAACTAATTTATCTGAACAACAAGAAAAAAAGATTTATTAAACATGTAAAAGTGGGATTTTGATACAATAAGCCTTCACTTCCCCCTTAGCTTAATAAATTCACACAGGCTTTAGGTTTAACATGGATCACAAAGTATGTCTTAATCTGCAATGTCCTCAGTAACACAAAATCCATTTTAAGCGCACAAATACATTCTCCACTCTGAACCCGAAGTGAAGGTTTTTGGGTTTCACCTCAGAATCCCTCCAGATGATTGTCATGTGAGAGTTTCCAAATTCCACTCCCAAAAACAGGCTATAAGATCTTCTCTCATAATTATGCTTTCCCTTAGCGGTTTGTATTCCAAAATCCAGATCAGGTTTTCCAAATGACACTTTTAAAGAAAGCTTCCATTCTACTTTTAACAGTGAATTCAGTCCAGGACTTTACACCAACCCCTTTAGGATTTCTTTGTCTTGACTGCTAAGCAGACTGCTCATAAATGCTTTAACTCTCAATTCCCAGACTGTACCAAAATGGCATCAGGCATTTTATTTACCTTTGAAGGCTGCTATCCCACTTTAAATCTAGTTACTGCAATTGTCTCTTTAACTGAGAACACGTTGGGCTCGTTCAACAACCTCGTTCTGCCCAACTTGGTGTTGGAACGAGGCTGTTGAACCTTGCAAGAGGCCTCTCATGAGATTCACAATGCTCAAAAAGTCTTGCGAGATTCAATGGAATCTCATGAAGCATCGCAATCTGGATCTCTATCTCACTGGGCGAGATCCAGGCGTGCATATTTAATGGCTCATTTAAATATACGTTAATTGGATTCATCTGGGGCCCAGGACTCACTGGCCATGCCTGAGTGACCTCGTCAGGATACCGTTTAGTGTTGGTCCACACAAACATGGACCAGTGGCAACAGCTCATGGCGAGAATCTCCCAGGTTATTGGCGGCCCCTGGGTGGTCAGGAAATGGGCAGGATCGCACCCTGGCACTCCTTCCGGTACCCAGGCACCATGGCACTGCCAGCCTGGCACACTAGCAATGCCCACTTGGCACTGCCAAGGTGCCAGGCTGGCAGTGCCAAGGTGCCAATGTACCAGGTTCGAAATGGCAAGGTAAGGCCTGTGGAGGACTTGACAGGTAGACAGGGGTGAGGGAGGTTTCCCGGGGGTCTCCGCACAGTTGGGGGGATGAGGGAGGGTCACGAAAATAGGGGGCCCTGAAAGGGGAAAAATATAGGGGCAGCCTTCCAAAATAGCACCTCAATCTGCGAGGAGACTTTCCTGCTCACGAGCTTCAGCTCACCAGCAGGAAATTCCTATGCAGCCTCAGTGGAGAGCATCTCCATGAGGCCAAAAATAAATGACAAGCGGCGTTGAATAGCAGGGTCTTTATGGCACTGTAGGTGGCAAGAAACACCCTGCTAAATGTGCCGTTCAGCGGACTTTAACTCAAGTCCGACTGAATTGTGCCCGCTGTCTACTCTTTAAAGGCTGCTGTCACAATTTAAATCTGGTTACTGAAATTGTCTCTTTAACTCAGAACATGGGACGGGATTCTCCGACCCCCCCGCTGGGTCGGAGAATCGCCGGGGGCTGGCGTGAATCCCGCCCCCCCCCCCATGTCCTGAATTCTCCGCCACCAGAGATTCAGAGGGGGCGGGAATCGCGCCGCGCCGGTCGGCGGGCCCACCCCCGGCGATTTTCCGGCCCGCAATGGGCCAAAGTCCCTCCACTGTCAACCCTCTCCCGCCGGCGTGGATTAAACCACCTACCTTACAGATGGGAGCAGGCGGCGCGGGCGGGCTCCGGGGTCCTGGGGGGGGGCCGCGGGGCGTTCTGGCCCCGGGTGGGTGCCCCCACGGTGGCCTGGCCCACGTTCAGGGCCTTTGGGGCGGCCCGACGCCGGAGTGGTTCCCGCCATTCCATCACGCCGGGACCCCCCGCCCCGCTGGGTAGGGGAGAATCCCGCCCATGTTGTTTACTCTTCCTTGAATTTTTCTGAACAATACCTTGGTCTCTGTTCACTTAACTCCAGTCATCTTAACCATTCTTTGTCCCAATTCCCTGATTATCTGGACTGTAACTTGTCCATGAAGCCTGCCTCTTTGCAGCTTCTGTTCTGTCCAGTGTTTCCTCTGGCAGAATTGAGAGATATTCGCTCCCCAAGGTCCTGTCTCCACTTGTCAACAATATCAGCAAAAAACTAATAAAATAAATTCCTTCACTCTGGAAAGTGGGCACCTGTTGCTAAACAATGCCTTACCCTTACCTAGGCTCTTGTTTAATTTTCACACTGCAATTCTCTCTCTAAGCACAATAGAATTACGGTTGGAACTTAACCAACCTCCACACATGCCAACAACTTTGTCCAACATGAATCTAACTATAGGTATTACTCTTCCAGGCATAGAAACATTAAAGACACTTAAAACTATAACTTATTTCTAATGGTTCCCAATTCAAATATAAATCTCAAAACTCCCTTTGTTTTCCTAACAATATTACAAATTTGATAGATATGTGGGTAGTGCATTACCTGAAGTTACAGCACTCACTGGAACGACATAGGCATAACATTTAGGGTGCTGATTTTCACATTTCTACTAGTGTCCATATCAATGTTGCAAGTTGACTACAAATATTTTTACTGTGGCTGGTTAACCTCTTCCAGGCAGGATCGGAGCAAATTGAAACAATCGTCCTTGTTCATTAGCAACCAGAGTTTCAAAGTCTATCGATTTGGTCTGTTGCCTACTTATCTCCCGGGCAACCTTTATTTTATCCTGTACCGTCTTAAACATGTAAAAACAAACAACCTTAATGGGGAGAACATTTGATCTCTACTAGTTATCACAAAAATAGATATTAATGGAAATTCACTGATATGGGAAAGAAAATCTAGTAAAGCAAAGTGTTAAAAAGTAGCCGAAATACTGGAACAAAAATGCAAAATCTGTGACCATGCCAGATTTTACTGTTTACTGCTCCTATTACAAAAAAAGGATGCACATGCAAAAAAATAGCAAATCTGGAGCAAATGCAGCAGATCAGCCTGATCTTAATGATTGGTGGAGCAGGCTCGAGGGGCCGAATGACCTATTCCTGCCCCTTGTTTTTATGTTCGTATGACTGTACGAAGTGTTCATTCAAATGTTTGCACCAAACTGTGACCTAATGAAGCTAAGGTACAAAATTGGCACGTGCGTTAAATGCTGAAGAATGCTGAGTTGCAGCGCAGGGGGAAATTGGCATAATTCTGCTCTCCGTCCGCTGTTTGCACACCTGCTATCTTGGAACACAAAGATCTCTGTATCTATCCAATAATAAGTTATTGACAAAAGTAAAATTGGGCTAAATGTGATCCACAGGGTTTTTTTTAAATAGAAATGTGCTGTCATTTAAGGTAATTGGACTTATCTACACTAACTATCAAAATTGATGCTTTTGAGTTCACCAGTTCTAATCATTTACTGCTGTGGTCAAACTACGTTATGCTGCAGGGAATGAATTTAACACAGTGCAAAGTACAACAAAGGTACTGATAGGCATGTTTTGCTTGGCAGGAAATAAATGATAGAATTACTGACATCTTGGATACATAGAATGTAGGCTCCTTGTTTTTAATCTGCTTTTAAAATCTTTAACAAATAATTAGATAATATGTTGCATATTGGTTAGAATGTAGCCATTGGTTTCCTGTTTAATTGAGAATAATAATTTTAATCAGCTCAGACAGTACAAACAAAGAATAAAACCTGGGACATCATGCCTTGCAATGTATCGGCAGTATCCTTATTCAAGGACAAGTAACCTTCTTCAAGCAAGAGCTGGGTCTTTGAGTTTTGCACTTGCCCTTTGCATTTTCAGGACACTGGAATTATTTGATCCTAATAGAGAAGCTGGAGGAAATATATCAATCGTCACTGCTTTAAATAGTCACTCAGAAAACAATTAGAGTCACCACATCTCTATACTGTGTGCATTTGCAGAAAATTATCCCAAATTGGTGCCTTACTTTCCTAATAATGATTAATGGTCCAAGATATGTTAATAGTGCCATTAAATATGTGGGTAATAACGCTATGCTGAAGTGTTTTAACTGATCCCTTCATTAGTTGCCTGCAGGCATATCACTGGAGTAGTATAAACCACGTGATACGATCATTAATTCAGTAAAGATGAAAGACTTTGGAACACTTTAAAGATGTATCTACAGTGAAGTTGTCATTTTTAATTACAGGGTTAGTTGATTGCATTCCTTTTTTGTAGACAATTTAGAATCACTGTTATTTTTGTTCCAACAGTCATTTAAAAAAAGTTGAAGTTGAAAATCAACGAAAGCTCAGGCATCCGCATACTGCTGCAAAATTCAAGTTAACAAGTGTTTCCAAATATCCTGTATGGGCAGCTAGGACAGTTCACTCAGTTTCAAATCTGGTTATAATTGCTGTTTCAATGCTAATGTTCCCTTCTGAAAAATAGATTATTATTGTAGACATTGGTTTAGCAGAGTGAGCTAAACAACTGGCTTGTAATGCAGAACAAGGCCAGTAATGTGGGTTCAATTCCCGTACCGGCCTCCCCGAACAGGTGCTGGAATGTGGCAACTAGGGGCTTTTCACAGTAACTTCATTGAAGCCTACTTGTGACAATAAGCGATTATTATTATTATTCCCATGATAGTTGGAAAATAGTCTGATATCTGTAAAGATTAGCTGCATTAACCTGAAGATTACAGCATTGTGTAGCATAATGGCAGAAAAGTGAAGTTGGGCTAAATCTTTGCCAAAGCTCCATTTAGGCCACAACTAGAGCATTGTGCCCTGTTCTGGTCACTGCCACGTTTTAGGAAGGATGTGAGGCTCTTCATGAGGATGCAGAGGAGATTTGGATTGGATTGGATTGGTTTTGTTTATTGTCACATGTACCGAGGTACAGTGAAAAGTATTTTTCTGCGAGCAGCTCAACAGATCATTAAGTACATGAGAAGAAAAGGGAACAAAAGAAAATACATAATAGGGCAACACAACATATACAATGTAACTACATAAGCACTGGCATCGGATGAAGCATACAGGGTGTAGTGTTAATGAAGTCAGTCCATAAGAGGGTCATTTAGGAGTCTGGTGACAGTGGGGAAGAAGCTGTTTTTGAGTCTGTTCCTGCGTGTTCTCAGAGTTCTGTATCTCCTGCCCGATGGAAGAAGTTGGAAGAGTGAGTAAGCCGGGTGGGAGGGATCTTTGATTATACTGCCCGCTTTCCCCAGGCAGCGGGAGGTGTAGATGGAGTCAATGGACGGGAGGCAAGTTCATGTGATGGACTGGGCGGTGTTCACGACTCTCTGAAGTTTCTTGCGGTCCTGGGCCGAACAGTTGCCATACCAGGCTGTGATGCAGCCCGATAGGATGCTTTCTATGGTGTATCTGTAAAAGTTGGTAAGAGTCAATGTGGACATGCCGAATTTCCTTAGTTTCCTGAGGAAGTATAGGCGCTGTTGTGCTTTCTTGGTGGTAGCGTCGACGTGGGTGGACCAGGACAGATTTTTGGAGATGTGCACCCCTTACCAAACGTTTCTAGGAAAGAGAGATTTTAGCTACAATTAGGTTGGGGAAGCTGTGGTTGATTTCCTTGGAGTTAAGAGAAAATTTGATTGTGATAGGTTCAGATAAGGTAGACATAAAGGCGCGATCTACCGGCTACGTTGCGCCCGAAAGGCAGCGCGGTGCGGCTGGTAGATGCTGGGAGATCCCTCTTCCGGGATTTACCTGGCTCTCCATGCCTTGCGGGATCTAACGCGATCTCACAAGACATCGCAATTTGAATCCCGGCCATTGTGGACGAGGTCAGTTATTTGAAAATTTGCATATTAAAGTGAGACAGGTAGTCTCACTCTAAAAAGCACTCCCCTGATCTACCCGAGATGTTAGGATCTATCTAACCCCTTTGCCTTGGAGATCTCAGGTGAGTGCCATTCGGCGCTGGTCTCCACAAATGGGGAACAGATGGAACAGCACTTGTGGGGGCCTTGCAGGGGATTGGAGGCCTCCAGGTGGGCGCCCTCTGGGCAGGATGGCCCCCCTCTGGGTGCCAGCATGACACTGCCATGGTGGCACTGCCAGCTGACAGGGACACTACCAGTGTGCCAGGCTGGCATTTTTCCCACAGCTGGTATTGGGCCAGGGGGTGCCCTGCGCTGGAGTGCGGGGGGAGGGGGGGACAGGACCCCCTTATATGTGAATTGGGGCATCAAGTGGAACATCCAAACAGTAACCCAAATCCTGGAGCTAGTGCCACGCGCCATTGTCCCAAAGTGCTGGAGCACTGCTGGCCTCTAATTGGCCAGGAGCTCTTTGAGTTGGGACTTCCTCATTAGAGGAGCAGAATTCCTACCTCCAGTCTACTAATGGCTGTTAAGAATTGGGGGCTAAACGGCTGTGCGCTTCCTCCCTGACTTCTTAGCCTTTGGTCATGGGTTCATCCTTTAGAGCTACCGTCTCACCTATTTTCATGCCCTGTCCAATATCGAACCTAAACAGCTCATTCACTGAACGGCAAGATGTGACAGCTAGTATTCACCAGGGTTCTGAACTGGGGCCGTATCTTTTTACCATTAAAGATGTGGATGGGAGAGTAGAGAGTTGTAGATCCAAGGTAACAGATAAGATGAAATTAGGAAGGACACTAAGTTGTATGGATGGCAGCAGGGAGTTACATAGGGTACAGATAGACTTAGCGAGTGGACAAAATTATGGCAGATTAAGTTCAATATGAGAAAGTGTGAGGTCATCCACTTTGGGTCCAAAGAAGCCAAATTGGACTGTTTCTCAATAGAATAGCTTTATCACAATTCAAAACAATAAGGAATTGATACTTCAGTTGCAACAAACCCCATGTGATTGATGGCTTTGGAGACAGAGAATTTTACCTTCAGGTTGATTTTAATAGCTGATTACAGAAGGCGAGCATTAACTCTGTTTCTCCCTGCACAAATACTGACAGAGCTATTGACAATTTCCACTTCAGGGCAAACGGAGGCACAGTGGTCCGTACTGCTGCCTCGCAATACCAGGGATCCTGGTTCAATTTCAGCCTTGGGTGACTGTCTGTGAGGAGTTTACACGTTCTCCCCGTGTCTGCGTGGGTTTCCTCCGGGTGCTCCAATTTCCTCCCACAGTCCAAAGATGTGCAGGTTAGGCGGATTGTTTTTGCCTTCGCCTCTTTCCAGGCTAGGGATCACCTGAATTTAAGTCAATGTGTTGCTCACATATGTATCAAATAGGTAGACTGATGCAGCAGTTAGTACTTCCACCTTTTCTACCCCCACTGAATTGGAATGGCAGTTTGATACACTTACCAAATCTCACAGCCCTGCTGCATTTACAAGAGTAGAAGGTTATTGATAACAGTCATGTATTAGTCAATATTTATCATGCAGGTTGTATTACAATTTCCTTGGATCATGTGAAGCTGCTAAGGGTGGTAATTTGAATGTGTCCTGCTGAAGTATAGCAGTAAAAGCAAAACATGAGATGTGGCTGTTAGAGAGTGGTATGCACTGGAAAAAATATGGAACAGATTGAGAAGCAATCATTTGTGGCATGCTTGCTTCGGCCAATATTTGGTAATATATAGTGTTGGATAGTTTCAACAACTGGAAGTGGTGTGTTGGGCAGAGTTGCCATCTCCTGCCAGGTATAATGTTGTGTTACCCTCCAAGGATACTTTGACAGTATAATGCCAGGTATGTAGTTTGTACGTTTCAACGACTGGCAAATTGCATTAAACAGCACGTCCATTCAGCTATTTGCATTAGGCAAAGCACAAACCCAACCAGGCTGTGCTTGCAAAATATTTTTGGGGACAGCCATTCCCTGGTTTATTTCCCCATGGAAATACCTTGACCACTGCCTGGTTTGAATTTAAACAAAAGCTTGGCAGTTAACTGTTCCCTGGTACATTCTCCATGGCAAGACCTCTACCAATCCACTTGCCAACCAATAAGCACTCTCTTCTCATGTAATATAAATTGTTGTTCCCTGTACAACGTCTCTTTTTCAGCAATACTCAAGTTCTGCACTACCAAATCATCATTTAGATGTAGATTGGTTAAGTGAATGGGCAAACATTTGGCAGATGGTGTATAATGTGGGAAAATGTGAACTTGTCCACTTTGGCAATAAGAATAAAAAAGCAGTGTTCTATTTAAATGGAGAGCACTCAAAGGGATCTGAGCGTTCTGATACATAAATCACAAAACGTTGGTATGTAGGTACAGCAATTAGGAAGGCAAATTGAATGTTGGTTTTTATTGCAAGGAGAATAGAATACAAAAGTAAAGACGTTTTCTGCAGCTGTACAAGACATTGGTGAGACCACATTTAGAATAGTGTATAGTTTGGTCTTCTTATTTGAAAAAGGATATAATTATATTCGAAGCAGTTCAGAGAATATTCACTGGACTCATTCTTTATGAAGGGCTTACCCTACGAAGAAACATTGAACTGGTTGGGTTTACACCATTGGAATTTGGAAGAATGAAAGGTGATGTTATTGAGACAGATCCTCAGGGGGCATGATATGGTGGACATTGGGAGGATGTTTCCTTTTGTGGGGGAGACTAGAACTAAAGGACACAGTTAAGAGGTCTCCCTTTTAAGGTGGAGATGAGAAGAATTTTTTTCTCTCAAAGGGTCGTTAGTCTGTGGAACTCTGTTCCCAAGAAAGCAGTTGAGGCTGGTTCTCTGAATTTATTCAGAATCATGGATTGCTACAGTGCAGATGAGGGCCATTTGACCCATCATGTCTGAACTGGCCCTCCAAATCATCAACTCACCGAGGGCCATTTCTCCAACATTCTCGCCGTTGGCCATGTACATTCTCCTACAAGGCTGAGTTAGCTAGAGTTTTTTTTTAATAAACAATTTTAATGAGGTATTTTTGGCATTACAAACAACAACAGTATAAAAACAATGTACAAAGAACAAGAAACATCGTGCAATCACCGACTCCCATCCCGCCAGGACCCGCATAATTGACCCCCTATTCTACCCTACCCTAACCCCCCCCACCCCTGATGACGATTAATTATCCGCGAAGAAGTCGATGAATGGTTGCCACCTCCGGGCGAACCCTAACAGTGACCCTCTCAAGGCGAACTTAATCTTCTCCAGGCCGAGAAAGCTCGCCATGTCAGTTAGCCAGGTCTCCGACTTCGGTGGCTTTGAGTTCCTCCAAGCTAGCAGTATCCGTCTCCGGGCTACCAGGGAAGCAAAGGCCAGAACATCTGCCCTTTTCTCCTCCTGGATTCCCAGGTCTTCCGACACCCTGTAAATCGCCACCTCCGGACTCATCGCCACCCTTGTTTTCAATACTCTGGACATGACGTCCGCAAACCCCTGCCAATATCCCCAAAGTTTTGGACACGCCCAGAACAAGTGAACATGGTTCGCTGGTCCTCCCACACATTTTACACACCTGTCCTCCCACCCCAAAGAATCTACTCATCCGGGCCACTGTCATGTGGGCCCGGTGGACCAGCTTGAATTGGATCGAGCTGAGCCTAGTGCATGTTGCAGTCGTGTTGACCCTGCTCAACACGTCCGCCCATAAGCCATCCTCCATCTCACCACCAAGCTCCTCCTCCCACTTACGCTTCAGCTCCTCGGTCTGCGTCTCCTCCGCCCCCATGAGTTCTTTGCAGATGTCCAAGACGCTCCCCTCTCCCACCCATCCCCTAGACATTACCCTATCCTGGATCTCCCTTAGTGGCAGGAGTGGGAAGGATGATACCTGCCTGCGCAGAAAGTCCCGCACCTGTAAATATATAAATTTGTTCCCCCTTGCCTGCCCAAGCTTCTCCTCCAGCGTCCTCAAGCTAGGGAAACTCCCCTCTAAGAACAGGTCCCCCATCCTCTTGATTCCCACCCTTCGCCATACTCGAAACCCCCCATCCAAGCTCCCAGGGGCAAACCGGTGATTGTCACATATTGGGGACCAGACCGATGCTCCCACTGCTCCAACGTACCTCCCCCACTGACCCCAGATTCTCAGGGCTGCCACCACTACGGGGCTGGTGGAGTACCTCGCCGGCGGGAATGGCAGAGGTGCCGTTATCAACGCCCCCAGACTGGTGCCCCTACATGAAGCTGCCTCCATCCGCTCCCAAACCGACCCCACCACCACCCACTTCCTTATCATGGCTATGTTAGCCGCCCAGTAATAATTACTGAAATTCAGTAGGGCAAGCCCACCTCCCCCCGATTCCGCTCGAGCATCACCTTCTTCACTCGCGGGGACTTACCCGCCCACACAAAGCCCAGGATGATTTTGTTAACCCTCTTAAAAAAGGACCGCGGGATGAAAATTGGGAGACACTGAAATACGAATAGAAATCTCGGTAGGACCGTCATTTTGACCGGCTGCACTCTCCCAGCCAACGACAGCGGGAGTGCATCCCATCTCCGAAACTCACCCTTCATCTGTTCAACCAACCGGGACAAGTTCAACTTGTGTAACCGGCCTCAGTCGCGCGCCACCTGCATCCCTAAGTACCTGAAACTGTCCCCTACCAACCTAAACAGCAACTCCCTCAGCCGACCCTCCTGACCCCTCGCCTGGACTACAAACATCTCACTCTTTGTCATATTCAGTTCATACCCCGAAAACCGGCCAAATTCCCCCCAAATCGCCATAATTTCACCCATCCCTGGACCTGGATGTGATACGTATAAGAGCAGGTCACCTGTGTACAGCGAGACCCTTTGTTCCACCCCCCTGTTCCAGCCCCTTGAAGCTCTCAGAGCAATTGCCAGCGGCTCTATAGCTAGCACAAACAGCAGTGGGGAGAGGGGGCACCCCTATCTTGTCCCCCGGTACAGTCTAAAATAGTCCGAGGTCGTCCTATTTGTCCTTACACTAGCCTCCGGGGCCTGGTACAGCAGCCTGACCCAGTCGAACCCAAATCGTCCCAGCACCTCCCATAGATAGTCCCACTCCACCCGGTCGACCGCCTTTTCCGCATCCATTGACACAACTACCTCAACCTCCCTACACTCCGGGGGCATCATAATCACGTTGAGCAGCCTTCTTATATTGGCCACCGACTGCCTGCCCTTGACAAACCCGGTTTGATCCTCCATAATCACATCCGGCACACAGGCTTCAATCCTGGAGGCCAAAAGTTTGGCCAGCAACTTGGCGTCAACATTAAGCAGTGAGATCGGCCTATATGAACCACATAGCTCCGGGTTCTTGTCCCGCTTCAATATCAACAAAATAGTGGCCTGTGACATCGTCGGGAGCAGCACCTCTCTATCCCTTGCCTCATTGAAAACCTTGACCAGCAACGGCCCTAAGATCCCCAAGAACTTCTTCTAGAATTCCACCGGGTACCCGTCCGGCCCCAGGGCTTTACCCGACTTCATTGCCTTCAAGCCCTCAACTATTTCTTCGGCCCTGATCGGAGCCCCCAGCCCATTTACCAGCTCCCTACCCACCCTTGGGAAGGTCAGTCCATCCAAAAAGCGTCTCATCCCCTCAGGCCCCGTAGGGGGTTCCGAGCGATAGAGCCTGCTGTAAAAGTCCCTGAACGCCCTGCTTAGCCATGCCGAGACCCCTACCAAATTCCCATCCCCATCAACCACCCTCTCTATTTCCCTGGCTGTCTCCCTCTCCTAAGCTGCTGTGCCAGCATTCTGCTGGCTTTCTCCCCATGTTCGTAAAACGCACCCCTCGCCTTCCTAAGCTGCTCCACTGCCTTACCTGTGGACAGCACCCCGAACTCTGCCTGCAGACTCCGATGTTCCCTTAAGGGCTCTACCCCTGGGGTCACCGCATACCTCCTGTCTATCTGTAAGATCTCCTGAACCAGTCGGTCCGTTTGTGCCCTATCCGTCCTGCCCCTATGAGCCCGGATCGAAAGCAGCTCCCCTCTCACCACTGCCTTCAGCGCCTCCCAGACCACCGCTGCTGAGACTTCCCCCATGTTATTAACCTGCAGGCAATTCTGCATACACTTCATCAGCCTCTCGCTCACCACCCCGTCCGCCAACAAGCCCACGTCCAACCTCCATTGCGGGCGCTGGAAGCTCTCTTCACTGACCTGCAGATCCACCCAGTGTGGGGCATGATCCGAAATAGTGATGGCCGAGTACCCCGAGTCCACCACCCCGCCAGTAAATCCCTGCTCAAAATGAAAAAGTCAATCCGGGAATAAACCTTGTGAACATGTGAATAAAAAGAAAACTCCTTCCCTGTCGGCTGCCTAAACCTCCGTGGGTCGACCCCCTCCCCAGTTCCATGAACCCTATCAGTTCCTTTGTCATTGCTGGCACCCTCCCCGTTTTCGAACAAGACCGGTCCAGGCCGGGGACGATGACTGTATTAAAATCCCCTCCCATAACCAACTTGTGCGCGTCCAGGTCAGGTCTCTTCCCCAGCACCCTCTTTATAAATTCCACATCGTCCCAGTTTGGCACGTACACGTTAACCAAGGCGACCTTCCTCCCCTCCAACTTACCGCTAACCATGACATAACGGCCCTCCCCATCCGAGACTATACTGCCCACCTGAAATTGCACCCGCTTGTTGATCAAAATCGCCACCCCTCTAGTCTTGGTGTCCAGCCCCGAATGAAAGACCTGACTGACTCAACCCTTCCTTAGCCTGACTTGATTCGCCACTTTCAGGTGTGTCTCCTGTAACATTACCAGTCCGCCTTCAGAGCCCTCAGATGCGCGAACACATGTGCCCTCTTGACCGGCCCATTCAACCCTCTGTCATTCCAGGTGATCAGCCTAGTTGGGGGCCACCGTGCCCCCCCCCCACTCCGCCGATCAGCCATCCCCTTTCCTGGGCCCGCCCCAGCCCATGCACCGCGCCTCCATCGGCCCGCCTCCTGGCAGCCCCCACCCCGACCTCCTCGCTGTCCCAAAACCTAAATCCCTCCCTCGTCAGCAGAGTATCTCCCCTCCCCTCCCCTCCAGCAACACCACTTTGTAACCTAACCCCTGCCATATATTAATCATATGCACACACCCCCACTGGGCTTCCGTAGACGAGCTCACCCAGCTAGCCTGGTGGCCCTCGCCTCTGGTGCCAAGAAGTCTCCCACCTATTGTTCCCCCACTCCCCTCCCCCCCCGCCCATCGAAACCACTTCCCTCATCAAGCCGACCCCAAACAATCGCCCAATTACCATAAGAGACAACCCAAAACGAAAAACTCACAAAGAACCACCCCAGTAGAGCAAATCAAAGTAATAAAAAGTAAAAAGCCTCACCGGCCACCCCCACCAAAACACCGAAAGCCCATAGAAACCAAATAACTTTTACTTCCCCCATCTTCAACCAAACTCAACTGCAGAAGAGAAACGACAATCAAAACGTATTGGATTGGATTGAATTTGTTTATTGTCACGTGTACCGAGGTACAGTGAAAAGTATTTTTCTGCGAGCAGCTCAACAGATCATTAAGTACATGGGAAGAAAAGGGAATAAAAGAAAATACATAATAGGGCAACACAACATATACAATGTAACTACATAAGCACTGGCATCGGATGAAGCATACAGGGTGTAGTGTTTTTAAAAAATATATATTTTATTGAAATTTTTCGTTCACAATTTTTTCCCCTTACACATCAAACATAAAGAAAATTTAACAGTACATGTAACATGATATCTACAATCTAATAAAGAGTAACTAACTAACATGGTAAACTAACCAATTAACATAAAATGAAACTTTCCCCTCCTCTCCCCCCCCCCCCCCCCCCCCCGGGTTGCTGCTGCTGGTCATCTATCTTCCCTCTAACGTTCCGCTAGGTAATCGAGGAATGGTTGCCACCTTCTGGTGAACCCTTGAGCCGATCCTCTCAGTGCAAACTTAATCTGCTCCAGTTTTATGAACCCCGCCATATCGTTTATCCAGGCCTCCAGTCCGGGGGGTTTTGCTTCCTTCCACATGAGTAAAATCCTACGCCGGGCTACTAGGGATGCAAGGGCCACAACATCGGCCTCTTTCGCCTCCTGCACTCCCGGCTCATCTGCAACTCCAAATAAAGCTAACCCCCAGCCTGGTTTGACCCGGACCTTCACCACCTTCGAAATCACTCCCGTCACTCCCCTCCAATACCCCTCCAGTGCCGGGCACAACCAAAATATATGTGTGTGGTTTGCCGGGCTTCCGCCGCACCTCCCACACTTGTCCTCCACTCCGAAGAACCTGCTCAACCTTGCTCCCGTTATGTGTGCTCTATGTAGCACCTTAAATTGAATCAGGCTAAGCCTGGCACACGAGAAAGAGGAATTTACCCTGCTTAGGGCATCAGCCCACAGACCCTCCTCTATCTCCTCCCCGAGCTCTTCTTCCCACTTTCCTTTCAGTTCGCCCACCAGCTCCTCCCCCTCTTCTCTCATCTCTCGGTATATCTCTGACACCTTGCCCTCCCCGACCCACACCCCCGAGAGCATTCTATCCTGGATCCCCTGTGTCGGGAGCAATGGAAATTCCCTCACCTGTTGTCTTGTGAACGCCCTCACCTGCATATACCTAAAGAAATTTCCCCGGGGTAGCTTATACTTTTCCTCCAACGCTCCCAAGCTCGCAAACATCCCGTCTATAAATAAATCTCCCACCCTCCTAATTCCCAACTGGTGCCAGCTCTGGAATCCTCCATCCATCCACCCTGGGGCAAACCTATGGTTGTTCCTAATTGGGGACCCCACCAGGGCTCCCAGCACACCTCTCTGTCGCCTCCATTGCCCCCAGATATTTAATGTTGTCACCACCACTGGGTTTGTGGTAAATTTTTTTGGTGAGAACGGTAGTGGCGCCGTCACCAGCGCCTCTAGACTCGTCCCTTTACAGGACTTTCTCTCTCGTCTTTTCCACGCCGCTCCCTCTCCCTCTATCATCCATTTACGGATCATCGCCACATTGGCGGCCCAATAGTAGTCGCCCACATTCGGCAGCTCCAGTCCCCCTCTGTCTCTGCTACGTTGTGAGAACCCCCTCCTTACCCTCGGAACTTTCCCTGCCCACACGAAGCTCGTGATGCTCCTGTCTATTTTTTTAAAGAAGGCCTTAGTGATCAGTATAGGGAGACATTGGAATACAAATAGGAACCTCGGGAGGACCATCATCTTAATTGCCTGCACTCTGCCCGCCAGTGACAGTGGCTGCATGTCCCACCTCTTGAAGTCCTCTTCCACCAGTCGTGTCAGATTAAGTCTGTGCAAGGTTCCCCAGCTCCCGGCTATCTGAATCCCCAGGTATCAAAAGTTTCTTTCCACTTTCCTTAAAGGTAGGCCATCTATCCCTCTACTTTGGTCCCCAGGGTGTATCACGAAAAGTTCACTCTTCCCCATGTTAAGCCTATATCCCGAGAAATCTCCGAACTCCCTCAATATCTGCATGACCTCTGTCATCCCCCCCCTGGGTCCGTCACAGACAACAGTAGGTCATCCGCGTAGAGTGACACTCGGTGTTCTTCTCCCCCTCTAATCACCCCTCTCCATTTTCTGGAGTCTCTCAGCGCCATGGCCAGTGGTTCAATTGCCAACGCGAACAGTAATGGAGATAGCGGGCATCCATGCCTTGTTCCCCTGTATAGTCGGAAATACTCCGATCTTTGCCGACCCGTGACCACACTTGCCGTTGGGGCCCCATAGAGGAGTTTGACCCAGCTAACAAACCCGTCCCCGAACCCGAACCTCCTCAGCACCTCCCATAGATACTCCCACTCCACCCTGTCAAATGCCTTCTCTGCATCCATTGCCGCCACTATCTCTGCCTCCCCCTCTACTGGGGGCATCATTATCACCCGTAATAGCCGTCGCACGTTGACATTTAGTTGTCTCCCCTTTACGAATCCTGTCTGGTCTTCGTGCACCACCCCCGGGACACAGTCCTCTATCCTCGATGCCAGCACCTTTGCTAGCAATTTGGAGTCCACATTTAGTAGTGAAATAGGCCTATAGGACCCGCACTGCAGCGGATCTTTATCCCGCTTCAAAATTAGCAATATCGTCGCCTCCGACATTGTCGGGGGGAGAGTCCCCCCTTCCCTGGCCTCGTTAAAAGTCCTCACCAACAGCGGGGCCAGCAGGTCCACATATTTTCTATAAAATCCCACCGGGAACCCATCTGGTCCCGGAGCCTTCCCTGCCTGCATGTTCCCCAGCCCCTTGGTAACCTCGTCCACCCCAATTGGTGCCCCCAGGCCTTCCACCTCCTGCTCCTCCACCCTCGGGAACCTTAATTGGTCCAGAAACTGCCGCATCTCCTCTTTTCCCTCCGGGGGTTGGGACCTATAAAGTCTTTCGTAAAAGGTCTTAAACACCCCGTTTATCTTCCCTGCTCTCCGCACCGTAGCTCCCTTTTCGTCTCTAATTCCCCCTATCTCCCTCGCCGCTGTCCTCTTTCGCAGCTGATGGGCCAACAGGCGACTAGCCTTTTCTCTATATTCATACCTCATCCCCTGTGCCTTCCTCCACAGCACGTCCGCCCTCCTGGTGGTCAGAAGGTCGAACTCCGTCTGGAGTCATCGTCTCTCCCTGTACAGTCCCTCCTCCGGGGTCTCCGCAAATTCTTTGTCCACCCTTAAGATCTCCCCCTGTAATCTTTCCCTTTCCTTGGCCTCTGTTTTCCCTTTGTGGGCCCTGATGGAGATCAGCTCTCCTCTGACCACCGCCTTTAGTGCTTCCTATACCCCTCCCACTCGGACCTCCCCGTCGTCATTGGCCTCCAGGTATCTCTCGATACATCCCCGCACTCTTCCACAGACTCCCTCATCCGCCAACAATCCCACATCTAATCGCCAGAGTGCACGCTGCTCCCTCTCCTCACCTAGTTCCAGGTCCACCCAATGTGGGGCATGATCCGAGATAGCTATGGCTGAATACTCAGTTTCTTCCACCCTCGAGATCAACGACCTTCCCAAAACAAAAAAATCTATCCGGGAGTACACCTTATGAACATGAGAGAAGAAGGAGAACTCCCTGGCCTTCGGTCTAAGAAATCGCCATGGATCCACTCCCCCCATTTGGTCCATAAACCCCTTAAGCACCTTGGCCGCTGCCGGCCTTCTTCCGGTCTTAGATCTGGATCTATCTAACCCTGGGTCCAGCACGGTGTTGAAGTCTCCCCCCATTATCACGTTTCCTACCTCCAGGTCCGGTATACGTCCCAGCATCCGCTTCATGAATCCCGCATCATCCCAATTCGGGGTATATACGTTAACCAACACGACCTCCATTCCCTCCAGCCTGCCACTCACCATCACATATCTGCCTCCACTATCTGCTACAATGCTCCTTGCTTCGAATGATACCCGTTTCCCCACCAGTATGGCCACCCCTCTATTCTTTGCATCCAGCCCTGAATGGAACACCTGTCCCACCCATCCTTTCCTTAACCTAACTTGGTCCGCCACCTTCAGGTGCGTCTCCTGGAGCATAGCCACGTCTGCCCTCAGTCCTTTCAAGTGCACGAACACCCGGGTCCTTTTAATCGGTCCATTTAGGCCTCTCACGTTCCACGTGATCAGCCGCACTAGGGGGCTACCTGCCCCCTTCCCGTGTCGACTAGCCATCACCCTCTCTAGGCCAGTCCTACGTCCCGATTCCGCGCTCCCACTCGTTCCCCAGGTGGCGCATTCCAGCCCCGACCACCCTTTCTTTAGCTAGTTCCTCTTTGATTTCTGCAGCAGCAACCAGTTATCCTCCCCCCCCCCCCGCTAGATCCCCATCTAGCGTGATTGCTCCCCCCATATTACTTCTGCAAGTCAGCTGACTTCAACTGACCCCGGCTTCTCCCGCTCACTCCTTGACCCCCCCGTGTGGGGAACTCCCATCTACCTTGCGCCTATCTTCCCGCCATCATCTTTCTGGCGTGGGAACAAGGACAGTAGGCTCCATATTCTCTGTAGCTGTCCCGCCCCTTGTGGCGCAGCTCCCTCTCCCACCCCACTCCCCTTCCTCATCCTCCGCCTATGTCTCTTCTTTCCCCCCCCACCAGCGCCCACATTTCTTAGTGTCCCCCCCTTCCCAATTTACATCTCTATATACATCGACAGTGACATTTCCCTCTAATATCAGTCCCTCAGTTCCGATCCAATTTCTCGTCTTGAATAAAGGTCCATGCTTCTTCCGCCGTTTCGAAGTAGTGATGTCTCTCCTGGTACGTGACCCATAGTCGCGCCGGCTGCAGCATCCCGAACTTCACCTTCTTCTTGTGTAACATCTCCTTGGCTCGATTAAAACTCGCCCTCCTGCTCGCCACCTCTGCACTCCAATCCTTGTACACCCGTACCACCGCATTCTCCCATCTACTACTCCGTACCTTTTTAGCCCATCTCAGAACCACTTCTCTATCATTAAAGCGGTGAAATCGCACGATTGTCGCCCTAGGTGGTTCTCCCGCCTTTGGTCTCCTCGCAGGGACCCGATGAGCCCCCTCCACTTCTAAGGGGCCCGAAGGGGCCTCAGCTCCCATCAGCGAGCTTAGCATCGTGCTCACGTAAGCCCCGCAGTCCGCTCCTTCCACTCCCTCAGGGAGACCCAGGATCCGAAGGTTCTTCCTTCGTGCTCTGTTTTCTAGGGCCTCAATCCTTTCAATGCACTTTTTGTGGAGCGCCTCGTGCGTCTGTGTTTTGACCGCCAGGCCCAGGATCTCGTCTTCATTATCCGTCACCTTCTGCTCCACCACGCGGAGCTCTGTCTCCTGGGTCCTTTGTGCCTCCTTAAGCCCCTCAATTGCCTGTAGCATCGGGGTCTGCACCTCCTTCTTAAGTAGCTCCACACACCGTCTTAAGAATTCGTCTTGATCGGGCCCCCATGTCGCCTGGGCTTTCTCCGCCGCCATCTTGCTTCTTTTTTCCTCCTGTCCCTATCGTCGAGGATTCTTCGCGATGTAGCCGCCGCCACCGATATTTTTCTCTTTCGTTGGGGGGGACTCCCTATTAACTCACCCCACACCGGGTTTCGTCGTGAAAAAATTCCCCGTTGGGGCTCTTAAAAGAGCCCGAAGGTCCGTTTGAGCTGGAGCCGCCGAAATGTGCGGCTTAGCTGGGCATCGCCGCAACCGGAAGTCGTTCACAGGGTGTAGTGTTAATGAGGTCAGTCCATAAGAGGGTCATTTAGGAGTCTGGTGACAGTGGGGAAGGAGCTGTTTTTGAGTCTGTTCGTGCGTGTTCTCAGACTTCTGTATCGCCTGCCCGATGGAAGAAGTTGGAAGAGTAAGTAAGCCGGTTGGGAGGGATCTTTGATTATGCTGCCCGCTTTCCACAGGCAGCGGGAGGTGTAGATAGAGTCAATGGATGGGAGGAAGGTTTGTGTGATGGACTGGGCGGTGTTCATGACTCTCTGAAGTTTCTTGCGGTCCTGGGCCGAGCAGTTGCCATACCAGGCTGTGATGCAGCCTGATAGGATGCTTTCTATGGTGCATCTGTAAAAGTTGGTAAGGGTTAATGTGGACATGCTGAATTTTCTTAGTTTCCTGAGGAAATATAGGCGCTGTTGTGCTTTCTTGGTGGTAGCGTCGACGTGGGTGGACCAGGACAGATTTTTGGAGATGTGCATCCCTAGGAATTTGAAACTGCTAACCATCTCCACCTCGGCCCCGTTGATGCTGACGGGGTGTGTACAGTACTTTGCTTCCTGAAGTCAATGACCAGCTCTTTAGTTTTGCTGGCATTGAGGGAGAGATTGTTGTCGCGACACCACTCCGCTAGGTTCTCTATCTCCCTCCTGTATTCTGACTCGTCGTTATTCGAGATCCAGCCCACTATGGTCGTATCGTCAGCAAACTTGTAGATGGAGTTGGAACCAAGTTTTGCCACGCAGTCGTGTGTGTACAGGGAGTAGAGTAGGGGGGCTAAGTACGCAGCCTTGCGGGGCCCCGGTGTTGAGGACTATTGTGGAGGAGGTGTTGTTGTTCATTTTTACTGATTGTGGTCTGTTGGTCAGAAAATCGAGGATCCAGTTGCAGAGTGGGGAGCCAAGTCCTAGGTTTTGGAGCTTTGATATGAGCTTGGCTGGGATTATGGTGTTGAAGGCGGAGCTGTAGTCAATAAATAAGAGTCTGATGTAGGAGTCCTTGTTTTCGAGATGCTTTAGGGATGAGTGTAGGGCCAGGAAAATGGCGTTTGATGTGGACCGGTTGCAGCGGTATGTGAATTGCAGTGGATCAAGGCATTCTGGGAGTATGGAGGTGATGCGCTTCATGATCAATCTCTCGAAGCACTTCATTACGACTGAAGTCAGGGCCACTGGACGGTAGTCATTGCGGCACATTGCCTGGTTCTTCTTTGGTACCGGTATGATGGTGGTATTCTTGAAGCAGGTGGGGACCTCGGAGTGGAGTAGAGACAGGTTAAAGATATCCACGAATACCTCTGCCAGCTGGTCCGCGCAGACTCTGAGTGCACGACCAGGGATCCCATCCGGGCCCGTCGCCTTCCGAGGGTTCACTTTCAGGAAGGCCAATCTGACTTCGGAAGTTGTGATGGTGGGTATGGGTGAATTATGGGCTGCTGGGGCACTCGACAGCGGATTGTTGGTTACCTGCTCGAACCGAGCATAGAATGCATTGAGTTCATCAGGGAGGGGTGCGCTGCTGCCAGATATACTGTTTGGCTTCGCTTTGTAGCCTGTTATGTTGTTTAGTCCTTGCCACAACCGCCGAGAGTCTGTCTATGACTCTAGCTTGGTTTGATATTCTTTCTTGGCATCTCGGATGGCTTTGCGGAGGTCGTACCTGGATTTCTTGTATAGGTCAGGGTCGTCTGTCTTGAACGCCTCAGATCTGTCCTTCAGTAGGGAGTCAATCTCGCGATTGAGCCATGGTTTCCGGTTGGGGAACGTACGTACTGCTTTCTTTGGCACGCAGTCGTCCACACATTTGCTGATGAAGTCTGTGATGGTGATGGCATACTCATTTAAGTTGGTCACTGAGTTCTTAAATATGGCCCAGTCCACTGTCTCTAAGCAGTCACGTAAGAGCTCTTCTGTCTCCTCGGACCAGCACTGCACAACCTTCTTAGCTGGATTCTCCCGCTGGAGTTTCTGCTTGTATGCCGGGAGAAGGAGCACCGTCTTATGGTCTGATTTCCCAAAGTGCGGTCGAGGGATGGAACGGTAGGCACCCTTGATTTTTGAGTAGCAGTCGTCAAGAGGGTTGTCGCCCCTGGTGGGACAGGAGATGTGCTGGTGGAATTTTGGCAGTACACTCTTGAGGTTGGCCTTGTTGAAGTCTCCGGCCACGATGAACAAGGCCTCCGGGTGTTCTGTTTCGTAGTTGTTTATAACTGTGTATAGTTCATCCAGCACCTTCCTCACTTCTGCCTGGGATGGAATGTAGACTGCTGTGATAATGGCTGAAGTGAATTCACGTGGAAGATAATATGGGCGGCATTTCACGGTCAGGTATTCCAGGTCTGGGAGCAGTAGGTCGCCAGGGTCGCCACATCCAAGCACCAGGAGGAGTTGATGAGGAGGCAAACCCCTCCACCCTCCACTTGCCTGATGATGCCGTGCGGTCTGCCCGGTGAATTGAGAAGCCTTCAGGTTGTATGGCACAGTCCGGTGAGGCAGGGGTGAGCCATGTCTCTGTGAAACAGAGCACACGGCAATCTCTTACTTCCCTCTGAGAGGTAAGTCTGGCGTTAAGTTTATCCAGCTTGTTTTCGATCGCTTGGACGTTTGCCAGGAGTATGCTGGGGAGAGGGGTCTTGAAACCGCATTGCTTCAGTCTAACCTGCAGACCGCTGCGTTTCCCTCGCTTACATCACTCAAAAAAGTTACAGCTTAAAACAAAAAGTTCTCAGTTCAGCACCAGCCCTTTCTTCTTGGCAAAGTCCATCGCGTCTTTGGGCGACTCAAAATAATGGTGCTGGTCCTCGTGCGTAACCCAAAGGCACGCCGGGTATAACAGCCCAAATTTCACCTTGTGCTTGAATAGGATCGCCGTAACTTGATTGAAGCCTGCCCTCCTTCTGGCCACCTCCACTCTCAGATCCTGATAAACACGCAAAATGCTATTGTCCCATTTGCAGCTCCACGTACGCTTGGCCCACTGGAGAACACACTCCTTGTCGAAAAACCTGTGGAACCAGACGACCATCGCCCTTGAGGGGTCCCCCGGCCGCGGCTTCCTCTCCATCGCTCTGTACGCCCTGTCCACCTCCAACGGTCGGGGGAAAGCCCCCTCCCCCAGAAGCTTCTGAAACATTCTCGCCACAAACGGGCCAGCATCAGCCCTCTCAGCCCCCTCCGGGAGACCAACAATTCTTAAGTTCTGCTGGCGAGCTCTATTCTCCAGGTCTTCTACCTTCTCCAGCAGCCTTTTTGCTGATCCTTCAGCATCCCCACCTCCAGTTCAACCACCGTTTGGTGCTCCTCCTGGTCCGCCAGCGCTTTCTCCAGCTTCTGAATCATCCGATCCTGGGCATCCAGCCTGCGCTCCAGCCGATCGATCGATTGCTTTATTGGGTCAAGACAGTCCCATTTCTGCCTAGCAAAGCCCTCTTGGATGACCTGCATCAGCTCCTCCATTGATGGTTGGGCCGTCGCAGCAGGGGTCCGAACATCAGCCTTATTGTCTTCAGCCGCAACCTCCACCCAGCCCTTGCTTATCTTCTTATTTCTTCCTTTTCGATCCCTTGGGGTTCTTCGTTCCATACACCAATGTGTAGATCCAGTGCCAAATTGTCTGCACCTCCAAAGCCAGCGCTCAAAACGGCAAAAAAGTAGGGGAAAATGGTTCAAAAGTCCGGCCAGAACGAGAGCCACCAAATGTGTGACTTACTCCCTCATAGCCGCCACCAGAAGTGAGTAAGCTAGAGTTTTGATAGACATCGGAGTCAATGGTTATGGGGAGCAGATAGGAAGGAAGGTGGAGTTGAGACCACAACCGGATCAGCCACAACCTTATCAAATGGTGGAGCAGGTTCGAAGTGCTGAATGATCTACTCCTGCTCCTAGGTTCTATGCTCCTATAGACCCCTCTGTCCACCCTGATGTTCAACTTGCTCTAATTTACACTGCAGAAACACAGCAATATATTTGTGCAGCTTCTCTTTAAGATGCATTATGTAGTTTGCCAGCAATGTTGCTGGGTCACCCTGCTGTGTGCCAGGTCTGCAGGCAGCTTTCAGTAGTTGGAAACAGCAGGTTGGGTGAACCCTACAATCAATCATTCAGATGAGGTGGGTACCCGAGGAAACCCGAGACACTACATGTGTAGTGTCTCCCACCCGCCCTCCTCCTCTAACCTAATAATAAGACCCATTGGTGTGAGGTAAGTGCCATATTATATTATTATTTTTTATTTATTTATTTATTTATTAACCAGAACTTGGTTGGAAGTTAGAGGGATGGCAGGGAAGGGAGTGCAATGTTCTTCCTGCAGGATGTTTGAGGTGAGGGATGCCGTTAGTGTCCCTGCTGATTTCACCTGCAGGAAGTGCAGCCATCTCCAGCTCCTTCAAGACCGAGTTGGGGAACTGGAGCTGGAGTTGGATGAACTTCGGATCATTCGGGAGGCAGAGGGGGTCATAGATAGCAGCTTCAGGGAATTAGTTACACCAAAGATTGGAGATAGATGGGTAACTGTAAGAGGAACAGGGAAGAAGCAGTCAGTGCAGGGATCCCCTGCGGTCGTTCCCCTGAGTAACAAGTATACCGCTTTGGATACTTGTGGGGGGGGGGGGGGACTTACCAGGGGTAAGCCATGGGGTACGGGCCTCTGGCACGGAGTCTGTCCCTGTTGCTCAGACGGGAAGGGTGGAGAGGAGCAGAGCATTAGTAATTGGGGACTCGATAGTCAGGGGCACAGATAGGAGATTTTGTGGGAGCGAGAGAGACTCACGTTTGGTATGTTGCCTCCCAGGTGCAAGGGTACGTGATGTCTCGGATCGTATTTTCCGGGTCCTTATGGGGGAGGGGGAGCAGCCCCAAGTCGTGGTCCACATTGGCACTATCGACATAGGTAGGAAAGGGGACAAGGATGTCAGGCAGGCTTTCAGGGAGCTAGGATGGAAGCTCAGAACGAGAACAAACAGAGTTGTTATCTCTGGGTTGTTGCCCGTGCCACGTGAAAATGAGATGAGGAATAGGGAGAGAGAGCAATTAAACACATGGCTACAGGGATAGTGCAGGCGGGAGGGATTCAGATTTCTGGATAACTGGGGCTCTTTCTGGGGAAGGTGGGACCTCTACAGACAAGATGGTCTACATCTGAACCTGAGGGGCACAAATATCCTGGGGGGGAGATTTGTTAGTGCTCTTTGGGGGGGTTTAAACTAATGCAGCAGGGGCATGGGAACCTGGGGTGAAATTCTCCCGAAATGGCGCGATGTCTGCCGACTGGCGCCCAAAACGGCGCCAATCAGACGGGCATCGCGCCGCCCCAAAGGTGCGGAATGCTCCGCATCTTTGGGGGCCGAGCCCCAACATTGAGGGGCTAGGCCGACGCCGGAGGAATTTCCGCCCCGCCAGCTGGCGGAAACGGCCTTTGGTGCCCCGCCAGCTGGCGCGGAAATGACATGTCGGGGCGGCGCATGCGCGGGAGCGTCAGCAGCCGCTGACAGTTTCCCGCGCATGCGCAGTGGAGGGAGTCTCTTCCGCCTCCGCCATGGTGGAGACCGTGGCGGAGGCGGAAGGGAAAGAGTGCCCCCACGGCACAGGCCCGCCCGCGGATCGGTGGGCCCCGATCGCCGGCCAAGCCACCGTGGGGACACCCCCCGGGGTCAGATCGCTCCACGCCCCCCCCAGGACCCCGGAGCCCACCCGCGCCGCCTTGTCCCGCCGGTAAATAGGTGCTTTAATTTACGCCGGCGGGACAGGCAATTTATCGGCGGGACTTCGGCCCATCCGGGCTGGAGAATCAAGCGGGGAGGGCCCGCCAACTGGCTCGGCGCGATTCCCGCCCCCGCCCAATCTCCGGTGCCGGAGACTTCGGCAACCGGCGGGGGCGGGATTCACGGCAGCCCCCGGCGATTCTCCGACCCGGCGGGGGTTCGAAGAATGACGCCCCTGGATTGTAGTTTTAGGGTACTGGAGATTGAGAGTATAGAGGTCAGGAGCACAGATTTGACTTTGCAGGAGGGGGCCAGTGTTCAGGTAGGTGGTTTGAAGTGTGTCTACTTCAATGCCAGGAGTATACGAAATAAGGTAGGGGAACTGGCAGCATGGGTTGGTACCTGGGACATCGATGTTGTGGCCATTTCGGAGACATGGATAGAGCAGGGACAGGAATGGTTGTTGCAGGTTCCGGGGTTTAGGTGTTTTAGTAAGCTCAGAGAAGGAGGCAAAAGAGGGGGAGGTGTGGCGCTGCTAGTCAAGAGCAGTATTATGGTGGCGGAGAGGATGCTAGATGGGGACTCTTCTTCCGAGGTAGTATGGGCTGAGGTTAGAAACAGGAAAGGAGAGGTCACCCTGTTGGGAGTTTTCTATAGGCCTCCTAATAGTTCTAGGGATGTAGAGGAAAGGATGGCGAAGATGATTCTGGATAAGAGCGAAAGTAACAGGGTAGTTATTATGGGAGACTTTAACTTTCCAAATATTGACTGGAAAAGATATAGTTCGAGTACATTAGATGGATCGTTTTTTGTACAATGTGTGCAGGAGGGTTTCCTGACACAATATGTTGACAGGCCAACAAGAGGCGAGGCCACATTGGATTTGGTTTTGGGTAATGAACCAGGCCAGGTGTTAGATTTGGAGGTAGGTGAGCACTTTGGGGACAGTGACCACAATTCGGTGACGTTTACGTTAGTGATGGAAAGGGATAAGTATACCCCGCAGGGCAAGAGTTATAGCTGGGGGAAGGGCAATAAAGATGCCATTAGACATGACTTGGGAGGGGTAGGTTGGAGGTAGGCTGCAAGTGTTGGGCACACTGGGTATGTGGAGCGTGTTAAAGGAACAGCTACTGCGTGTTCTTGATAAGTACGTACCGGTCAGGCAGGGAGGAAGGCGTCGAGCGAGGGAACCGTGGTTTACCAAAGAAGTGGAATCTCTTGTTAAGATGAAGAAGGAGGCCTATGTGAAGATGAGGTGTGAAGTTTCAGTTGGGACGCTTGATAGTTACAAGGTAGCGAGGAAGGATCTAAAGAGAGAGCTAAGACGAGCAAGGAGGGGACATGAGAAGTATTTGGCAGGTAGGATCAAGGAAAACCCAAAAGCTTTCTATAGGTATGTCAGGAATAAAATGACTAGGGTAAGAGTAGGGCCAGTCAAGGACAGGGATGGGAAGTTGTGTGTGGAGTCTGAAGAGATAGGCGAGATACTAAATGAATATTTTTCGTCAGTATTCACTCAGGAAAAAGATAATGTTGTGGAGGAGAATGCTGAGACCCAGGCTATTAGAATAGATGGCATTGAGGTACGTAGGGAAGAGGTGTTGGCAATTCTGGACAGGCTGAAAATAGATAAGTCCCCGGGGCCTGATGGGATTTATCCTAGGATTCTCTGGGAAGCCAGGGAAGAGATTGCTGAGCCTTTGGCTTTGATTTTTATGTCATCATTGGCTACAGGAATAGTGCCAGAGGACTGGAGGATAGCAAATGTGGTCCCTTTGTTCAAGAAGGGGAGTAGAGACAACCCCGGCAACTATAGATCGGTGAGCCTCACGTCTGTTGTGGGTAAAGTCTTGGAGGGGATTGTAAGAGACAAGATTTATAATCATCTAGATAGGAATAATATGATTAGGGATAGTCAGCATGGCTTTGTGAAAGGTAGGTCATGCCTCACAAATCTTATCGAGTTATTTGAGAAGGTGACTGAACAGGTAGACGAGGGTAGAGCAGTTGATGTGGTGTATATGGATTTCAGTAAAGCGTTTGATAAGGTTCCCCATGGTAGGCTATTGCAGAAAATACGGAGGCTGGGGATTGAGGGTGATTTAGAGATGTGGATCAGAAATTGGCTAGCTGAAAGAAGACAGAGGGTGGTGGTTGATGGGAAATGTTCAGAATGGAGTTCAGTTACAAGTGGCGACCACAAGGATCTGTTCTGGGGCCGTTGCTGTTTGTAATTTTTATAAATGACCTAGAGGAGGGCGCAGAAGGGTGGGTGAGTAAATTTGCAGACGACACTAAAGTCGGTGGTGTTGTCGACAGTGCGGAAGGATGTTGCAGGTTACAGAGGGACATAGATAAGCTGCAGAGCTGGGCTGAGAGGTGGCAAATGGAGTTTAATGTAGAGAAGTGTGAGGTGATTCACTTTGGAAGGAATAACAGGAATGCGGAATATTTGGCTAATGGTAAAATTCTTGGAAGTGTGGATGAGCAGAGGGATCTCGGTGTCCATGTACATAGATCCCTGAAAGTTGCCACCCAGGTTGATAGGGTTGTGAAGAAGGCCTATGGTGTGTTGGCCTTTATTGGTAGAGGGATTGAGTTCCGGAGTCATGAGGTCATGTTGCAGCTGTACAAAACTCTGGTACGGCCGCATTTGGAGTATTGCGTACAGTTCTGGTCACCTCATTATAGGAAGGACGTGGAAGCTTTGGAACGGGTGCAGAGGAGATTTACCAGGATGTTGCCTGGTATGGAGGGAAAATCTTATGAGGAAAGGCTGATGGACTTGAGGTTGTTTTCGTTAGAGAGAAGAAGGTTAAGAGGAGACTTAATAGAGGCATACAAAATGATCAGAGGGTTAGATAGGGTGGACAGTGAGAGCCTTCTCCCACGGATGGAAATGGCTAGCACGAGGGGACATAGCCTTAAACTGAGGGGTAATAGATATAGGACAGAGGCCAGAGGTAGGTTCTTTACGCAAAGAGTGGTGAGGCCGTGGAATGCCCTACCTGCAACAGTAGTGAACTCGCCAACATTGAGGGCATTTAAAAGTTTATTGGATAAGCATATGGATGATAATGGCATAGTGTAGGTTAGATGGCTTTTGTTTTTTGACTTCCCATGTCGATGCAACATCGTGGGCCGAAGGGCCTGCACTGCGCTGTATCGTTCTATGTTCTATGTTCTATGAAGATTTGCACGTTGTTCACCATGATCTGAATGGGCACAAGCAGGTCATGAATCATGAGCCCACAAATAAAAATTAGAACATACAGATAGGATTACGGTGGAAGGTGAAATATCAAACTTGAAAACAATTGATTTTATTTTAAGCATGGAATGAAGACATTTGACAGTCCATAACTATACAATTTGTTTATCAAGGTCAGAGGGGCTATTCAGCAATGATTATGACTTATTAAACTGTTAAAAACCCAGTTACACATCATTCAACAAGGCATAATCTTTCAATTGTTCTTAATAATAAAAATAAGAGCTCAAGACTGGCACTCCTGTGCATCACTGAGGGAGCTCTGCTCTGTAGGAGGTGTCATTTTCCAGATGAGATATTGAACTAAGGCACCATTAGCATTATTTCAAAGAAAAGAAAGGGAATTGGCCCCAATGCCTGGCAAATATTTATCCCCCAATCAACATTAAAACAGACTATCTGCCCATTATGTTTGTGGGAGCTTGCTGTTACCACTTTTCCTTTTTGCTACATTACAACAGTGACCACACTCCAAAGGTACTTAATTGGTTGTGAAAATATTTTCGGCATCCAGTTGTTGTGAAGGATGTAGCATAAATGCAATTCTTTCTTTTTATTTTCCTTTTATAAGAAGTGGAAATTCACATCAATTCAGTGATTTCTAATGATTTGCATCAGCAGTGCAAAGAGTGTGGAGCAGTGGGGAATAAGTGGCAGTAAAGTTTGGATTTCTATGTTTAACTTCAGTCTGGATGCTGAAGTTGCCATTGCTACAACTGCAAAATCCGGACCATTATCACTTTATGCATTATGCCATCATATCTTCATCATCTACAACCAGATTTTCATCTTCATTCTCAATTGTGCACATTTTCACCCTACTACAATTTTCTTTCATGGTTAGACATTAACGGTCCGGAAGAAGGAACATTGTTGCTAAGGATGCAGATGGTACAAAAATATGTAGAGGGACAAGTTGGTTGAGGAAGCAGGGAGGCGGCAGAAGGACTTGGACAGGCTAGGAGAGTGGGCAAAAAAGTGGCAGATGGAATACAATGTGGAAAAGTGTGAGGTTATGAACTTTGGTGGGAAGAATAGAGGCATAGACTATTTTCTAAATGGGAAAAGACTGAGGAAATCAGAAGCACAAAGGGACTTCGGAGTCCTAATTCAGGATTCTTTTAAGGTTAACATGCAGGTTCAGTTGATAGTTAGGAACGCAAATGAGAGGTGCAGTGGTTACCACTGCTGCCTCACGGCGCCGAGGACCCGGGTTCGATCCTAGCCCGAGGTCACTGTCTATGTGGAGTTTGCACATTCTACCCGTGTCTGCGTGGGTCTCACCCCCACAACCCAAAGATGTGCAGCATTGGTGAATTTGGCATGCTAAATTGTCCCTTAATTGTAAAAAAAATTGAATTGGTTGCTTTAAATTTTTTTTAAAAGGAAGGCAAATACAATGTTAGCATTCATGTCAAGAGGGCTAGAATACAAAAGCGTGGATGTACTGTTGAGGTTGTATAAGGCTCTGGTCAGACCCCATTTGGAATATTGTGAGCAGTTTTGGGCCTTGTATCTAAGGAAGGATGTGTTGGCCTTGGAGAGAGTCCAGAGGAGGTTCACAAGAATGATCCCCGGAATGAAGAGTTTGTCATATGAGGAACAGTTGAAAGCTCTGGGTCTGTACTCGTTGGAGTTTAGAAAGACGAGGGGGTATCTCATTGAAACTTACAGAATACTGAGAGGCCTGGATATAGTGGATGTGGAGAGGATGTTTCCACTAGTAAGATAAACTGGAACCCAAGGGCACAGCCTCAGACTGAAGGGACGATCCTTTAAAACAGAGATGAGGAGGAATTACTTCAGCCAGAGGGTGGTGAATGTGGAACCTATTGCCGCAGAAGGCTGTGGAGGATAAATCACTGAATGTCTTTAAGACAGAGATAGATAGATTCTTGATTAATAAGGGGATCAGGATTAATGGGGAGAAGGCAGGAGAATGAGGATGAGAAACAAATCAGCCATGATGAATGGTGAAACAGACTTGGTGGGCTGAATAGCCTAATTCAGCTCCTATATCTTATGGTCTTATAGATAGGAAGCATGCTATTATCTGGATGTTTACAAATTCCTTTTGCTCATTTACAAATCTCACATCATCCTCCTTTTATCTGTTCTCTAACTGTTGTGAGAGCATTCGCCAACATTTCTGAAACACTTTCATATTTTGTTGTTTTATTAAGATTGCTAGCATTTTGAAATCCTCGCACTACTGTGCATCATTAATAGACGCATATTTTAAATTGAACAGTCTGGCTCATTGCCATTGAATGAAAAAACATCAAGCATGAAAAAGTATTGCTTGTTCCTATGTTTGAATAAATAAATATAAATATATGTTTTGTTGCCATGAGTGGCAGCATATTGGACTGTGCGGTGGTCCTTCTATCAAAACTGTCATGGACAGGTGCATCTGCAACAGGTCACTTGCTTAGGACGGGGTCAGGTAGGCTTTCCCCTCTTTAATAATCTTTATCATTGTCACAAGCAGGCTGACATTAACACTGCAATAAAGTTGCTGTGAAAATCCTCTAGTCATCACACTCAAGCGCCTATTTGAGGGAGAATTCAGAATGCCCAATTCACCGAACAGCATGTCTTTTGGGACTTGTGGGAGGAAACTGGAGCACCCGGAGGAAACTCACGCAGGCACGGGGAGAACGTGCAGACTTCCCTCAACAATTGTCAGGAGTATAATGGAATACTCTCCACTTGCTGAGATGGGTGCAGCTCCAAAACTCAAGAAGCCCCATACCATCCAGGACAAAGCAGTCCACTTGATTGCTCCCCCTTCCACAAACATTCAAACCCTCCACCACCGACGAACAGTGGAAGCCTGTGTACCATCTGCAGGATGCACGGCATTAACTCACCAAGGCTCCTTCGACAGCACCTTGCAAATCCACGACTGCCATCAAGAAGGACAAGAGCAGCAGATACATGGGAACCCCACCACCTGGAGAGTTCCCTCCAAATCACTCACCGCCTTGACTTGGAAATATATCACCAATCCTTCACTGTCACTGGGTCAAAATCCTCAAACTCCCTCCCTAAGAGCACAGTGGGTGTACCTACAACAGAAGGACTGAAGCGGTTCAAGAAGGCAACTCACCACCACCTTCTGAAGGGCAACTAGGGATGGGCAATAAATCCTGGCCTAACCAGCGACGTCCACATCCCGTAAATGAATAATAAAATAAAGACCCAGTCCAGCAGCTATGTCCTTTAGGGCTCAGTCAGTAGTGGTGCTCTCTCAAACCACTCTTGGTGACAAACTAAAGTCTGCCACTCTTTGTGTTTCATCCAAATGGTGTTCAACATCGGGGAATACAGATTCATCAGTGCGGGGGTGTGGGGGGGGGGGGGGGGGCCTATAGGTTCAGTGGTAATTAGCAGAATGTTTCCTTGCCCATGTTTGACCTGATGCCATGAGACTTCATTGGAGGGTCCAGAGTTGATGTTGAAAATTCCGAGGCAAATTCCCTCCCAGCTGTATACAAATGCGCCGCCCTTTTTGGTGGTTGTCCTGTCAGTGTGTTAGGGCATACTTAAGGGTAGTGACGGATGGTGCCCTGGACATTGTCTGTAAGGTATGATTCCGGGAGTATGACTATGTTAAGCTGCTGCTTGACTAGTCAGTGAGGCTAGTCAGCAATTTTGGTACAAGCCCTCAGATGTTAGGCGGGCTGGGTTTGCCATTGTTGATTTGGTGAACAGGTTGGTGCCTGTTGATCAGTCTGGTTTCATTCCTTGAATGAGTAGAATCTATCTATACTTTTTCTTTTAAAAATACTCCAAAGTGAATAAATAGAACCCACTGAACTTATAATTGGAGCAACATAAATAACTCAGCTACACATAAAATATATGCTCTATTTCCCATAGGTAAACATGGAACGTCCTTTGCAGCACGGCAGCACAGTGGTTAGCACTGTTGCTTCACAGCTCCAGGGTCCCAAGTTCGATTCCCGGCTTGGGCCACTGTCTGTGCGGACTCTGGAAGTTCTCCCAATGTCTGCGTGGATTTCCTCCGGGTGCTCCGGTTTCCTCCCACAGTCCAAAAATGTGCAGGTTAGGTGGATTGGCCATGCTAAATTGCCCTTAGTGTCTAAAAAAGGTTAGGTGGGGTTACGGGGATAGGGTGGAGGTGTGGGGATAGGGTGGAGGTATGGGCATAGGTAGGGTGCTCTTTCCAAGGGCTGGTGCCGACTCGGTGGGCTGAATGGCCTCCTTCTGCACTGTAAATTCTATGATTCTATGATCACTCAGTGAAAATATCCATTCACTGCTATAAAGTTACAGTATTACAAGAAGTAGGCATAATGAATATAGGCAATAGGATAGAAAACAAGGCCCTATTCATTTCATGCATGAACATGTCTGTCAGGGATGATTTTTCCTAGTTGATAATTGTAGCAACACCATAAACAAATTTAAACCCATTTCCTTTAGTCAGTATTTCTGTGGAAGTCATGTATATATCTGAAAATAATGTATTCATAATTTCACTGGAAATACACAGGCTATTGGAGCTGATCGGAGCGGTGGGGACACTTTAAAAAGAGCAGCACAGTGAACCTTCACTGAATGCAGAGACTGAACGCCTGAGGTGACTTCAGGATTCAGAAATTGACACAGGGCAAGAGGAACCAGCTGTTGGGTGACTTGGCCGTGGCTAGTAGGGAACTATCATTTTTTTTAAATTTAGAGTACCCAATTCATTTTTTCCAATTAAGGGGCAATTTAGCGTGACCAATCCACCTACCCTGCACATCTTTGGGTTGTGGGGGCGACACCCACGCAAACCCGGGGAGAATGTGCAAACTCCACTTGGACAGTGACCCAGAGCCGGGATCGAACCTGGGATCTCGGCGCCGTGGGGCAGCAGGGCTAACCCACTGCGCCACCATGCTGCCCTAAGGAACTATCATTAGGGACTGACCCTGAATAGTAGTAAATTAGAAAAGTGTAATAGAATGCCTTCAGTTCCATTCCGCCCGATACCCGTAACCTAACCTGGACACTAAGTGGCAATTTTAGCTTGGCCAATCCACCAACTACACATCTTTGGACTGTGGGAGGAAACCTGAGCACCCGGAGGAAACCCACACAGACACAGGGAGAACGTGCAAACTCCATACAGACAGTCACCCAAGGCCAGAATTGAACCCGGGTCCCTGGTGCTGTGAGGCTGCAGTGCTAACCACTGTGCCCCCGAGCTGCCCCCGCGGGATTACTGAGAAGCATCAGGGATAAGTAAAAATCAGGGCCAGCATAATAAAGTGACAAGTAATTAAAATACGTAGTACGAGGATAAGTAGAATTAGACAAGGAGACTATGTTAAGGTACGTTTTTAGACTAAGTAATTAGAAAAGTTAGTAAGTAAAGCAAAGTATGTTAAATTTTAAGACCAGGCAGGTGAGGTCAGCTGAGTGGAATATGTGACCTGTCATATGTGGGTGTCACGGACCTCTGGCATCCTAGTTGACCACACATGCAGGAAGTGCTCCCAACTGCACAGGCTTGGGGTGTATTTCCCATCCTGCGACGCCTGAAGCGTGTTTCCCGATGGGACAGTGAATCGGGCATTGATTGGTAAATCAGGATTGCCATTGGGTGCCGAGCGTGATTCTCCAATCCCTCACTGGTGGCAGGATCGAGGTTCACGGGGTTGGGGGTTTTGTTGGAGTCTGAAGATAGGGGATCTAAATGTGTATACCGGAGTGCGGTTGTGGGAGGGTCTCCTCCGCCATTTTCTGAGTCTAAGTGTCTGCACGACACTGCAGAGTATCGCCAGTACTAAGAGGGCTTCTACAATGTAAGATAGTGAATACCAGGTTATAAACTTGTCACACCAGGTCGGGGTGTCGGTAACTGTCTCGGGGTTAACTATCTTGGGGTACAGTGTATGGTAGGGGTGGGAATCATTCACGGCCTGTGTGGTAGGGGTCAGGGGGGGTAGCGTCCGCGTGCAATGGAAGGGATCCCGCTAAGATCCAGGTGAAAAGCATGAAGGTTGTCTTCATCTTTCCTTTTGTCTGTCTTCTTCTTTTTCTTCCTCTGGGGTTCCTGAGGTTCCGGAGTTCTGTGGACACAAGCATAATATCTGTTATTATCTTGCTTAAGATCTCGTATGTCTGTCTGTCCTCTGTTGCCAATTACCCATTCTGATTGGTCACTATCTGTGACTCCCTCATTTAAAAAAAAAAAAATTTTAACCAAATATTTGGACAGGAGATCCGAGAAAAATACTGACACAGTGCGAGCTGTCTCGCAGCTTGTGCGATCTACCATCCTAGCGTGTGAGGATGTAAATAGCATACGGAAGCAACCTAAGGGTCGCCAGAAACAAACAAAAGAATTTCAAACTGAAAGTGCCAAAATGGGGTGCGTATGGGCCGCGGCGGGTAAAACTGGGTGGAATCCCCGGGTAGGACGGTGATCAGTGCCGTTTGTGCTCTACCCGAGCGTAGCTGACCAGAGGGGGGTCCTCAGGCAGGGCGGGGAACAGTGCCATTTCTCCACTGACTGAGCGACCGGCAAGAACGGGTAAGAATGTGGTCGTCGTGGGGGCTGTCTCCTATGATCGAATCAGAAGTCTGCTGACAAGTTCCTCTGAACGGTTGTCTGTCGACAAACTTGTTCCATTAACTGTCAGTGGGCGTCAAAAGAGTGGTGGCATGGGGCCATGAAAACTTTTAAATTCACAAACAGCATTTAACATGTACTTTAAACGAGCAAAATTACGACAAACATGGTGTAGGTTCCATCAGAAAGGACACCGTATCTCTCCATCGGTTCCTTTTTACCATGATGTGGACACCTCATTGCTCAGTAGCGAACAGGGTCGCAAAGGGATTCGTTTGGTGGGAGTCAGACTCGATGCCATCATCTTCTCCTGGCTGCCAGACTCTTGACTGGGGTAGAAGAACAAGAACAAAGAAAATTACAGCACAGGAGTAGGTCCTTCGTCCCTCCCAGCCTGCGCCGATCCAGATCCTTTATCTAAACCTGTCTTCGATTTTCTAAGGATCTACTTCCCTCTGTTCCCCGCCCGTTCATATATCTATCTAGATGCATCTTAAATGATGCTATCATGCCCGCCTCTACCACCTCCGCTGGCAAAGCGTTCCAGGCACCCACCATCCTCTGCGTAAAAAATTTCCACGCACATCTCCCTTAAACTTTCCCCCTCTCACCTTAAAATCATGACCCCTTGTAATTGACACCCTCACTCTTGGAAAAAGCTTGTTGCTATCCACCCTGTCCATACCTCTCATAATTTTGTAGACCTCAATCAGGTCTCCCCTCAACCTCCATCTTTCCAATGAAAACAATCCTAATCTATTAAACCTTTCTTCATAGCTAGCACCCTCCCAAGGAGGTTCAACATCCTGGTGAACCTCCTCTGCACCCTCTCTAAAGCGTCCACATCCTTCTGGTAATGTGGCGACCAGAACAAAGAACAAACAAAGAACAAAGAACAAAGAAATGTACAGCACAGGAACAGGCCCTTCGGCCCTCCAAGCCCGCGCCGACCATACTGCCCGACTAAACTACAATCTTCTACACTTCCTGGGTCCGTATCCTTCTATTCCCATCCTATTCATATATTTGTCAAGATGCCCCTTAAATGTCCCTATCGTCCCTGCTTCCACTACCTCCTCCGGTAGCGAGTTCCAGGCACCCACTACCCTCTGCGTAAAAAACTTGCCTCGTACATCTACTCTAAACCTTGCCCCTCTCACCTTAAACCTATGCCCCCTAGTAATTGACCCCTCTACCCTGGGGAAAAGCCTCTGACTATCCACTCTGTCTATGCCCCTCATAATTTTGTAGACCTCTATCAGGTCGCCCCTCAACCTCCTTCGTTCCAGAGAGAACAAACCGAGTTTATTCAATCGCTCCTCATAGCTTATGCCCTCCATACCAGGCAACATTCTGGTAAATCTCTTCTGCACCCTCTCTAAAGCCTCCACATCCTTCTGGTAGTGTGGCGACCAGAATTGAACACTATACTCCAAGTGTGGCCTAACTAAGGTTCTATACAGCTGCAACATGACTTGCCAATTCTTATACTCAATGCCCCGTCCAATGAAGGCAAGCATGCCGTATGCCTTCTTGACTACCTTCGCCACCTGTGTTGCCCCTTTCAATGACCTGTGGACCTGTACTCCTAGATCTCTTTGACTTTCAATACTCTTGAGGGTTCTACCATTCACTGTATATTCCCTACCTGCATTAGCCCTTCCAAAATGCATTACCTCACATTTGTCCGGATTAAACTCCATCTGCCATCTCTCCGCCCAAGTCTCCAGACAATCTAAATCCTGCTGTATCCTCAGACAGTCCTCATCGCTATCCGCAATTCCACCAACCTTTGTGTCGTCTGCAAACTTACTAATCAGACCAGTTACATTTTCCTCCAAATCATTTATATATACTACAAACAGCAAAGGTCCCAGCACTGATCCCTGTGGAACACCACTGGTCACAGCCCTCCAATTAGAAAAGCATCCCTCCATTGCTACCCTTTGCCTTCTATGGCCTAGCCAGTTCTGAATCCACCTTGCCAGCTCACCCCTGATCCCGTGTGACTTCACCTTTTGTACTAGTCTACCATGAGGGACCTTGTCAAAGGCCTTACTGAAGTCCATGTAGACAACATCCACTGCCCTACCTGCATCAATCATCTTAGTGACCTCCTCGAAAAACTCTATCAAGTTAGTGAGACACGACCTCCCCTTCACAAAACCGTGCTGCCTCTCACTAATACGTCCATTTGCTTCCAAATGGGAGTAGATCCTGTCTCGAAGAATTCTCTCCAGTAATTTCCCTACCACTGAAGTAAGGCTCACCGGCCTGTAGTTCCCGGGAACTGCATGCATTATTCCAAATGTGGCCTAACCAAAGTCCTATACAATTGTAACATGACCTGCTGACTCTTGTACTCAGTACCCCGTCCAATGAAGGCAAGCATGCTGTATGCCCTCTTGACCACTCTATCGACCTGCGTTGCCACCTTCCGGGTACAATGGACCTGAACTCCCAGATCTCTCTGTACATCAATTTTCCCCAGGACTCTTCCACTGACCATGTAGTCCGCTCTTGAATTAGATATTCCAAAATGCATCACCTCGCATTTGCCTGGATTGAACTCCATCTGCCATTTCTCTGCCCAAGTCTCCAATCTATCTATATTTTGCTGTATTCTCTGACAGTCCTCCTCGCTATCTGCAACTCCACTAATCTTAGTACCATCTGCAAACTTGCTAATCAGACCACCTATACCTTCGTCCAGATCATTTATGTATATCACAAACAACAGTGGTCCGAGCACGAATCCGTGTGGAACACCACTAGTCACCTTTCTCCATTTTGAGACACTCCCTTCCACCACTACTCTCTGTCTCCTGTTTCCCAGCCAATTCTTTATCCATCTAGCTAGTACACCCTGAACCCCATACGACTTCACTTTTTCCATCAACCTGCCATGGGAAACTTTATCAAATGCCTTACTGAAGTCCATGTATATGACATCTACAGCCCTTCCCTCATCAATTAACGTTGTCACTTCCTCAAAGAATTCTATTAGGTTTGTAAGACATGACCTTCCCTGCACAAAACCATGCTGCCTATCACTGATAAGTCTACTTTCTTCCAAATGTGAATAGATCCTATCCCTCAGTACCTTCTCCAACAGTTTGCCTACCACTGACGTCAAGCTCACAGGTCTATAATTCCCTGGATTATCCCTGCTACCCTTCTTAAACAAGGGGACAACATTAGCAATTCTCCAGTCCTCCGGGACCTCGCTCGTGCTCAAGGATGCTGCAAAGATATCTGTTAAGGACCCAGCTATTTCGTCCCTTGCTTCCCTCAGTAACCTGGGATAGATCCCATCTGGACCTGGGGACTTGTCCACCTTAATGCCTTTCTTTTAGAATACCCAAAACTTCCCCCTTCCTTATGCCGACTTGACCTAGAGTATTTAAACATCCATTCCTAGCCTCAACATCTGTCATGTCCCTCTCCTTGGTGAATACCGATGCAAAGTACCCATTAAGAATCTCACCCATTTCCTCTGACTCCACGCATAAATTCCCTCTTTTGTCTTTGAGTGGGCCAATCCTTTCTCTAGTTACCCTCTTGCTCCTTATATATGAATAAAAGGCTTTGGGATTTTCCTTAACCCCGTTAGCCAAAGATATTTCATGACCCCTTTTAGCCCTCTTTATTGCGTGTTTGAGATTTGTCCTACTTTCCCGATATTCCTCCAAAGCTTCATCAGTTTTAAGTCGCCTAGATCTTATGTATGCTTCCTTTTTCATCTTAGCGAGTCTCACAATTCCACCCGTCATCCATGGTTCCCTAATCTTGCCATTTCTATCCCTCATTTTCACAGGGACATGTCTGTCCTGCACTCTAATCAACCTTTCCTTAAAAGACTCCCACATTTCAAATGTGGATTTACCCTTAAACAGCTGCTCCCAATCCACATTCCCTAGCTCCTGCCAAATTTTGTTATACTTGGCCTTTCCCCAATTTAGCACTCTTCCTTTAGGACCACTCTCGTCTTTGTCCATGAGTATTCTAAAACTTACGGAATTGTGATCGCTATTCCCAAAGTAATCACAGACTGAAACTTCAACCACCTGGCCGGGATCATTCCCCAATACCAGGTCGAGTATGGCCCCTTCCCGAGTTGGATTATTTACATACTGCTCTAAAAAACTCTCCTGGATGCTCCTTACAAATTCTGCTCCATCTACGCCTCCAACACTGCGTGAGTCCCATTCAATGTTGGCAAAGTTAAAATCTCCCATCACGACCACCCTATTGCTCCTACATTTTTCTATAATCTGTCTACATATTTGTACCTCTACTTCACGCTCACTTTTGGGAGGCCTGTAGTAAAGTCCCAACAATGTTACTGCACCCTTCCTATTTCTTAGCTCTACCCATATTGCTTCAGTGCTCGAAATATTCATCGTGCCCTCCTTAATCACAGCTGTGATATCATCTCTGACCAGTAATGCAACTCCTCCACCCCTTTTACCTCCCTCTCTATCCCTCCTGAAGCATCTGTACCCTGGGATATTTAGTTGCCAGTCTTGCCCTTCCCTCAACCAAGTCTCAGTAATACCAATAACATTATATTCCCAGGTACTAATCCAAGCCCTAAGTTCATCTGCCTTACCTGCTACACTTCTCGCATTGAAACAAATGCACCTCAGACCACCTGTCCCTTTGCGTTCATCATCTCTCCCCTGTCTACTCTTCCCCTTAGTCACATTGAGTTTATTATCTAGTACCTTACTGACTTTAGTTGCTACCTCTTTACTGACCTCTAACTTCCTAATCTGGTTCCCACCCCCCTGCCACATTAGTTTAAAACCTCCCCAACAGTGTTAGCAAAAGCACCCCCTTGGACATTGGTTCCAGTCCTGCCCAGGTGCAGACCATCTGATTTGTAATGGTCCCACCGCCCCCAGAACCGGTTCCAATGTCCCAAAAATCTGAACCCCTCCCTCCTGCACCATCTCTCAAGCCACGTATTCATTCTGACTATTCTTGAATTTCTACTCTGACTGTCTCATGGCACTGGTAGCAATCCTGAGATTACTACCTTTGAGGTCCTACTTTATAACTTATCTCCTAACTCCCTAAATTCTGATTGTAGGACCTCATCCCGTTTTTTACCTATATCGCTGGTGCCTATATGCACCACGACAACTGGCTGTTCACCTTCCCCCTTCAGTATGTCCTGCAGCCGATCTGAGACATCCCTGACCTGTGCACCCAGGAGGCAACATACCATTCGAGAGTCTCGTTTCCAACCACAGAAACACCTGTCTACTCCCCTTACGATTGAATCCCCTATGACTATAGCCCTGCCAGTCTTTTTCCCGCCCTTCTGTGCAGCAGAGCCAGCCACAGTGCCATGAGCCTGGCTACTACTGCCTTCCCCTGGTGAGTCATCTCCCCCAACAGTATCCAAAACGATATACCTGTTTTGGAGGGAGATGACCGCAGGGGACACCTGCACTGCCTTCCTGCTCTTTCTCTGCCTTTTTGTCACCCATTCCCTGTCTCCCTCACCAATCCTAATCTGCGGTGTGACCAACTCACTGAACGTGCTATTCACGACTTCCTCAGCATCACGGATGCTCCAAAGTGAGTCCATCCGCAGCTTCAGAGCCGTCATGTGGTCTAGCAGGAGCTGCAGCTGGACACACTTCCCACACATGAAGGAGTCAGGGGCATCGGCTGCGTCCCTGAACTCCCACATTGAGCATGAGGAGCATAACATGGGTCTGGAATCTCCTGCCATTTTTACACTTTACCTTAACTGATTACAAATATAATATCAAATAATGAATAAGTGAAAGGAATAAAGATACTTACCAATCACAATACTTACCAACACACGAAGAGTTACATTTCTCCCAGCTACTGCTAATTGGAGCACTTTCCTTACCAGCCAATCAGGTCACTGCTTTGCTGTGATGTCACTCTTCAAGGTAAGTTTTTAAAGAGGAAAACCTACCTTCTCGATAGATCCCTGGCCACTGCTCCCGCCGTAAATCTGAAGGCCGTTTCTCCGGCAGCTGTGTTGCCGCCGCTGTCCTCACGCTCTTTTATCCTGTGTCCCCGCTGCTCTCCACGTGCTCTTTGACTGTGTCCCCACTGCTCTCCTCGCGCTCTTTTATCCTGTGTCCCCGCCGCTCTCCTCGCGCTCTTTCACTGTGTCCCAGCCGCTCTCCTCACGCTCTTTCACTCAGTCTCTGCCGCTCTCCTCGCGCTCTTTTATCCTGTGTCCCCGCCGCTCTCCTCGCGCTCTTTCACTAAGTCCCCGCCGCTCTCTTCGCGCTCGTTCACTGCAGGCTATGCAACAGCCAATCAGCAGCTCCGCTCTACTGCCCTCTGCTGGATGCTTGCCTTGACTTGAACACCAAGGGTGTCTTGCTCAGGTACACTTTCTGGATGCAGTGACCGCGAGTCACTTACACAAATTTTTCCCGCAACAGCGAATCAGCATCTCCGCTCTACTGCCCTCTGCTGGATCCTACTGCCCTCTGCTGGAGTAGTTTGGCTAAAGCTGCTTGGGGCGAATTGGGGTCCATCTCATCATTCCGGATGAGCCTGAACGAATTGTCTCGGTGCCAGAATCGTGTGTCGAGGTTGGAGCTACTAGGTTTTAATCCGTAATCGTCGGGCGGTGGATCTGGGTCAAGGGCTTTGATGTACGTGGTTTCAAAGGGGTAACTGGAATCATGCTCGGATTCGCTGGGAGTGGGGCCTTGTGCAGGGGTGTAATCATAATGTGGTGTGCTGATGCTGTCGTCATTGCTATCGCTGTCGCTGCTGGTTGAAGGAAGGGAGAGGCGGAGTTGTGCCTCTGGGGGTGGAGTTGAAGATGTGTCTGAAGACGGGCTGGACTGGCTGGGGGAGGGTAGGAAGGCATCATCTGTGGGCAGGGCGTGCTCGTCTACTGCTGCGAGCGAGATGTGGTGTGCGTGATTGTTCTGCGAGCCATAAGCCTTAAGCTGGTTTATGTGAAACCACGCAGACTTGCCGTTGGGATATGTGATCTTGTACACCGAGGGGTTGACTTTGTCAGAGATGGAGTACGGTCCGGAATATTTGGGGGAAAGGAATGAACTGGGGTTGTATAGGGAAAGCATCACTTGCTGCCCGACTACAAACTCGGTGGCGTGTACCGTTTTATCGAAACAAGCTTTGCTTTGTTTCCTCCTGGTCCCAAGTCTCACAGCTGCTGCGAGCTGGGCTGCCTTTATGTTCTCAATAAGCTGCTGTACAGCATTTTCATGCGTGAGGGCGGTGACTGCGGGGCTGGCCAAATCCAGTCCTAATAAAAACTCTGTCCCTTTCATGGGGAGTCCGGTCATGTAGGTGTGGGGGGGGGGGGTGTATCCTGTGGACGTGGATACCGTGTTTCGTAGGAACATTAAAGCAAATGGGAGAACTGAATCCCAGGTGCTGTTGTTCTGTTGCACCATTTTCCTGAGAGTGGCTTTTAGAGTTCCGTTCATCCTCTCTACAATGCCACTTGACTGGGGGTGGTATGCTATGTGAAACTTCTGCCTAATTCTGAAAATTGTGAGGATATTTTTCATTACTCGTCCTGTAAAATGGGAGCCTTGTTCGGACTCTATACTGCGTGGGAGGCCCCATCTTGTAAAGATGTGCTGTGTTAGGATTTTGGCTGTTGTTTTGGCCGTATTCGTTCTGGATGGGAAAGCTTCCACCCATTTTGTTAAGGTGTCGATGACCACCAACACATACTTAAAACCATTTCTGCAGGGGGGTAGGGGTCCTATATAATCTATTTGTAAATTTGTCCAGGGGCCATTAATGGGACGGGTGTGACTAAGCTGAGCCTTTCTTGCATATCTGTCCGGATTGTTCTGGGCATAGATCAAGTAATTTTCAATGTAATGGGTTACATCGGCTTTTAAATCAGGCCACCAACAGAGAGGTCTGAGGTGGGTTCGGGTGGGTTCAATGCCTTGGTGTCCATGATTGTCATGGAACTGACAAATAATCTGGTTCCTGTCCTGGTTGGGAACTACATAAATGCCGTCTTTCAAAATCACACCGCATGTGTGGTTATTGCGTTCTTAAACTTATCGTACGGGGCTGGGAAGGTTCCTTTTAAAACTTCCCTGAGCTTTTCATCTTCCTTTTGGGCTTTCGCTAGACCCTCTATGCGACCTGAACCGCGTGTACTGGGGTGCTCTCGGGGGAAGCGGGGGGGGCTCCAAAAGTAAGAATGTCTGGAACCTGCCTTCGCTAGGGCATCTGCTTTAACATTACCGGGGGGGAAGAACGGTGATGACTGCGAACCTTAATGATACCATATTTCCTATCTTTAGCTGTCTCTAGGATATGCCGGAGAAATGGGGGTGAGGGTAGGAGCTTTCTGTCTGCGGAAACAAATCCTCTAGTTTCGCACAGGGGTAGGAATTCTGTTAAACTATTACAGACATATAAACTGTCCGAATAGAAGTCCGCTGGGGTCGGAAACAAGTCAGGGTGATCAACAGTGTAAGCTATGGCTGCCAGTTCTGCTGCCTGCGAGCCTAGATGTCCTGGCAACTTTAATGAAATCTCTTCAAGGGCGCGTCCCTGCGCGTCCTCTACATAAATGCTGCATTCGCTGATTCTCTTTCCATTCAAAACTATGGAGGACCATCCACATAAACTTTCAAGGGTGCGCACATGTCTGTGGGCTGGGGTCTTTGGGGTGTATTACCTGCTTTCCTGGGAGCTGACTTAGGTATAAATGAGCCTGAATTATAAGACCATAAGACCATAAGACATAGGAGCGGAAGCAAGGCCATTCGGCCCATCGAGTCCTCTCCACCATTCAATAATGGCTGATTTCAACTCCATTTACCCGCTCTCTCTCCATAGCCCTTAATTCCTCGAGAAATCAAGAATTTATCAACTTCTGTCTTAAAGACACTCAACGTCCCGGCCTACACCGCCCTCTGTGGCAATGAATTCCACAGACCCACCACTCTCTGGCTGAATAAATTTCTCCTCATCTCTGTTCCAAAGTGACTCCCTTTTATTCTAAGGCTGTGCCCCCGGGTCCTAGTCTCCCCTGCTAATGGAAACAACTTCCCTACATCCACCCTATCCAAGCCATTCATTATCTTGTAAGTTTCTATTAGATCTCCCCTCAACCTCCTAAACTCCAATGAATATAATCCCAGGATTCTCAGACGTTCATCGTATGTTAGGCCTACCATTCCTGGGATCATCCGTGTGAATCTCCGCTGGACCCGCTCCAGTGCCAGTATATCCTTCCTGAGGTGTGGGGCCCAAAATTGCTCACAGTATTCTAAATGGGGCCTAACTAATGCTTTATAAAGCTTCAGAAGTACATCCCTGCTTTTATATTCCAAGTCTCTTGAGATAAATGATGTGGAGATGCCGGCGTTGGACTGGGGTGAGCACAGTACGAAGTCTTACAACACCAGGTTAAAGTCCAACAGGTTTGTTTCGATGTCACTAGCTTTCGGAGCGCTGCTCCTTCCTCAGGTGAATGAAGAGGTCTGTTCCAGAAACACATATATAGACAAATTCAAAGATTTGTCTATATTTTTATTTGTCTATAAGATTTGTTTGGCATCTTTGAATTTGTCTATATATGTGTTTCTGGAACAGACCTCTTCATTCACCTGAGGAAGGAGCAGCGCTCCGAAAGATAGTGACATCGAAACAAACCTGTTGGACTTTAACCTGGTGTTGTAAAGCTTCGTCTTGAGATAAATGACAACATTGCATTTGCTTTCTTAATTACGGACTCAACCTGCAAGTTTACCTTTAGAGAATCCTGGACTAGGACTCCCAAGTCCCTTTGCACTTCAGCATTATGAATTTTGTCACCGTTTAGAAAATAGTCCATGCCTCTATTCTTTTTTCCAAAGTGCAAGACCTCGCACTTGCCCACGTTGAATTTCATCAGCCATTTCTTGGACCACTCTCCTAAACTGTCTAAATCTTTCTGCAGCCTCCCCACCTCCTCCATACTACCTGCCCCTCCACCTATCTTTGTATCATCGGCAAACTTAGCCAGAATGCCCCCAATCCCATCATCTAGATCGTTAATATATAAAGAGAACAGCTGTGGCCCCAATAGTGAACCCTACGGGACACCACTTGTCACTGGTTGCCATTCCGAAAAAGAACCTTTTATCCCAACTCTCTGCCTTCTGCCTGACAGCCAATCGTCAACCCATGTTAGTACCTTGCCTCGAATACCATGGGCCCTTATTTTACTCAGCAGTCTCCCGTGAAGCACCTTATCAAAGGCCTTTTGGAAGTCAAGATAGATAACATCCATTGGCTCTCCTTGGTCTAACCTATTTGTTATCTCTTCAAAGAACTCTAACAGGTTTGTCAGGCACGACCTCCCCTTACAAAATCCATGCTGACTTGTCCTAATCCAACCCTGCACTTCCAAGAATTTAGAAATCTCATCCTTAACAATGGATTCTAGAATCTTGCCAACAACCGAGGTTAGGCTAATTGGCCTAAATTTTCCATCTTTTTCCTTGTTCCCTTCTTGAACAGGGGGGTTACAACAGTGATTTTCCAATCCTCTGGGACTTTCCCTGACTCCAGTGACGTTTGAAAGATCATAACTAACGCCTCCACTATTTCTTCAGCTATCTCCTTTAGAACTCCAGGATGTAGCCCATCTGGGCCCGGGGATCTATCAATTTTTAGATCTCTTAGTTTCTCTAGCACTTTCTCCTTTGTGATGGCTACCATATTCAACTCTGCCCCCTGACTCTCCGGAATTGTTGGGATATTACTCATGTCTTCTACTGTGAAGACTGACGCAAAGTACTTTAGTTCCTCAGCTATTTCCTTGTTTCCCATCACTAGATTACCAGCGTCATTTTGGAGCGGCCCAATGTCTACTTTTGCCTCCCGTTTGTTTTTAATGTATTTAAATAAACTTTTACTGTCATTCCTAATGTTACTGGCTAGCCTACCTTCATAATTGATCCTCTCTTTCCTTATTTCTCTCTTTGTTATCCTCTGTTTGTTTTTGTCGCCTTCCCAATCTTCTGACTTCCCACTACTCTTTGCCACATTATAGGCTTTCTCTTTTGCTTTGATGCATTCCCTAACTTCCTTTGTCAGCCATGGCTGCCTAATCCCCCCTCTGATAACCTTTCTTTTCTTTGGGATGAACCTCTGTACTGTGTCCTCAATTACTCCCAGAAACTCCTGCCATTGCTGTTCTACTGTCTTTCCCACTAGGCTCTGCTCCCAGTCGATTTTCGTCAGTTCCTCCCTCATGCCCCTGTAGTTACCTTTATTTAACTGTAACACCTTTACATCTGATTCTACCTTCTTTCTTTCAAATTGGAGATTGAATTCTATCATATTATGATCACTGCCTCCTAAGTTTTCCCTTACTTTAAGATCTTTAATCAAGTCTGGCTCATTCCATAACACTAAGTCCAGAATGGCCTGTTCCCTCGTGGGCTCCATCACAAGCTGTTCCAAAAAGCCCTCCTGTAAACATTCAATGAATTCCCTTTCCTTGGGTCCACTGGCAGCATTATTTACCCAGTCCACCTGCATATTGAAGTCCCCCATGATCACTGTGACCTTGCCTTTCTGACATGCACTTTCTATTTCGTGGTGCATTTTGTGCCCCCGTTCCTGAACACTGTTAGGAGGCCTGTACATAACTCCCATTGTGGGCAGCACGGTAGCATTGTGGATAGCACAATTGCTTCACAGCTCCAGGGTCCCAGGTTCGATTCTGGCTTGGGTCACTGTCTGTACAGAGTCTGCACATTCTCCCCATGTGTGCGTGGGTTTCCTCCGGGTTCTCCGGTTTCCTCCCACAGTCCAAAGATGTGCAGGTTCGGTGGATTGGCCATGATAAATTGCCCTTAGTGTCCAAAATTGGCCTTAGTGTTGGGTGGGGTTACTGGGTTATGGGGATAGGGTGGAGGTGTTGACCTTGGGTAGGGTACTTTTCCGGGGGCCGGTGTAGACTCGATGGGCCGAATGGCCTCCTTCTGCACTGTAAATTCTATGATATAGCTATGGTTTTTTTGCCTTTGTGGTTCCTCAACTCTGCCCACACAGACTCCACATCATCTGACCCTATGTTGTTTAGTGCTATTGATTTAATTTCATTCCTAATTAACAAGGCAACCCCGCCCCCTCTGCCCACCTCTCTGTCCTTTCGATAGGTTGTGAATCCCTGGATGTTTAAATGCCAGTCCTGAACCCCCTGCAACCATGTCTCTGTGATGCCTACCACATCATACCTGCCAGTCACAATCTGGGCCACAAGCCCATCTACCTTGTTCCGTACACTGCGCGCATTTAAATATAGCACCTTTAATTCTCTATTGACCATCCCTTTTTGTTTTCATAGTGTGGTGGACCTTGGTTTACTGAGCCTTTCCATACACTGTGTCATATTTTGTGGGGTTGGGACTATCGTAACCTCTCCTGAGTTTTGTCTTTTCGTGCTTTTTTGTATTCCTAAGCAGCTCGCTTCCCACTGATTACTTCACCTCTTGGTTCCCTGACTTTCCCTTCCCCCCCCAATCTCTAGTTTAAAGTCCTATTGACCACCCTATTTACTCTTTTCGCCAGAACACTGGTCCCAGCTCGGTTCAGGTGGAGACCATCCCAACGGTATAGGTCCCCTCTGTCCCAAAACTGATGCCAGTATCCCATGAAAAGGAACCCCTCTTTCCCACACCACTCTTTCAGCCACGTGTTAACTTCCCTTATTCTTGCCTCCCTATGCCAATTTGCACGTGGCTCGGGCAGTAATCCGGAGACTATGACCCTTGGGGACCTGTTTTTTAATTTGAATCCTAGCTCTTTATAATCTCTAAACAGGTCCTCTTTTCTAGACTTGCCTATGTTGTTGGTACCAACATGGAACAAAACAACTGGATCCTCCCCCTCCCTCTCCAGTATCCTTTCAAGCCGGTCAGAGATGTCCCGCACCCTAGCACCGGGCAGGCAACATACCATCCGGGACTCTTTATCCTGCTCACAAAGGATACTATCTATCCCCCTGATAATAGAATCCCCTACAACTACAACTTGCCTATTTACTCCCTCCCCTTGAATGGCCTGCTGAACCATGGTCAGCCTTGGTCAGCTGACTCATCCTTCCTGCAGCCCTGTTCGCCATCCGCACAGGGAGCAAGTGCCTCATACCTGTTGGACAGGGTCAAGGGCTGAGGCTCCTGAGTTCCTGACTGCTGGTTCCCTTTACCTGCCTGACTTGCACTCACACCCTGCTGTCCCTGGCCACTGGCAGGATTTAAACTACTTACTCTGACAGGTGTGACTGCCTCCTGAAACACAGTGTCCAGGTAAGTCTCCCTCTCCCGGATGTGCCTCAGTGTTTGAAGCTCAGACTCCAGCTCATCAACTCTAAGCCGGAGCTCTTCGAGCAGCCAACACTTACTGCAGATGTGGTCGCTGCAGCTCGCAATGGGATCTGCCAGCTGCCACATCAAGCAGCTCAAGCACATCACCTGACCAGCCATCACTAATTAATTAATTCATTTAATTTAAGTTTACGAGTTTAGCTGTGTTTTTTTAAAATTTGGGGCAGATTTGCTATCAACCAATCAGATCACAGCTTCCCTCTGCCGTCACTTTTGGGGGAAAAAAATGGAAAACAAAGTTACCATTAGGTTTTTATACTCACAGAGACTGCTCCTCCTCCTCCGAACGGCTCCCGAAATTAGGCCCGGGGAAAGAGAGAACAAAACAGTCGGGAAAAAGCACCTTCTCCCACTCTTCACCGAATTACCTCACTGCACCAAATTACCAAATTCTCACTCTGTCTGTGTCTCACTCACTCAGGCTGTGTCCCCTTGACCAGTGCAATGCTTACTAAGTGCGCTTTCTGCCTGTCTTTTATAAAGACTTTAGGGTGACTCACACTAAAACTTCAAAGAGAAGAATACAATGTGTACCTTTGTGCCCCTTAACAGGCCTCAGGTGACTGTCAGATAACTGCCTCTCAGCAATTAGGGTGGGGCAGCTTCAGCCAATCAGACACTAATCTACACTGCACTTTTACCTGAAAAACAACAAAATTAGATTAACCACTTACCTTTCCTGGTTACCTCACTGCACCAAATTCTCACTCTGTCTGTGTCTCACTCACTCAGGCTGTGCCTCCTTGACCAGCGCAATGCTTACTAAGTGTACTTTCTGTCTGTCTTTTATACAGACTTTAGGATGACTCACACTAAAACTTCAAAGAGAAGAATACAATGTGTACCTTTGTGCCCCTTAACAGGCCTCAGGTGACTGCCAGATAACTGCCTCTCAGCAATTAGGGTGGGGGCAGCTTCAGCCAATCAGACACTAATCTACACTGCACTTTTAACTGAAAAGCAACAAAATTAGATTAACCACCTTTACTGGTTACCTCACTGCACCAAATTTTCACTCTGTCTGTGTCTCACTCACTCAGGCTGTGTCTCCTTGACCAGCGCAATGCTTTATGGTTTGTGGTGATGATCTCACACTCATGTGGGGTACCTGCATCTTGCTAATTGCAGCTAGGAAAGTGTGGGTCTTTGTTCTTTTAACTGTAATGTCCCGTCCCTGTAAAAGAAGGGTCCAAAGGGCTGCGCGGATTTGGCTGACTGTGCCATCTTTAAGTCGACCGTCTAATAGTAGCTGTGTTGGGGTGTGTTCAGTGAGAATGGTGATGGGGTTGAGTCCTGTAATGTAGGCAAAGTACTGTACTGCCCAAAAAACTGCGAGCAGGTGCCTTTCGCAGGCAGAAAATCCTTGCTCGAAAGGATCTAACACACGTGAGGCGTATGCCACGGGGCCTAATCGGTCATGGCGTTCCAGGAGGAGCACGGCCGAAATGGTTCGGTCGGTGCTTGCTCCTTTGATTGTGTACGAGGAAAGTGGATCTGGGACCTGTAATGCCTGTAATACCTGTGCTGAGGGCTCTCTTTAAAGCATCCACGGCATCCGTGTGCTGTGGAAGCCATTCCCAAGGTGCCTGTTTCTTGAGAAGATCGGATAGGGGCGCTGCTTTTGTGGCAAAACCGTCGATATGGTTTCGGCAGTAGCCAACCAGTCCTAGAAATGACCGGAGGGCTGAGACATTATGGGGAAGGGGCAATTTGACGATGAGTCAATTCTCTTTTGCTCGATCTCACGTTTACCATGAGTGATTACTGTACCCAAGTAAATCACTTTTTCCTGCAAAATCTGGGCCCTCTTGGGGTTGACTTTACATCCAATCTGTTTTAGGGGTCCTAGGAGTTTGGCACAAAGCAAAATGTGCTCTCCCTTTGTGTCTGTCCGTAGTAGCAAGTCATCTACATACTGGACCAGACAATCGGGTCGGGGAAATTTTCCTAGTCCATTTGCCAGCTGTCGGTGGAAAATGGAGGGGGAGTTGTGGAAGCCTTGTGGAAGGCACGTCCACGTGTATTGCTGTCCCTGGAATGTAAAGGCGAATTTGTATTGGCACGCTTTGTCCAATGGAATGGACCAAAAGCTGTTGCTATTGTCCAAAACCGAAAGAAATGTTGATTGGAGTCCCTGTTTGAGCATGGTCTCGGGACTCGTGGCTACGATGGGGACTGCTACTGGGGTTACTTTATTCAGTTCCCGGTAATCAATGGTCAGTCGCCATGATCCATTGGGTTTCCTGACGGACCAAATTGGTGCGTTATTGGTGGAGGCTAGTGATTGGAGTACGCCTTGATCAAGCAGATTCTCTATTACTTTGGAGATCTCTCCCTCTGCTTCTTGGGGAAAACCGTACTGCTTTTGGGATCTGGGGACGGGACCTGTAATCTTCACTAAGCCAGCTATCTTGCCGTAGTCGTGCTTGTGCTGTGCAAATGCTGCTTTGTGTTGCTGTAGGACTTCCCTAACCTGTTTGTCCTGACTAATGGTTTGAGGGTCGAACCAGAAGTCTCCTACTGCGCTGATTCTGTTTGCATACTCTCCAACTGTGAGCGTGGCGGGGGCTCGTGCTGCCTTTGCCATTCTCCATACACATTTATTTACCGGATCAAATGAGAGGTTGTGGGAGCTCATAAAATCGATTCCTAGGATGTGTTCAGCTGTCGGGTAGATCGACCAAAACTACGGGGTGTTTAGTCATAATGTTCCCTATTTGTATCGCTACAGGGGCTGTGATGTGTCCTTGTTGTAAATTACCTGTAAAGCCGCTGAGTGTGATGGTGTCTGTTGTGGGCCACGTGTCTTGTTGAAACATCTTGGAGGAATTGAGCGTGGTGCGGGACCCTCCTGTGTCCCAAAGAAATTCTACGGGGTGTCCCCGGACTTTGCTTGCTACTAATAGTCTACCGGACTTGTCCCAAAGGGTATCGCAGACCCAAGTGGGGAGCCCGAACACCATCAGTCGGTGCCGTTCATGTCTGCGTTCTCTGAACGGGCGCTAACACTATGGATTGGCTTTGCCCTATTCTTATTTAGGGTGCCTGTCTGTTGGTTTCTCTGCTGCTTTTGGGGCGCGTTGCACTCTCGTGCATAGTGTCCTAATTGTCCACAGTTGTAGCATTCCTGGGATTTAGGCTGCGGTGGGCTGTTCCTGCCCTCATTTACCCATGCGGGGTTCTGGTGCGTCCGAACTGGATGCATGTCTGCCTGCTCTTCCTCTGGTTTTGCAAATGCGGTTTTGCCTTGGACGGATTGTTCCCAAGAGCGGGACAATCTTTTCAAAACCCATTTCTCGTTGTGGGCCTCGTCTGAGGGGTCGTAATTTGCGCAAGCTCTCTGTCCTGTCTCTGTCGCATGAGAGACTAGGATTCGAGTCCATTTGGCCATAGTATCCGCGGACAAATGGGCGCGGGCTAACTCTCCAAATACTGCTGTGAAATGTATCCACAAGCGTCCAGCAAACGTTGTGGGGTGCTCTGTTTTCTTCTACGGGGTCTCCTCTGTTATAGCCGATCGCATCCAGGATCGCTGTGTGCCTCCTCCTACATTCTGTGGGTCGGGAAGGGCTGCCACGACTGAAGGGTCGAGGCTTAAAACTGTGAGCTTTACTTGCTCCTTTTCGTCCAGGCCGTACATAGTAGCCTGCTGTTCAACTCTAGCGAAAAACTGGTGGGGGTCTGATGTGGGAAGGAACGTGTAATTTTTCCACATGTATCCCGTAATTGGGTCACGGTTAACGGGGTTGTATATAGGAAATCTGCATTTCCTTCTGCTGCGGCCCTGCGGTGTGTGGTTACCGGGTTCATGCGGGTGTGTTCTGCCTGTTCAGTCGGGGGTTGGGGTGCTTTCCTTTTCTGGAGTTTTTCTTGCATACATGTCCCATGTACATATCTGTGGGCAGTTTCATTTAACTCCTGCCAATCGGGGCCGTTTCCCTGGTCTAACGGGTCCAAACGTACCTTGAAAACCCATTCTGGACAGAAAGCAGAGATTGCAATTCTGAAATTTGCTTCCGGCACTTTGCGTGATCTACGGAGCTCTGCCTTTCCATCATGGAAGTGTGGAGCGCTCGTAGGACTGCTTTTGAATCATTGCACTGTTTCTGCAATTGCTCTACCTGTTGCTCGGTTTCTTATCTTACCAAGACCCGCGCGTTGCGTGTCCTGGGAGGCCTTATCATACTGGGTCTGAAAACTACTCAAATGGGCGAGACAAGACTGGTGTGCCCGCTTGGCATCATCTACCTCTCTGTCCCTCGCTACTAACTGTTCTCTTAACTCCTTATTCTCCTTCTCAAATTCGCTCACATCTCCCTCACTATTTCTGTCTCTCTCCTCAATCTCTCTACGGAGCGTCCTAACGACCTTCTCTGTGCCTCGCAATTGTGCCAAGCAGGACACGATTGCCATCGGCTTGCAAGCTTTCCTCAAGCTCTTTTTATGAATCTCTGACAGGTTCTCCCACCATACTCCCGGGACCTGTTTCTTCATTGGCACAGAATTCACTCCAAAGGGGCACTTTCCCTTTGAGATATTTTCTGATCTCTTCTTCCCATTCGGGACACTGTCCTACTCTCCTGGTCGCTGCAACCTCGAATTCTTGGGGGTTCATAAGGCGTTCCATTGCCTTCATTGCCATTTTCTATCTCAGGGTTCTCTACTGAATTTGGAACAGGGGGTGATAAAGTGGTGATGTAAACACGGGTACAGCTTATGCTATTTTCCGGCCTACAAAACTCTCAAGAGTTTTACGCAACAAAATCTCTCAGGTTTACCTTATATCCCTGTTAGTACGCATGTGTTAACCCACTTCCAATTCTCGGAGGTTTGATCAGTATCCTTCTCACACTTGTGGTTTTTCTGTTTCCAATTAGATTCCAATTCCAATTTGGGTTCTCTCGGAGTGACTCGGCCACTTCTAGGTCGAGTCCCGTCAGAGGTCGCCAGTAAATGTTGCTCTCTGATTGGCTCTGAATATGGCGGTCAATATGGTCGCCTTCCTTAATTCTAATTACCTTTGCTCTAGAGTCGCCAGGTATCTTTCGATACCGCCACAAGGTTCAAAACCGAATACTGATCAAAGACTCGGTACACCAGTTAGTTAGTTCAAAGTCAATGCTTATTTATTTACACACACAGTTAAATCTACTCATGCACGAAATATTACAGACTAAACTATCACTACTGCTAAAGCCTATACATAGCTTCGGGCGCCCACTCAGTCAGAGGAACAATGGCCGTTGTTCGGTTCTGAGGCTGCTGGGGTCTAACTGGTACAGGGGAACAGCTAAGGTCGTCTGTCTGGTAGCGTGCGTTGACCTTGGACTTACTTGCTTCTGGTGCAGCTGGTGGACAGGTCTCTCCTCGGTGAGAGCCGGGTCCAAGAGAACGATTGTCTCTTGGGGGCTCCTTCTAATACCCAAAGGGGCTTTGCGCTCTTTTGGGCGGGCCTTGAACTTGGCCCCAATCAATTGGGCCGTTTCTCGATCATTCCTATTGATTTCATCCAAAAAAGGGGTGGGTGCCCTGATGGCTGGGCGTGTTCTAGGTGGCCTTTGCCTGCTTTGTTTGGGTCTCCTCGGGCGCCGGGCTGTCTGCCTTACTATCGGTTACTCAAATGTTACTCTTTTGTTCCCGGAGATGGGCCATTAGTATGCTAATGGGCCTACAGTTTTGGTCTTGTCTGGGAGCTGCGGCTCCAATATACCGACAAGCTCTGAACCTGCTTGTTTTCTCAGCATTGTTCATTTTCCCTGCAATCTTTGCAATGTGTCCATTTTGTAATCGGAAATTGGCCATCCCAGATGGCTACACCTCACAGAGCCGAGGTCCCAGGTTTGATCCCAGCTCACTAACCATCACCCAGTTAAGGGATGCCCATGATAAAATAGAAACCTTTCATCCCACATCAGACCCACACCATTTCTTTGAGCGAGTTAGACAGACAGTCATGTACGATCTGGACGAGCAGGAAGAAGTGAAACTCATAGTGATGAGCCTTGACCCGTCGGTTAGTTCAGTCCTTCTCAACCCACAAAATGTAGGAGGAGGTAGCCTCCAGGATATGAAGACTGCTATCTGAGATGCAATTGGCTATAATAGAGGAGATCCCGTAGAAGGACTCAACCGATGTAGACAGGAGAAAGGAGAGCATCCAACAGCATTTGCTGGACGTCTCTGGATACACTTCACAGCAGTATTTGGAGATTTAACCCGTGCCCATTTAACTACAGACAATACGGCCAAATGGACCCGTATTTTAGTCTCCCACGCCACAGAGGCAGGACAAAAGGCATGTGCAAATTATGACCCCTCAGACCCGGCACACAATGAAGTGTGGGTTCTGAAGAGACTCTCTAGAGCTTGCGAACAATCCCCACATAAAAAGGTAGAAGAAAACATCAAGACCCCGCATGGGTAAATGAATATAGAAATAACACGCAGCACCCTAAAACACATGGATGCTACTGCTGTGGACAGAAGGGAGTCCTGGGGAAAATTGATGTACAGAGAGATCTGAGAGTTCAGGTCCATTGTACCCTGAAGGTGGCAACGCAGGTCGATAGAGTTGTCAAGAAGGCATACAGCATGCTTGCCTTCAACGGACGGGGTATTGAGTACAAGAGTCGGCAGGTCATGTTACAGTTGTATAGGACTTTGGTTAGGCCACATTTGGAATACTGCGTGCAGTTCTGGTCGCCACATTACCAGAAGGATGTGGATGCTTGAGAGAGGATGCAGAGGAGGTTCAGCAGGATGTTGCCTGGTATGGAGGGTGCTAGCTATGAAGAAAGGTTGAGTAGATTAGGATTGTTTTCGTTGGAAAGACAGAGGTTGAAGGGGGACCTGATTGAGATCTACAAAATTATGAGAGGTATGGACAGGGTGGATAGCAACAAGCTTTTTCCAAGAGTGGGGGTGTCAATTACAAGGAGTCACGATTTCAAGGTGAGAGGGGGAAAGTTTAAGGGAGATGTGCGTGGAAAGTTTTTTACGCAGAGGGTGGTGGGTGCCTGGAACGCTTTGCCAGCAGAGGTGGTAGAGGCAGGCACGGTAGCATCATTCAAGAGGCATCTAGACAGATATCTGAATGGGCGGGGAACAGAGGGAAGTAGATCCTTGGAAAATAGGCGACAGGTTTAAATAAAGGATCTGGATCGGCGCAGGCTGGGAAGGCCGAAGGGCCTGTCCCTGTGCTGTAATTTTCTTTGTTCTTTGTTCTCCACCCGAGAATGCAATGCCCACATGAACCCGCAACGGAATCAGCACGCAAATGCCCCACATAGGAACAATGCCAGGTCTATCACAGCGTTAGCGCCCGTTCAGATAATTTGGCCATAAATGGCACCGATTGACGGTGTTCGATTTCCCCAACTTGGGTCTGTGACACACTTTGGGATAAGTCCGGAAGACCGGTAGTCACAGGCACAGTCCGGGGACACCCAGTAGAGTTCCTTTGGGACACAGGAGGGTCCCGAACCACGTTAAACTCCTCCACGATGTACCAGGGAGATATATGGCCCACTACAGACACTATCGCTCTTAGTGGATTTACAGGACACCTTCAGCAGGTACACATTACGGCACCTGTGGATATTCAGATCGGTAACATTAGAACCAAGCACTCAGTCGTTTTGGTAGATTTACCCCAGACAGCAGAACACATCTTGGGGATAGATTTCATGAGCTCACACAACCTTTCTTTCGACCCCGTAAATAAGTGTGTGTGGAAAATGGCTAGAGCAGCACGAGCCTCCACCACGCTCACAGTAGGAGACTACGAACACAGGATTAGCTCAGTGGGAGTTTACGGGTTTGATCCACAAACCATTACCATGGACAAAACAGTTAGGGAAGTCTTGAAGGAACACAAAGCATCTTTTGCCCAGCACAAGTACGATTGCGGAAAAATTCCAGGAATGGTCACCATTACAGGTCCCTATCCCAAGCCCCAGAAACAAGCCGAGAGAGAAATAGCTAAAATAATTCAAAGTTTATTGGATCAAGGTGTAATTCGTTCCGTAGCCTCAACGAACAATGCCCCGAATTGGCCCATAAGAAAACAAGATGGTTCATGGGGACTGACCATCGATTAGAGAATTAAACAAAGTTAGTCCGTTAGCAGCCCCCACCGTTGCCACGAGTCCCGAGATCATGTTAAAGCAGGGACTACAGTCAACATTTTTCACGGTTCTGGACATTTGCAATGGCATTTGGTCCATTCCATTAGATAAAACGTGCCAGTATAAATTTGCGTTCACCTTCCAGGGGCAACAGTACATGTGGACATGCCTTCCACAAGGCATCCACAACTCCCCCTCCATTTTTCACAGACAATTGGCGAATGGATTATCGAAATTTTCCTAACCCGACTGCCTCATTCAGTATGTGGACGACTTACTCCTACAGACTGACATCAAGGAAGAGCACATTTTGCTTCTTTCTGAACTATTAGGTCTCCTATAAGAAATTGGATGTAAAATCAACCCCCAAAAAGCTCAAATTCTCCAAGAAAAGGTCACTTATTTAGGAACAGTTATAACGCATGGTAAACGTGAGATAGACCAAAAACGGATTGATTCAATTGTCAAATTGCCCTTACCCCATAATGTTACAGCACGCCGGTCATTTTTAGAACTGGTTGGTTAGTGCAGGAACCACACAGACGGTTTCACCACAAAAGCAACCCCACTTTCCGAGCTCCTTAAGAAACAGGCCCCATGGAAATGGCTTCCACAGCACACGGATGCCGTAGATCATTGAAACGCACCCTAAGCACAGCTCCTGCTTTGCAGGCACCAGACCCACACTCCCCATATACAATAGAGGTAGCGACCACTGACCAAACCCTTTCGGCCGTACTTCTCCATGAAAGGCACGATCGTTTAGGACCCGTAGCCTATGCCTCACGAGTTTTAGATCCGGTAGAGCAAGGATTTTCAGCCTGGGAAAGGCACTTGCTCGCAGTTTTTTGGGCTGTTCAGTACTTTGCGTACATAACAGGACTCAACCCAGTAACCATTTTGACCGAGCACACCCCAACACAGCTACTGTTAGACGGTAGGCTAAAAGACGGTACAGTAAGCCAAATTAGAGCAGCGCGCTGGACCCTACTCCTACAAGGACGCGACATCACAAAGAGGACAAAGATGCACACGTTTCTGGCCAATAATTTACAATATGCAGGAACCCCACGAGTGTGAAATTATTGCAACCAAGCACAACACAGGACCCTTTATTCCCAAATCACTACCGACAAAGACAGGCATCAGACCACAGAGATCCCAGGCCACAGTTAGAACTCTAAGAATTTATGTAGATGGCTCCTCCACAGTTGATAATGGAAAAAGGATCACAGGATGTGGCATATTTGTAGAGGACGCGCAGGGACTCGCATTAGAGGAGATATCATTAAAGTTGCCAGGTCATTTAGGTTCGCAGGCAGCCGAGTTAGCAGCCATTGCATTCATTGTGCAGCACCCAGATTCGTTCCTGACCCCAGCAGACATATATCCGGACAGTTTATGTTTGCAACAGCTTGACGGAATTCCTGCCCCTGTGGGAATCTAAAAGAGAGACACTGTCATGTGTTTGATCTCTTTTGGACCTGGTGCTCTGGCAACGTCCATCTCCAACTGCAGCACCATGACCAGAAGAAAGTCCAAGTTCAGTGCCCGCTACCAGACGGATGAACCCAGCTGAACAGCAGTTACTTCTCCAGACCCAATAGATCCAGATTTGAACAAAGGCCACTGTTCCTCTGACCTAAGCCGGGTGCCTGAAGTTAAGTACAGGTTGTCATAGTTGTTAGGTGTAGTTTAGCTCGTAGTGTTTATGTTGCATGTATAAGTTAATCTTGTGTGTAAATAAAGTATTATTGAACTTGAACTAACTAACTGGTTGTTGGCTCTTTGATCAATTTCCGGTTGAATTTTGTGGTGGTATCATTTGATACCTGGCAACTCTGAAAGCAATATAATATCGATATCTAGACAAAAGGGCAACCTTATTGACTGCCATATTTATAGCGAGTAAATATAGCAACAAAACACACTTTCCCCAAGCAGCTTCCCTATCATCTTCCCAACATGTGTACCCGCATCCGATCCTTCCATTTCCTTCGGCAGACCCACGATCTGCCTCCGTGAACGATTCTCCAGGTCCTCCACTTTCTCCAGCAGCTGCTTCTGCTGGTAATGAATCAGCCCAATCTCTGCTGCCATCGAGGTGGACTGTTCTTCATGCTCCTCTGCCAGCTCCTCCAACCTCTGGATCGGCTGAAACTGGGCTGCCAATCTCATCTCCACGCGGTCAACCACCGCCTTGATCGAGTCCACCGCCCGGGCCAGGTCCTCCGAACTTTCCTTCCGCCGTTGGGTGAACTTCTCATTCAGGAAGCTCACCAACTGGTCCATCGATCACTGAGCAGGCCCGTCCACCATCTCCACATGTGTTGTTCTCTCCTCACTCGCCTCAACCAACTGGTTCACTTTTTTCCGGGCACGTCTGGACCGCAACTCCATAAACTCGGGGTCACTCTCTTCTGCTCTCACTTCTGCACATTTTGCCTACAAAATTCCTGCGACAAAGCAGCGTAAAGGCCACAAAAAGACCATCATGAGCGGGAGCTAATATACGACCACTCACTCCATGGCCGCCACCGGAGGTCCGCACGCCGCTTTTTCTAAGGACAAAGCCAGCTGCAATGCTTGTTTGCAATCCAATTCGGCCTCTGCTAACAGACGTTTTTGTATTGCTAAAGTATTTATTCTGCACACCAACCAGTCTGTATCAGAATGCTGAGTAAAACCTGTACCTTCGCAGGATCAGAGGTGGCTTACGGTCATAGTACTCTTTTACTAAGTCCATCAATTCCTGGAAAGTTTTCGTGTCCGGTGCCTCTGGAAAAGTGAGACTGCGCATAATGGCAAAAGCTGCTGGCCCACACGCGGAACTATATCATTTGCTCCAAAGAAGTACTTCATCCGCTCTACATATAGGGCCCAGTCTTCCACTGCAGGGTCAAAAGAATCCAACTTCCCAAATAAAGGCATTTTGCCTGTCATAGAATCATAGAATTTACAGTGCAGAAGGAGGCCATTCGGCCCATCGCGTCTGCACCGGCTATTGGAAAGAGCACCCTACCCAAGGTCCACACCTCCACCCTATCCCCATAAACCAGTAACCCAACCCAACACTAAGGGCAATTTTGGACACTATGGGCAATTTAGCATGGCCAATCCACCTAACTCGCACATCTTTGGACTGTGGGAGGAAACCGGAGCACCCGGAGGAAACCCACGCACACACGGGGAGGATGTGCAGACTCCGCACAGTGACCCAAGCCGGAATCGAACCTGGGACCCTGGAGCTGTGAAGCATTTGTGCTATCCACAATGCTACCGTGCTGCCCCTAAACGAGTAGCTTATCCTCAATATGTGGCAGCTGCTAATGAGCAGGTTCTTTCGGGTCGTTCCATTTTCCTCGTTGCCACTGTAATACGTTCACGGAGGCAGAAGTCCCTTCAGCAGCATTCCTTTTATTTACAAAACCAACCAGCCGAACAACCAGGTGCATTCAGCTTGGTGTCTACACTGGGAGTGCAGAGGATTTGACACTCCCTATTATATACAGAGTAAGGGGTTCCCTGATTGGACCATTAATCAGGGAACACACATTCTAATTGGCCAATCTCAAAGGCCTGGCCTAATTCATTACAATTTCAAACATCCCTTCACAAAGTAAGGCCTTTGCAGAGTATTATCCATGTCTTTGGGATATAATGAGACAGACTTTCTAACAATGGCCAAACCATTAGCAAAGCTAAGGGGCTGGGTTCTCCATTTGGGAGACTACGCCCACACGCCGCATTAAAACAGGGGTGTTTTCCGCCAGGAAAACTGGCGCAAAATGACCACCGATTCCCTGCTCTGGGGGGGTGGCTAGTAGGGAGGCAGCGTAGAGCTCCCAGCTCCAGCTAAGGCCCGGAGCATACCCGGGTCCGTGGCCGCGCACGTGCACGGCCTGCAGTGGCCACGGTGTGCTTCATGGCGGCTTTCGCCCGCGGACCCAGACCGCAAAAATAGTACTCCCCTTCGGCCGCTCACGCGTCCCGGACTGCCACCCCAAAGTGCCCCCAGCCCCGAATGAAGCCCCCACCGCCCACAGATCGGTCCTCCCCGAACTGTGGCGGCGGCTACACTAAGTTCACAACGGGTGAGACGAGAGTCCCACGCCGTCGGGAACCCGGCCAGTTGGGGACGGAGCATTGCGGGGTGGGGGGGCCTCAGGGTATGTCGCTTTTCAGGGGGTGGAGCATTGCAAATGCGGCACTGCCATCGATTTTGGTGTCATCGGTGATTCTCCGCCCCCTCGCCGAACGCGATTTCGGTGTCGGGGATCGGTTAATTCAGCCCAAGGAATTAAAAGAGAAATGTACATTTACGTGATGCTTTTCAGAACCTCAGGGTGTCCCAAAGCCCTTTACACCCAGTGAAATACTTTGAAGGTAGTCATTGTCACAATGCAGGAAGCCAATTTGTGCACAGTAAATTTTCACAGAGAAATGTGATAGTGATATGATAATCTGCCTCAGTGAAGTTGTTTGAGGAATAAATATTGGATGGATCCTGCTCTTATTTGTGCCTTTTGCATCCACCTGTGCAAGTTGATGAGGCCTTAGTTTAACGCCTCATCCAAGGACCAGCACCTCCACCAGTGCAGCACCTCCTCAGTAAATTCATTAGTTAATTAATTATTAATCTGGGAAGTAGAAAATAAAATTTTTTAGTAAAATCCAATGTGTGCAAAATTCTCAAATAATTTGTGGAATTTTGTACATTTGAGATTTCTATACACTCTATTCAAATCTATAAGCACTACATTTTCAAATGTAAAAGAAAAACAGATAAGTGGCCGGTTTAGCTCAGTGGGCTAGACAACTAGTTTGTAATGCAGAACAAGGCCAGCAGCGCAGGTTCAATTCCCGTACCGGCTTACCCGAAATGGCGGCTAGGGGCTTTTCACAATAATTTAATACTTGTGACAATAAAAGAGTATTATTACATAACATATTGCAGCACAAATCTACAAACGCATGTAAGAGTATAATATATTCCAATTTTAGGATAGACTCCCTGTTTTGCAGTGATATGAAAAGGCAGAACACCACTGAAGGAGGTTGCCAAACACTGTACAGAGTATGGTGGGGGGCACGGCGGCACAGTGCTGCCTCACAGTGCCAGGGACCCGGGTTCAATTCTGACCTTGGGTGACTATGGCTGCGATTCTCTGGTCGGGTTTGCCCGGCAACTGGAGAATCCCGCCCGAGGTCAATGGATTTTTCCATTGTCGGTGTCCCACCAGTGGTGTTCTTGCGGCGGGCAGGGCGAGAGATTTATCTGTGTGAAGTTTGCACATTCTCCCAGAGTTTGCGTGGGTTTCCTCCGGGTGCTCCGGTTTCCTCCCACAGTCCAAAGATGTACAGGTTAGGTGGACAGGCCATTCAAATTGTCCATTAGTGACCACAAGGTTAGGTGGGGTTATAGGGTTACAGGGATAGGGAGGGGAATTGGGCCGAGGTGGGGTGCTCTTTGAATTGAAAAATCGCTTATTGTCACAAGTAGGCTTCAATTAAGTTACTGTGAAAAGCCCCTAGTCGCCACATTCTGGCGCCTGTTCGGGGAGGCTGGTACGGGAATCGAACCGTGCTGCTGGCCTGCCTTTGTCGTCTTTGAAAGCCAGCGATTGAGCCCAGTGTGCTAAACCAGCCCCTGTAGATTTGATAGGCTGAATGGCTTCCTTCTGCACTGCAGTGATTCTATGTGGACAATTCCAGCCTGGTATCAAAGTAGTTTTAAGTGTTCAAGGTTCCTGGAACTTCTGATCATTTTAATATCTATCTGGGATAATACATTTTGAGACTGCTGATTTTGCTGCGTCCAACCGCACATGGACAGGTGTTTCTCTTAGATAGATGAATAGCGTTTTGAGCTAGGCAGAAGAAATAAAGTACTATCTCAAATCCATTATTCCATTAATAATGGAAGTGCAGCCATCTCCCTGCTATCAAAAGTAGCAAAATGCAGCATAAATATTTGCAAAGTGGTCGCTGGCTTAAAAAATTGCTCTTGTGATTTATCACCTCTATGCACTTTGTTAGTAAGAAGATACAGTGCAATATGATTCATACAAAATAATTACCATAGAAAAATTGCCCTGATTATCAAATATTGTACACTCTTTATTCTCTGCACATTGCCATGATGATTCACTTTAGTTTAACGGAGGGTCATATGTTGAGGTAGGGTCATATGTTAAACATAAGCTGCAACCATTCATTATCAGATACTGAATGTTAATAATTCAAACCGACATACTCACAGCACAAAACAAAGAATGTGTAAACCTCAACTGAGCTATAATTAATTTAGAATGTTAATTATAGCCTGAGGACTGTGCTATTGTTCCTCAAATTGGCATGGCTTAGCTGAGAATAGCTTTTGGGGTTGAGTTTTAAAACTTTGAGAATAGCTTTTGGGATTGAGTTTTAAAACGTATCAGTTTTCATTTATGGTTGTGTTGGTATATGGGTGGGAATCTTCAGAACAAATAGAGCCTGTTAGTTTTTCAACGTTGTCAAGCTAATTCAGAAAAACATCATGAAGCAGATTACAAATTTGAAAATAAATTGTAAGTGACACCCATCAACAGTTTCCTAAGTATTTGATATTTGCCTGATAGCAAGGTTTTGGGGGAATCCAGTTCAGAATAAACATATGAATAAGTTTCATTCGATGTGTGTAATGTACAGGGTGTAATGCCAGAAATCTTCCATTGCAATGGCATCACCAAAGGATTTTCTGTATGATGCTTTTTAACTCAATAATTAACAGAATTCTGTTTGGTGATAATAAACACAGATTGATCCCTCAACCAGAAATGAGGTCAACGAAAAATTAATCAGACTTGGTTAGCTTAGTTGAGAGGAAAATGTTGAATGCGATTCCATGATACTCGCATCTCTTCCTGGAATAGTGCCGAGGGTTTTCTAATGTCTATCCTAACCACTGGAACAAACAGTTTAACCCTCAGTTTAATAATGTCTCAGAGCTGAAGGACCTGCAAATGTGTAGCACTAATTTTGTACTGTACATAGATTACATAGAATTTACAGTGCAGAAGGAGGCCATTCGGCCCATCAAGTCTGCACCAGCTCTTGGAAAGAGCACCCTACCCAAGGTCCACACCTCCACCTTATCCCCATAACCCAGTAATCCCACCTAATCCCCACAACCCAGTAACCCCACCCAACACTAAGGGCAATTTTTGGTCACTATGGGCAATTTAGCATGGCCAATCCACCTAACCTGCACATCTTTGGACTGTGGGAGGAAACCGGAGCACCCGGAGGAAACCCACGCACACACGGGCAGAATGTGCAGATTCCGCACAGACAGTGACCCAAGCTGGGAATCGAACCTGGGACCCTGGAGCTGTGAAGCAATTGTGCTATCCACAATGCTACCTGTATTGAAAAGTTAGTCTGGATTATCTGATTCATTTGAAACAAGGTTCAAGCCCACACTAGCTCAGATGCACTAATGACAGCTAAAATAATGCTTGTTTAATCGGGTATAATAATCTGGTGTGACACTAAAATTGAAAAAAAAATACAGGTCAGCTGATTGAGTGCTAAATGCTCATATATAATTTATATTTTTGAATAGATTAAATAGACATTCCCTTTTCAGTACATCTGACACAGAAAGAAAAGTCTAGATTCAGGGTGAAGCTGGATAAATCTCTACACGTTTATTAGGGCCTTGTCAAGTGTTTAAATCCCCTCCTCTCAAACATGAACAGCAAAACTGAGAGACATTGAGTGCCGATAAAGCAAAAATGCAAATGCAAAAATGCTGGGGATGGTAGCAATGCTGTGAGCAGTTGGACCAGTAATGCAGAAGCCCAGACCAATGGACTTGATGGACCGAGTGGCCTAATTCTACTCCTATGTCTTATGGTCCAATGCTCTGGAGATAAGAGTTCAAATCCCACCAAGGCAGCTGAAGGAGGAATTTAAATTTAATTAATAAGTCAAAATATTAGTTCAGTTAATAATGATCATGAAACTCCCTGACTGTCATAAAAACCCATCTGGTTCACCAATGTCCTCAGGGTAAGAAATCTGGGGCTGGATTCTCCGTTGCACTGGCAGCACACCCATGCCCAGGGATTTCCCGGCAGCATGGGGTGGCCACAATGGGAAATTCCATTGGCAGGTGACGGGAATGGAGAATCCTGCTGCCAGTGAGGGTGAGTCGCTCAGGAAAACATGACTAGTGGACCGAAGAATCCCACACCTGCTGTCCTTACCTAGTCTGGCCTACATGTGATTCCACCAACGTGGTTGACTCTTAACATCTCACTGACACAGCCCAGCGGATCTTTCAGTTGTATGTGGTTCATCACCACCTGCTCAAGGGCATTAGGGATGGGCAATAAAGCCTGGCTTTGCTTACATCCCCAGAATGGATAAAATAGTCACATTTCTCATCGAGATAGCTTTACACTCATGGGCCTGAACCTAGGTAGAGCAATGTTAAATTCAGATGAGATGAAGATTTTGATGAGATATTTCCAGTGCAAATTAGTTGATATGATGTTTATCATGGTTGTCCTCAATTAGTGCTGATAACTTGAATCATGTGAAAAAAATAGTGAGATTATCATCTAAATATCAAATGTATAATTCCAGACTTTTAAAAGTAAGTATATTATTCTGCTTTTCAATGTTTGGTCAGTCTTTGGTTAGTATACAGTGTTAAATCCAGAATCACATTTACAGAAAGGTTGGCAGTGCAAAGTTCCAAGTTGACAAATCATAACTTCCATCAATCTGTAAAACCCTTGATAAACAGTGAAACAAATAAGTAAATGTCAACTATAAATCATTGGGATAAGTGACTTCTACAAACCAAATATATCACTAGCTGTTGAAAGTGAAACATTCTGAAAGATACGGGTTAATTTACACATAGCTAAACTTGAGACTTTAACCATGTACACAAATGCAGCCACCAAAAAGAGTAAATCTACAAGAAAAATAACTCATAATAATATCACATTGTTAATTTACAGGCAAGCAAACCTTTAAAATCTGTCAACATAATACAATAAAAGTAGTCAAAACAATGTTGCAACTCAGACTCATTTGCTTAAATTTTAATGCGAAATTGTTTGACATATTGCAGTGGTAGAAAAATACATTCAGAAATGCTTGTTATTCAACAATAATAGAGATTAAGGAGGACATGCAGAACTAAACATTGGATTTCAATGTCAGCAGTGAAGTGACAGCACTCACTACAAATCTAAATGTGGCCCATCAGAATCTAATGGCTCTGTGGCCTAGGTTTCACCTTGCCTGACATTAACTTCATTCTAGTGTCAAGTCAGTGCATCTAGCAACAGTGAGTGATGTTATCAAGTAGACCATACAGCCAGTCACACTGAAGAATTCTCACAGACAGCAAGCCAGGAAGTAACAATCAGGTTTTGTCAATTACTTTTTATACTTTTATAGAGAGCAAAAAAAAAGATTTGTATGATATCAAGGTAGAGGCTGAAATACCATAACAATTACTCTTTTAAAAAGATTTGCTTACTTTTTTTAAATTTCTGGATTTTTCTAATGGCATGGAGAAATTTGACATTCCACAAATATAAAACTAGTTTTTTCAGGGCCAGAGAGGCTGTTCAACAAAAATTGCGACTTAGCACATTTTTAAAAGCTCAGTTACATCTCATTTAACAAGTCATAACATTTTAAGCATCTGTACGGCAAGAATAATAGCATAAAAAGAGGAAGTTCACATCAATTCCATGATTTTCATCTGTGAGGACTTCCATTGCACCCTGTGGAGAAGTGGGAAATCACTGACAGCAACTTAAAATTTCAGCATTTAACCGTGCATGCGTAGATTCCAGAGGTTAATGTCAGTTTGATAGTTGCAATGATGGCAAATGTTGGTAGTTTTGCCATTGTTGCATCCACAGAATCCAGCCCAACATCCAATTGATAACATCTTCATGTAACAGAATTACATCTGCAACTTTTAAACCTGAATCCTAGTAATAAATCAAATATATATTTTATTTAGCATCTTCTCTTCTACATTAAAAGTTTATGTTTTTGAAGTAAAATATAATGATACCAGTTCATTTTCATTAGATTTCAATATTCTTCAAATGGCTTCAATCCACATGTCTAGTATTATAATGAACACTGACTTAAATAAGCTGGGAGCACATTAATCAGCCATAAATTAAAAGAAAATTAACCAGTACTTTAAAAACCTGTTACCATGTCATTTTTGTCCTTTTTCATGACATTTTTAAATTAGCATATGACACCTACAACATCCCCCTCGATCAAAATAGCTTATTTATTCTAGCCCTTGGACATTGCCACAACCATCAATGATATTTTTACAAAATATTACATTGAATTTACAGAACAGAAATGTGTCATTAATTTTGTGCTTATGCTCCACAGAAGCCTCCACCCACTCTATTTCCTTAATCTCACCCTATGAAGGCGTCCTTTCATTCCTTTCTACGAACCTTCTCTAAAATGCATTGGGAAGCAATTTCCCAGTAGTGTATAAGAGATCCATCAGCCAATTCCCTTCTATATTTAGATAGCTACACCAAGGCTAGTAAGCTTCCTTTCATAGAGAAGCCAGACTGTGAATGTCAGTCAACAATGAATTCCAAACTTAGGTATCAAGTGGGCACCTGAAAACCTTACAATATTATCTAAAGTTAATTGAACCCCTTTTTGGATAGATTTTGTCTGTATTTCCACCTGGCATAATTAATGTGTGAGGTTCCTCACCAGAAGGATAATGTTGGAAATGTACTCCTACATTTCATATCTTGCTCCTTTATACAACACAAGATGGATATGAATTGGGCACAGCCAATTCTGGAGCATTTATTCAGAGATTTGGCTTCAGTCACTCTCTAAGACTCTGCCATGTCACTATCTCAGCACTCAGACCTTTCTTAGATCCTTTCAGGCATTCTTTCCTCTACTGTCCAAACCAAAACAGATCATTCTGTATGTAAAGAAAAACTTCCTAGCAACATTCCAATTCATTTCTTAACTTGCAACATGACTTTGACAAGTGCCCCTGCGATGTCCTGAAGTCATGAAAGTCTATAAAAATACAAGTTAATTTTTCAATCCAAATTATTTTTCGTTAGAACAAACATTTCTTTACATTTTTTTTCCAAAGTTTAGTTGGAAGCTAATATTGCCCATTTCCCTTTTCTACATCACTTACTAGCGTAGATGCCTGAATGCCCAGACCTTCCTCATAATCTCTATTTTGTCTTGTGTTTCTTCTCTATTATCATCTCCAGAGGTTTTTGTTTTGGTGACCAGAATTGGACACATTATTCAAGAGCACAGTACAGTTTAAGCATGACTTCCTACAACTTGAAAGGGTAGATTTTATCTTTCATCAAAACCTGGCAGTCACAGATTGGTCACCCATTTACACTTGCCCATTTTTCTTACCATTGCTTTGCTGACTGCTGCTTTCGTAATAGGTTTAAATATGATCCATTTCACAAAATGTTGAATAAGGTGACCTCAGAGCTTAGATCGTTTAGTGATAAAATGTATTTGTGATTCTTCAATAAAAGACAAATTTAGAGCTGCATTTTTGCTAAGCTTGCCCGACCTGTGGGCTTCCGCAGCTCGCACTGAACTAATATGTGAATTCACAAGGGATTTTATGAACTACAAGGGAGTGCATGAAGAGTGTGGGTGTAGAGACGGGCAGGTTAGAAGGTCCTCTTCATTCTTCAACACAACAGCCCAGCTACGAGCATTGTTTAAAGGCCCTAAATCACCTTTCACACACCTATCCCCAATGCCATCTCATATTCCCCTGATGCCAACTCATGCCCTCCCCAGGTTCCTTCATTCCTCCTCAAAATTCCACCATGCTTCCTCGAAGCCCTCCATGCCACACATATTCTCCATGCCAGCTCACATTATCCATGCCACCTCCATTGCCACTCACCCAGTATGGACTATGTACATCTCACAGGAGCCATGCAATGGCAATGAGAATTATTTTAAAATGATTGGAAAACCATTAAACTTCTGACAATTTAAAAATCCCTGAATTCAAATTCATAATCATTGATACTGGACCAAAATATCCAAGAGAACATTTTTTGTAATCATTTAAGTACCTATTAGGCTTGTAAACAAATAAACCACAGCAAAGATATGTTCAGTTATTATATTATCATAAAAGTTTCAATAGTTTTTGGATCAATGAGATCACTTGCTGACTGACATTTTTGAATCCCAGCCAAGCATTCATAGTGGACCAGCAGTCATAACAAAAGGTTCCAGCTCCACTGACAGAACATGCATTTATTTCCATTTCAGATCAGGATGCCTGTCAATCAATTGAGAGGAAGCAGGTGTGCAGATCTTTTTTTCTACCTTTGGAAGTAATTTTGCTTTAAAAAAACAGCCAGATCTACCAGTCCAATTAAATCAGAGCCCAAAAACATGACATTAGGGGTCATTCTTTTTCACATTTTAAAAAATAGAATGGTACTTCATCCATTGGCAAAGTACTGTAATGCATGTGAAACATTATTCCATGGTGGTCAATGTAAGGGTCAACTTACCTTTGCAGGACAGATCCCTATGGTGAATCACTGCATGAAAAACATATTGACATTACAATACAGCAACTGATAGTAATATTTGAAGGTGTCTCAACATTGTACATTTAACTTTAAGAATGTTCTTGACTCCTCAGCAGGTTTTCCACTTTCTTCTAGATTGGTATATTTTTTATGGGCTTCCACAACCCTGCACCACCAGATGAAAATAGTGTGTGCGAGGGAATCCTATTTTCCTCCCTAATGGAAAACCCAAACTTAGCAGTAGGCATTCCCAAGTGGCAAAAAGGCCAGGGGAAAATGGCACAGGTTAAAATGCGCAGGGAAAACAAACTTGCTCCAAAAATGCCACTGTGGCCATTCGCAGATCATAATACTCCTCTGCAGCCAGATGAAAATCCGGCTCTTAGTATCAGATACAATAAATGAAGGTCAGAAAATATCATAGTCATGATTAGTATTTAAATTACTTAAAATGTAAGTGGTGCATTTAGCTATTTAAATTCCACATTAATCTACAGTACAAAATACTTTCTGCAGGCCATAACAGAAAGATATTCATTATGAATGACATCATCATACAAGGATACAAGAAAATTTTCAGACAGAAATAGAGAATGGAAAGCTAAACATCTTCTATTTAAAGGCACATTCCTTTACAAATGGATTGCTGGGCAATAAAATCCAATTTTTATAGTAATTTGATCCAATTTTCCAGAATATTTTAGAAGTTAACTATTTTTTATGATATTTGCAACTATATTTTTTTACAAAACAATTTGAATTGCATTCTTCTCAACTAGTGGCACCATCCTCGTATAGAGTGAGAATCGTGATTGTTTCTGAATTATCACTTGGATGCACTGATGTGTTTCAACTGTTGTATGACTGATATGTCAGATTGGAGTGGAAAAAACTTTCAAATTTTTACATGTAAATCATTCAAGAATTGGGGTGTGCCGAGCCAAATAGTTTATTTGAAAATTTGTATATCTTTTGATTCTATACACAGCCACGTAGATATCTATTATTAATTTTAAAATTCCATGGGCTGGATTCTCCGTCGGCAGGATCCTCCATTTCGCCGACAGCGCACTCATGCCTGCGTATTTCCCAACGGCATACGGATGCCCACAATGGAAAGCCCCATTGGCCGGCAGCTGGGGCGGAGAATCCCGCTGCCTGCGGGGGCGCACCACCCCAGAAAACGGTTGCGGTGGGACAGAGAGTCCCACCCCCGTCTTTATTGCACCAGAGAGGAATGTTCCTTTAAGACAATAATAGTATTGTAAACCTATTTGTTTCTTCACCCGATCTACATTTATAATTTTCCTTAGTCAGATTATAGAACATTGTTACTTTAGTATTTAAATTACACATTTCTCCAGACTAATGGAACTTCTTTGCATTGATATTGGTAGCGTTGCAGCTGGTACAGACTTGTGTATTAGAAATGTTATGTTATGAGTCATCCATTTCACCTAAAGCACCCGCTGGTCTATTAGTTGCAAACGGTGCAAGTTAAGAATAGAATCAGCTATGATCCGAGCTGTAGACCTTTGGTAGCCTCCAGACGTCACCATCAGGATGGGTATCTTATGTTTTTGGGCTGCTTCAAAGACTGCTTGATCTCTTTTAATGATTCCCTAAGTTAAAACAAAAATGAATTAGGAGATCAATGCCATAAGGACAGAGAAAAGTTTGTTTTTCTATCATTACTAAATATGATATTTCAACAAAACATTTTAATCACTCCCCGGCCCCAAAATAGCAATAAAATGAAAATATTACATAATTACACATTATCCCACATCTTACTTTTAACATGGTAAATACTGTATCTGCTGAGCTTCCAGCAAAAATATCAAAAGATGCTCAAAGCAAAAGCCTAAGTTAATGTTTTCAACTGCTATTTCATTTTAATATAATAAATATAACTATTGATCTTGAACACAATGCAATAATGAATCACATTGGGCAAAATTCTGTGCTGCTGTCACTGGTAGCGGGGTTCCCAATGCGGCGGAGAATCGGGCATCAGGGGTAAAAATGGGATTGGCAATGCTCTGGCTCCCCACTGGCGGCAGGATCAAGGGGCGTCATTCTCAGACCCCACGCCGGGTCGAAGAATCGCCGGGGGCTGGCGTGAAACCCGCCCCCGCCGGTTGCCGAAGTCTCCGGCACCCAAGATTCGGCGGGGGCGGGAATCGCGCCGCGCCGGTTGGCGGGCACCCCCCCCGCTCGATTCTCCGGCCCGGATGGGCCGAAGTCCCGCCGATAAATTGCCTGTCCCGCCGGCGTGGATTAAACCACCTTTTGAATAGCGGGACAAGGCAGCGTGGGCGGGCTCCGGGGTCCTGGGGGTGGGCGCGGGGCGATATGGCCCCGGGGGGTGCCCCCACGGTGGCCTGGCCCGCGATCGGGGCCCACCGATCCGCGGGCGGGCCTGTGCCGTGGGGGCACTCTTTCCCTTCCGCATCCGCCACGGTCTCCACCATGGCAGAGGCGGACGAGACTCCCTCCACTGCGCATTCGTGGGAAACTGTCAGCGGCCGCTGACGCTCCCGCGCATGCGCCGCCCGGGGATGTCATTTCAGCGCCAGCTGGCGGGGCACCAAAGGCCGTTCCCGCCAGCTGGCGGGGCACCAAAGGCCGTTCCCGCCAGCTGGCAGGGCGGACATTCCTCCGGCGCCAGCCTAGCCCCTCAATGTTGGGGCTCGGACCACAAAGATGTGGAGCATTCCGCACCTTTGGGGCGGCGCGATGCCCGTCTGATTGGCGCCGTTTTGGGCGCCAGTCGGCGGACATCGCGCTGTTTCGGGAGAATTTCGCCCCGGGTTCGTGAGACCTGGGGCGAGATTCTCCGACCCCCCGCCGGGTCGGAGAATCGCCGGGGGCTGGCGTGAATTCCGCCCCCGCCGGTTGCCGAAGTCTCCGGCACCGGATATTCGGCGGGGGCGGGAATCACGGCGCGCCGGTTGGCGGGCCCCCCTGCTCGATTCTCCGGCCCGGATGGGCCCAAGTCCCGCCACTAAAATGCCTGTCCCGCCGGCGTAAATTAAACCACCTACCTTACCGGCGGGACAAGGCGGCGCGGGCCGGCTCCCGGGTCCTGGGGGGGTCGCAGGGCGATCTGGCCCCAGGGGGTGCCCCCACGGTGGCCTGGCCCGCGATCGGGACCCACCGATCCACGGGCGGGCCTGTGCCGTGGGGGCACTCTTTCCCTTCCGCCTCAGCCACGGTCTCCACCATGGCGGAGGCAGAAGAGACTCCCTCCAATGCGCATGCGCGGGAATGCCGTCAGCGACCGCTGACGCTCCCGCGCATGCGCCGCCCGGAGATGTCATTTCCGCGCCAGCTGGCGGGGCACCAAAGGCCTTTTCCGCCAGCTGGCGGGGTGGAAATTCGTCCGGCGCCGACCTAGCCCCTCAAGGTTGTGGCTCGGCCCCCAAAGATGCAGAGGATTCCGCACCTTTGGGGCGGCGCGAAGCCCGTCTGATTTGCGCCGTTTTGGGCGCCAGTCGGCGGACATCGCGCCGTTTCCGGAGAATTTCGGCCAGTATCTTTGCTACTAAGTGCTAGGTACTGGCATTCTCCCGAAACGGCGCAATGTCCGCCGACTGGCGCCCAAAACGGCGCAAATCAGATGGGCATCGCGCCGCCCCAAAGGTGCGGAATACTCCGCATCTTTGGGGGCCGAGCCCCAACATTGAGGGGCTGGGCCGACGCCGGAGGAATTTCCGCCCCGCCAGCTGGCGGAAACGGCCGTTGTTGCCCCGCCAGCTGGCGCGGAAATTACATCTCGGGGCGGCACATGCGCAGGAGTGTCAGCGGCCGCTGACAGTTTCCCACGCATGCGCAGTGGAGGGAGTCTCTTCCGCCTCTGCCATGATGGAGACCGTGGCGGAGGTGGAAGGGAAAGAGTGCCCCCACGGCACAGGCCCGCCCGCGGATCGGTGGGCCCCGATCACGGGCCAGGCCACCGTGGGGGCACCCCCCGGGGCCAGATCACCCCGCGCCCCCCCCCACGACCCCGGAGCCCACCCGCGCCGCCTTGTCCCGCTGGTAAGGTAGGTGATTTAATTTACGCCGGCGGGACAGGCAATTTATCGGCGGGACTTCGGCCCATCCGGGCCGGAGAATCGAGCGGGGGGGCCCGCCAACCGGCGCGGCGCGATTCCCGCCCCCGCCGAATATCCGGTGCCGGACACTTCGGCAACCGGCGTGGGCGGGATTCACGCCAGCCCCCGGCGATTCTCCAACCCGGCGGGGGGTCGGAGAATGTTGCCCCTGATTCTTCGGGTTTGCGTGATTCTCCGGTCATCTAGGCTGGGAATCACATGGGCGCTGATTACAACAGGTATGTAGAAAAGTGGCCCTGACGTGGTGGATGTGGCCATTGGCCAAGGGGGCAATCCCCTTCAGGGGTTACCGGCCAAAGCCAACCAACCCGAGGACCATCCTCCCCCCCCCCCCCCGCAATGCCAGACATGCCTACCCTGTCCCCGCAGTGACTCCCTAAGTAATGAGAGCCCACCCACCAAACCCCCGAAATAAAGGGACCACCCACAGAGACCTCCTACATAGTGGGACTCCCACAGACAGCCCCTAACTAAAGCACCCCCTTAACCCAAGACCCCCTAAATTAAGGGACCTCCCCACATTCCCTAACTAGGGGGACCCTCCCAAAGAGCCCCTAACTAAAGGAACCCCACCATAGAGACCCCTAAGTAAAGGAACCTTCCTGGATGAGTAACTGTGAAATGCTGTAACCACAATGTTTACAAACATCAACCACTTCCAAAGAGAGTTAAGTGCTGCCAATTCCCAGCTCAGCGCTTCAAAATCACTCAAACCCAAAAGGCAGTGGTCTCTCATCTAGGAGTGACTATGGGGTGATTGAAATGCACTTAACTCTCTTTGAAGTGGCTGGCGTTTGTAAACATTGTGGTTACAGTACTTTATAGTTACTCATCCATGAAGGGAGATTAATGAAGTCAGGCTCACAGCTGTGTTTGTGGAAGCTATCAATCACAGCCCACTAACAGAAATGAATGCAGCTAAAGGATCTGAAGGGTTTAAACACAGGTCATTGCTTTTATCTTTCTAGGAGTGGTTACGTGGTGCTTCCTATATGGTATATTGGCAGGTATATGGCTAGGTGCGTGTTACAGCAGTAATTATTTTCACTGTCCCTGTCTGGACTGTTCTCTAGCTTCCGGACAGTGGCCTCTCATCTAGGAGTGACTATGGGGAGGTTACTTTAGTTAGGTCACTGGGGTGTGGGTGTGTCATTTGGTTAGGGGGTCTCTGTGGGGGGGTTACTTTAGTTAGGAGGTCCTTGGGGGGGGTTCCTTTTTGTTAGAGGGACTCTGGAGTGGTCCCCCTATTCTGGGGTATCTCAGTGGCGGGTTCCTTTAGTTAGGGATCTCTTGGGGGTTCCCTCTATGCAGGGGTGCTCGGGGGAGGGGGATGTCGCATCAGCCCCGTACCTCGGGTGGGGGGGGATACCCAGAAAAACTGGGGGCGGGGGCTGCTTCGTGATGCAGGGGTGTGGCCAGTCGCAAGGCCTCGCTCAAAATGGTGGCCCGATAATGAAATTCCCCTGGGAATTTGCATGGTTGAGGATTGGGAATCGCTTCCTGATTTGCAATCCCAGCAGAGTGCAAATCAGTAGCAATTCAACTCCGGCGAAAGAAAATAGTCTCCCGAACGGAGAATGTCTCCCATTATTTCAGAAAGTTAAGCGTAGTGTTAAAATTGCCAGAATTAATTTCTATGATAAAGAAGTCTTTAGTAAACACAATGGAAAATGGAGCATTGAAACAATAAGTAGTTTTCTAGTTCAACATATTTTGTATGCGCATTAATTTACAGATCATACATAAACATGTTTGAAACATGTTTCAAACTATGTGCATCTAAATTTGTAGTAAATACTGGGAGTGATTTTGAGCCCTCTCTCTCCATCCATGAAAAAGTTGGCACAAGCTCAAAATCCGGAGAGAAGCGAAAAACATGATTCTATCTGGCATGATTGGCTTTTGGAATCTTACCTCCCACTCGTCAGTGCAGTAGTTCGAATCACGTTATGCAAGTCCGGGAACCACATTAGCCTGTCACTGGGGAGCACTCTCTCCGGCATCGTTTACACCAAGTCTGGCCGGACATTGGACAGTCGAAGGGCTGGATTCCTCCGCCTTGTCTGCCACAAGAACGGCGTGGATAATGGAGAAGTCCATTTACCTCGGCCGGGATTCTCTAGTCACCGGGTGGATGCGGTCAGAGAATCCTGCCCAAAGGGATTTCTCTGAGAGTGCAGAGATAAATATAGCACCAGTGTGGAGTGGTGTGTGGTTAGAGTGGCATGCCGACTAGTGACACTTCTGGAACAGGTGGCGGCACGTTAGCACTGCTGCTTCACAGCACCAGGGCCCCGGGTTCGATTCCAACTTTGGGTGTTTGTGTGGAATTTGTACGTTCTCCCCGTGTGTGCGCGAGATTCCTCCGGGTGCTCCGGTTTCCTCCCACAGTCCAAAGATGTGCAGGTTAGGTGGTTTGACCATGCTAAATTGCCCATAAAATGTCCAAAAGGTGAGATGGGATTAGGGGTAGAGGGCAAGGACATGGACCTAAGTGCTTTTTCGGAGGGTTGGTGCAGACTCGATATGCCAAATGGTCTCCTTCTGCACTGTAGGGAATCTATGGAACATAACTAAAACATTTGGACAAGCAAGTATAACCAAAACATTTCTTCAAATCTTCTGCAAGATAAAATGCATGCATTCTCAATTGTTTAATTAAGTTTACATGCATTTGAATATGTTGCACAATTAAAATTTAGGGTACAGCTTATTTTTGAAGTGCTTTGATATGCAAAGTGCAAACATCTGGACTGCCCTGAATTCGTAGAACGAACCTGAGGTGAAATAGCCAAACCTCCCAGTTGATCTCCATCTAAGATGTCGGTGCCTGCATTGTACACAATGATGTCTGGAGTGACTTCCTGCAATGCTTTTGACATAAGTGTTTCCACTTTCTGCAGATACTCTGAATCCTCTGTGTCCCAGTCCAGCTCAATTTTCCACTTGATGGCTCCTGGTAATAATTCATGAATAAACTATTTAAAGCAATCAATCATTTCACACAGTTAACTCTACAGGAAATAAATCTTTAAGCAAAGTGAGGCAAACACTATGAATCAAAATCCAGCCCAATTATTTACTGAAATAGTGTTTGAACAAATATATTTTCTATCCAGATTATTCAACAGAAAATGCAAAGATACTTCAATGACAAATTATTGTTGCGAAGAAACATTGGAATACGGACGATCACACCTGCATTTCAAAAACTGTTAATGAGAAATGTAATGTTACGTAAGAAAAATAATTGTTACACCCAAGTTTATTTTAAGGTAACTTTTATTCAATTATTTTCAAAAACAGTAAAGAGATGAACTTGACCACTGCAATACAAAGAATACAGTACATAATTGAGTCAATAGGTAGTTCTTAGTTCCCTCCAATCAAATGTCCACCCCAGCTACAGTACCAAAACAGCTCTTTCCAAAGTCACAAATTACATCCTATTTGACGATGACAAATGTAAACTATCCCTTCTTGACCTGTTTGCCAGCCTTTGATGGCAATGTTGCTCTACCATAATTCAGCTGGGTCGAACTGCTTACCTGGTTCCATTCTCACCTATCTAATCGTAGTCAGAGCATCGTCTACCCGCTCCTGCACTACCACTTCTGGCCACAGAAACTTTTGAGCATTGGCTAAGCTGCTTCAAAGTGTACTTCGCATCATTCACCGAAGACTTCACAGACCTCCAGAAGAAGCAGATCCTCCACGCATGGGTGAGCCCAAGAGTCTTTCTTCTCATCAGGGACGCCCCCTCGTATGCGGAGGCAATAATGCTGCTGAAGGGACAATACGTGAAGTCCGTTAATGAGGTGTATGCTAGGCACCTCCTTGCCATGAGATGGCAACGTCCAGGGGAATCACTTGTAGAATTCCTGCGTGCTTTGCGTGTACTCTGCCGGAATTGTGAATGCCGGGCGATATTGGCTACCCAGCACACGGAGCTGCTGATCAGGGGCGCTTATGTCGCGGGCATGAAATCAAATTATATCCGTCAGCGATTACTAGAAGGGGGTACACTCGGCCTCCCAGAGACAGTGCAACTCTCCAACACGTTGGAGGTGGCCTCCCAGAACATGGAGGCCTATACCACCGATCGCGCGGCACCCTCGTGGGCCTCATGGGCGCAGCCATCGTCCGACCCGGGTGCGACGCATGCCTGTGATGCGCAATGGCCCGCCAACGCCAGAGGTGCTACTTTTGCGGCCAGGGCGGCCACCCCAGACACCGCTGCCCTGCACAGAACGCAACTTGCAATGGCTGTGGGAAGAAGGGCCACTTTGCAAAAGCCTGCCAGGCCCGACCTCCCCCTAAAACGTCTAGGACCAGCAGCGCTGCCTGCTGCCTGTCGGGGCCACCCCCAGCTGCCACGCCACCCGCCATGTGCGACCCATGGGTGCTGTCATCTTCGCCGCCATCTTCAATTTCGGCAGCCATGTGCAACCCACGGGGGCCGCCACCTTGGACGCCATCGCCGCTGCCACCCACCATGCGCGACCCATGGGGGCCGCCATCTTGGACGCCGTCGTCGATGCCTCCCGCCACACGCGACTCATGGGGGCCGCCATCTTGGGACCACTCCGCTGCCTCCCGGGAGCCTGGCTCACCCGACCGTAAGCTGGCCGCCGCTACCTCCGACCGGCCTACCGACCGCCTTCCGAAGCTCGCCTCCATCACGCTGGACCAGTCCCGGCCGCACCACCTCGCGAAGTCCACGATGACAGTCCGGATCAACGGGCACGATACGGCTTGTCGTTCGACTCCGGGAGCACAGACAGCTTCATTCACCCAGATACGGTAAGGCGCTGCTCCCTCCCAATCTTACCCGCGACCCAGAAAATCTCCCTGGCTTCCGGAATCCACGCAGTAGAAATCTAGGGGTATTGTATCGCGACCCTTACTGTACAAGGCGTAGAGTACGCTAACTTCAAACTCTACGTCCTTCCCCATCTCTGCGCTGCCCTATTACCGGGGCTTGACTTCCAGTGCCACCTCCAGAGCCTTACTTTAAAGTTCAGTGGACCCCTGCCCCCCCTCACCGTCTGTAGCCTCGCGACCTTTAAGGTCGACCCACCCTCGCTCTTCGCAAACCTCACCCCGGACTGTAAGCCCGTCGCTACCAGGAGCCGATGATACAGTGCCCGGGACAGGGCCTTTATCAGGTCGGAGGTCCAGCAACTCCTACAAGAGGGGATCATTGAGGCTAGTACCAGCCCCTGGAGAGCCCAAGTGGTGGTCATCAAGACTGGGGAGAGGCGCCGGATGGTCATCGATTACAGTCAGACCATCAACCGGTACACGCAGCGCCATGCGTACCCCCTCCCCCGCATATCTGACATGGTCAACCAGATTGCACAATATCAAGTCTTCTCCACAGTTGATTTGAAGTCCGCGTACCACCAGCTCCCTATCCGCCCGGAGGACCGCCAATACATGCCTTCGGGGCAGATGGCCGCCTCTACCACTTCCTCAGGGTCCCCTTCGGCGTCACCAATGGGGCCTCGGTTTTCCAAAGAGAAATGGACCAAATGGTTGACCAGTACAGGCTGCGGGCCACTTTCCTGTAAGACAATGTCACCATCTGCGGCCATGACCAGCAGGACCATGACGAAAACCTCCGGCACTTCCTCCACACTGCTAAACTCCTGAATCTCACCTATAATAAAGAAAAATGCGTTTTCCGCACAACCCGCCTAGCCATCCTCGGCTACCTCGTGGAACATGGTGTCCTGGGGCCCGACCCCAACCGCATGCGCCCCCTCATGGAACTCCCCCTCCCCCACTGCCCCAAGGCCCTGCAGGGATGCCTAGGGTTCTTCTCGTACTATGCCCAGTGGATCCCCAATTGCGGACAAGGCCCACCTACTTATCAAATCCACCGTTTTTCCCCTGACGGCCGAGGCCCGACTGGCCTTCAATCGCATCAAGGCAGATATTGCCAAAGCCGCGATGCACGCGGTGGACGAGTCCATCCCATTCCAAGTGAAGAGCGATGCGTCGGACTTTGCTCTGGCTGCTACCCTCAACCAGGCGGGCAGGCCCATGGCTTTCTTCTCCTGTACCCTCCATGCCTCCGAAATTCGACACTCCTCCGTCGAAAAGGAAGCCCAAGCCATCGTAGAGTCTGTGCAACATCGAAGGCATTACCTGGCCGGCAGGCGATTCACTCTCCTCACTGACCAACGGTCGGTTCCCTTCATGTTCAATAACACACAGCGGGGCAAAATCAAGAATGACAAGATACTAAGGTGGAGGATCAAGCTCTCCACCTACAACTACGATATCTTGTATCGACCTGGGAAGCTCAATGAGCCCCCAGATGCCCTATCCCGCGGTACATGTGCCAGTGCACAAGTAGACCGACTCCGGGCCCTCCACAATGACCTGTGCCAACTGGGGGTCACCCGTTTTTTTCACTTCATCAAGGCTCGCAACCTGCCTTACTCCATCGAGGAGGTCAGGACCGTGACCAGGGTCTGCCAGGTCTGCGCGGAGTGCAAACCGCACTTTTATCGGCCAGACAGAGCATACCTGATAAAGGTCTCTCGCCCCTTTGAGAGCCTCAGCATCGACTTCAAAGGGCCCCTCCCCTCCACTGACCGTAACGTGTACTTCCTCAACATTGTTGACGAGTACTCAAGATTCCCCTTCGCCATCCCGTGCCGACATGACCTCTGCCATCATCATCAAGGCCCTTCACGGACTTTTCACCCTGTTCGGGTTCCCCGCCTACATCCATAGTGATCGGGGATCCTCCTTCATGAGCGACGAGTTGCCTCCAGCAGGACAACCAGCTATAACCCCCGGGGAAACGGACAGATAGAGAGGGAGAACGCGACGGTCTGGAAGGCCATCCTCCTGGCCCTACAGTCTAGGAGCCTCCCAGTCTCCCACTGGCAGGAGGTCCTCTCCGATGCGCTCCACTCCATCCGGTCGCTCCTGTGTACAGCCACCAACGAGACTCCTCACGAGCGTATGTTTGCTTTCCCCAGGAAATCCACCTCCGGGGTCTCGCTCCCGTCCTGGCTGGCATTCCCAGTCCCGTCCTCCTCAAGAAGCATGCGTTGAGCCATAAATCCGATCCCCTCGTTGAGAAAGTCCTGCTCCTCCATGCCAAACAACAATATGCCTACGTGGCACAACAGGACGGGCGACAGGACACAGTCTCCCTTCGGAATTTGGCACCAGCAGGCTCCCCAGCAACCATCAACACCACCACCCCCGACCCTACACCGTCTTTCCCCACCCCTGCCCACCTACCTCATGAACTAACACCTATAGGCCCACCGGCGACCATTACCACCACCTCTGCCCATACACTGCCCCCCCCCTTCACCGACTCAACAACTGTGTGAAGAAGAGGACAACACGCTCCTGGACGCGCAGGTCTCGACACCGGTGCCCACACCACAGCCGGGACTGAGGCGATCACGGCAGAAGGTCAAGGCCCCTGACAGACTTGACCTTTAAGACCACTTCACCCCCGCCAGACTCTTTTTTTAAAAGGGGGTGAATGTGGTAAACCACTGTGTTGCATTGTGTTGTGTTGTACATGTCTGGGCTTGTCCCGGCTGGCTCCTCCTGTGGCTCCGCCTGTGGCTCCTCCCCTCAGGCTCATGTATAAAGGTGGCTAGTCTCCGCCTCCGCCCCAGTTCGGGACCAGAGGCCAGGAGTCTAGCTGTTTAGTGTATTAAAGCCTCAGTTACATTCATCACTCGTCGTGTGCTTATTGAAGGCATATCACTCATCTACACCTTTCTTCCTCGAGGCTTGACTATTCAACTGCGTTTATGGCCAGCCTGCCATATTCTACCTCTTGTAAACTTGAGGTATTCTAATACTCTGCTGCCCATGTCCTAACTCATACCCAGCACACTGGTGCTTTCTGAACTACGCTGACAAACTCCTGCTTAAACAATGCCTGGATTTTAAAATTCTCATTCTGGTCTTCAATCCTTCATGTTCTGGTCCCACGCTATCTTTGCCATCTCCTGCAGCCCTGTAGCCCTCTGGGATATCTTCCCTCCTCTAATTTCAGTCACAGAGCATTGCTGATTTTAATCACTCCATCATCGATGGCTAAGCCTTCAACTGCCAAGGCCCTAAACTCTGGAATTCTCTCCAGAAACCTGTCGGTCTGTCTCTACCTCAATTTCCCCCTTCAAGACATTTCTTAAAATTGACCTCCATGGTCAAGCTTTTGAGCATCTGACCTAATATCACCTTACGTGGCTGTGTCATATTTTATAATGTCTCTCTGAAGCGCATTGGAATGTGAAATCTGCTATTATTTGAAAAGCGCTACACGAATACAAGTTGGTGTTGTTAAAATTGTTGTTAGCTAAGAGTGATTCTGACAGCCGTGTGATAAACGCTCAGGGATTCAAAACAACAATCATTAGAAGCCGTTGTATTATCCAGTGACAACTCCATTAGTCCAGAATAGAAGCAATGATGCCACAATAACACCTTCAGGTGACAAGAAAGCAGCGCTCAATTTTCACAAAGTTGAAGGAAATCCACGGCCTGATCACAGCGAGGTTGCGTAATGCTGAATAGTGCTCCAAATTGCTTCTAGTGGTTGACTTGTTAAATTAAAGCATTTCTAAGAAACCCAAAATGGCTGTGAGTTTTCCTTAGCCGTATCTTTTTGCATTTCATTGTGGGTATCTGCTGGTGTCTTTTATACTGCATTTTATTATTCTACTTGCATTATTTTTCAGACAGCTAATGCAGTATCAAAGATGTGCAACATGGGTCTGGAGTATACACTCACCTGCCAGCAGGTTTGAGCCTGTCATGTATCCGCCTGTCCCTGCCCTCACTGCAATTAAACAGGGAAGCTATCAGGTGACATGCCCACATGGATCAATAAATGGCCACATAAAGCTTCATCCCGTCACCCTGGTTATAATACCTACACAGCTTCCAGCCACACAATTAGCCAACAACTCTCTAGGATGGGACCTCCTCCCGAGAGACATATGAAAGTTCCACCTCAATGGGTGCAGGACAGCTGTTGGAGTGGGGTTGCGGGAGGGAGGGGGGGGTGGATCGGCAATATGGGCAGGAGATGGCTGTCAGACATAATGCTCATGTCCTTAATCATGCAGAATGAGGGAACCCCTCCCTCCAGCTGACATATAGCCTGTACAGTTTTAACAGTTGTGCAAGCTGCATGTCGGCAGACCGCCTGGAGCTGCGAGGATTGCAGTGGAGGTAGAAAGTGGTCATTAATTGGCCACATCAAGGACTCAAGTGGAGGTAGGTGAGAATGTAGGTCATCACAAAAAAGGGGACGTCGGCCATGTGCCCTCCCGCCCACAACTTATTTCCGGTGAAGGCATTGGGTATCGGTCCTGATTCCCAAATTCTTAGGCCCGTCCGCCTCCTTCATGCCTGATGCTCGATCAATAACTCCAGAAGCGAGATTAGATGACAATTGAAGGCTTTATTGGACTAGATGTTTGCCCAAGCAGTGCAGGTACAGAATGCAGTTGCTAGGGAGACACAGACTCTTATACTCCGTCTTACTGGGCGGAACCAGCAGGCAGGCTTCACCAATGATCTTCCTGTCTCAGGTACCTCCCACACCAATGATCTTACAGCCTCAACCTAGGTACCGTCATACCCCTAATACAGACTACCACAATGCCTAATGCAGGGGATGAAAAATTCCAGCCACCGTCTTTCAGAAAAGACATCAACTGCAGCCTCTTCTGGTGGCATAATAGTTCCAATGACACTATTTGAAGAGATGGGGAGTTCCCCTGATATCCTGAACATCATTTATTCCTTAGTCTATGTCATTAAAGGCAGATAATCTGGTCATTCGTTTCATTAACTTCTCTCCTGAATAGCCAATAAATGCTTCTTCACACAAAGTCTAGTAGAATTGTGAAATTCTCTCCCACAGAAAGCAGGCGCCGTTAATAATTCTAAATCTGAGATTGATAGATTTTAGCTATTCAAGTGCAGAAAGGGAGATGGAGCGTAGGTGGGTGGATGAGGTTAGGATACAGATCGGTCAGGATATGACTGCATGCCAAAATAGGCTTGAGGCTGAATGGCCTGCTCCTGTTCCCATGTTCCTACCGGAGGAGGTGGTGGAAGCAGGGACGATAGTGACATTTAAGGGGCATCTTGACAAATACATGAATAGGATGGGAATAGAGGGATACGGACCCAGGAAGTGTAGAAGACTGTAGTTTAGTCGGGCAGCATGGTCGGCACGGGCTTGGAGGGCCGAAAGGCCTGTTCCTGTGCTGTACATTTCTTTGTTCTTTGTTTTGTTTGTTTGTTCCAATTGCCATTTGTAGACTTCAGTGTGTGCAAATTAGTTGCCATGTTTGCCTCTGTTACAACAGCAGTCACACTTAAAGTACCTTAATTGGTATTTAAGGACTTTGGGCAATCCTGGGGACTTGAAAGACACAATGCAAACAAAGCTGTTTCTTTCTTTTAAATCTACAGGTGAATCAATTCGTTTCATAGAATTTAAGTGCAGAAGGAGGCCATTCGGCCCATTGAGTCTGCACCGGCTCTGGAAAGAGCACCACATTTAAGCCCACATCTCCACCCTATCCCCGTAACCCCACCTAACCTAAGGGTAATTTATTATGGCCAATCCACCTAACCTGCACATATTTGGACTGTGGGAGCAAACCGGAACACCCGGAGGAAACCCACGCAGACATGGGGAAAATGTGCAGACTCCACACAGACAGTGACCCAAGCTCCCCAGGACCCTGGAGCTGTGAAGCAACTGTGCCGCCCATATAAATTTTTAATTTTAATAAATTTTGAAGTGTACTTGATAATAAGAATGGTTCTGAACATGTTAATGATTATGAAACATGATACAAGCAGATAACAGTATTTAATATGCGTTGTATTCCAATACATTGCAGCATTTTCAGTTTGGCCTTTGCTGACCCTTTTAAGCTGAAATTGATTATCATTGAGGTGTGCCGTGATAGTTGCTTTCGTAAGAGCACATGCTTGTTAACTCTCACTTATATAGAGCAAGAGTCATTAGTTTTGCGAGGATGTCCATCATTCTGAAAATTGGCGCAACTTCATGGGCGCGATTAGAACATAGAACATAGAACGATACAGTGCAGTACAGGCCCTTCGGCCCACGATGTTGCACTGAAACAAAAGCCATCTAACCTACACTATGCCATTATCATCCATATGCTTATCCAATAAACTTTTAAATGCCCTCAATGTTGGCGCGTTCACTACTGTTGCAGGCAGGGCATTCCACGGCCTCACCACTCTTTGCGTAAAGAACCTACCTCTGACCTCTGTCCTATATCTATTACCCCTCAGTTTAAAGCTATGTCCCCTCGTGCTAGCCATTTCCATCCGCGGGAGAAGGCTCTCACTGTCCACCCTATCTAACCCCCTGATCATTTTGTATGCCTCTATTAAGTCTCCTCTTAACCTTCTTCTCTCTAACGAAAACAACCTCAAGTCCATCAGCCTTTCCTCATAAGATTTTCCCTCCATACCAGGCAACATCCTGGTAAATCTCCTCTGCACCCGCTCCAAAGCTTCCACGTCCTTCCTATAGTGTGGTGACCAGAACTGTACGCAATACTCCAAATGCGGCCGTACTAGAGTTTTGTACAGCTGCAACATGACCTCATGACTCCGGAACTCAATCCCTCTACCAATAAAGGCCAACACTCCATAGGCCTTCTTCACAACCCTATCAATCTGGGTGGCAACTTTCAGGGATCTATGTACATGGACACCTAGATCCCTCTGCTCATCCACACTTCCAAGAACTTTACCATTAGCCAAATATTCCGCATTCCTGTTATTCCTTCCAAAGTGAATCACCTCCCACTTCTCTACATTAAACTCCATTTGCCACCTCTCAGCCAAGCTCTGCGGCTTATCTATGTCCCTCTGTAACCTGCTACATCCTTCCGCACTGTCGACAACACCACCGACTTTAGTGTCGTCTGCAAATTTACTCACCCACCCTTCTGCGCCCTCCTCTAGGTCGTTGATAAAAATGACAAACAGCAACAGCCCCAGAACAGATCCTTGTGGTACGCCACTTGTAACTGAACTCCATTCTGAACATTTCCCATCAACCACCACCCTCTGTCTTCTTTCAGCTAGCCAATTTCTGATCCACATCTCTAAATCACCCTCAATCCCCAGCCTCCGTATTTTCTGCAATAGCCTACCGTGGGGAACCTTATCAAACGCTTTACTGAAATCCATATACACCACATCAACTGCTCTACCCTCGTCTACCTGTTCAGTCACCTTCTCAAAGAACTCGATAAGGTTTGTGAGGCATGACCTAACCTTCACAAAGCCATGCTGACTATCCCTGATCATATTATTCCTATCGAGATGATTATAAATCTTGTCTCTTATAATCCCCTCCAAGAACTTTACCCACAACAGACGTGAGGCTCACCGGTCTATAGTTGCCAGGGTTGTCTCTACTCCCCTTTTTGAACAAAGGGACCACATTTGCTATCCTCCAGTCCTCTGGCACTATTCCTGTAGCCAATGATGACATAAAAATCAACGCCAAAGGCCCAGCAATCTCTTTCCTGGCTTCCCAGAGAATCCTAGGATAAATCCCATCAGGCCCCGGGGACTTATCTATTTTCAGCCTGTCCAGAATTGCCAACACCTCTTCCCTACGTACCTCAATGCCATCTATTCTAATAGCCTGGGTCTCAGCATTCTCCTCCACAACATTATCTTTTTCCGGAGTGAATACTGATGAAAAATATTCATTTAGTATCTCGCCTATCTCTTCAGACTCCACACACAACTTCCCATCCCTGGCCTTGACTGGCCCTACTCTTACCGTAGTCATTCTTTTATTCCTGACATACCTATAGAAAGCTTTTGGGTTTTCCTTGATCCTACCTGCCAAATACTTCTCATGTCCCCTCCTTGCTCGTCTTAGCTCTCTCTTTAGATCCTTCCTCGCTACCTTGTAACTATCAATCGCCCCAACTGAAACTTCACACCTCATCTTCACATAGGCCTCCTTCTTCCTCTTAACAAGAGATTACACTTCTTTGGTAAACCACGTTTCCCTCGCTCGACGCCTTCCTCCCTGCATGACCGGTACGTACTTATCAAGAACACGCAGTAGCTGTTCCTTGAACAAGCTCCACTTATCCAGTGTGCCCAACACTTGTATCCCCCCTAAGTCATGTCTAATGACATCATAATTGCCCTTCCCCCAGCTATAGCTCTCGCCCTGCGGTGTATACTTATCCCTTTCCATCACTAACGTAAACGCCACCGAATTGTGGTCACTGTCCCCAAAGTGCTCTCCTACCTCCAAATCCAACACCTGGCCTGGTTCATTACCCAAAACCAAATCCAAAGTGGTCTCGCCTCTTGTTGGCCTGTCAACATATTGTGTCAGGAAACCCTCCTGCACACATTGTACAAAAAACGACCCATCCACTCCCACGCCGGTTGGGAGAATCGCCTGGGCCGCCAAAATTTCTGGGGACGCCGGTCCGACGCCCTCCCGCGATTCTCCCAAGCGGCGGGAACGGCCCGGTCGAGTTACGCGGTCCGCAGGCTGGAGAATCGCTGGAGACACCCAAAATGGCGATTCTCCGGCACCCCCGCTATTCTGAGGCCCGGATGGGCCGAGCGGCCAGGCCAAAACAGCGTGTTCCCCCCGGCGCCGTCCACACCTGGTCGCTGCAGTCGTGGGCGGTGCGTGAACGCTGGGGGGGGCAGCATGTGGGGGGGGCGAGGGGGGATCCTGCACCGGGCTTCACCTGGAATGTGGGGTGGCCCGCGATCAGTGCCCACCGACCGTGGGGCCGTCCTCTCTGAAGGAGGACCTCCTTCCTTCCGCAGCCCCGCAAGATCCGTCCCCCATCTTCTTGCGAGGCGGATTTAGAGAGGACAGCAATCACGCATGCGCGGATGACGCCCGTTATGCGGCGCCGGCCGCGTCATCTATGCGCCGCCGCTTTTACGCGGGCGACACGGCCTGGCGCGTGTAGATGATGCGTCCCCGATCCTGGCCCATTGTCAGGGCCTGAATCGGGCGGGACCGGGGCCGTTCCGCGCCGTTGTGAACCTCGACGGCGTTCACGACGGCGCGGCCACTTCGGCGTGGGAGTGGAGAATCCCGCCCCCTGTGTTTAAAAGGGTTTCGAACTATTTGATCACAGATGTCACTTTGACTATTTCTGCGGTGTTTAAATCATTAAAGGATTGGTTTGTAGGCTGCAGAAACATAAATATCATTGGGTTTAGAGTTTTGGATCAAAGCATTTGTTTTGACACAGAGTAGAAGACTCGGGGTTACGTTTTCAGCTTGCCGTCTGGATGTAACATCGGCAGCTACAGAAATCAACTGATATTCAATACCATTGAAATGCTGCTCAACTAATGCAGATTAAACTGCTGCTATTGAGTGCACAGACTAGATTCCACAACATAAATGCACAGCAGTGGTATTGTCTGCTTTAATTTGATTAGAAATTCAATAATAATCTCTTTATTCCAAATTGCAAGAAAAGACAGTGGGTGGGATTCTGTGATCCTAAGGCTAAGTGTTGACGCCATCGGAAACGCCGTCGCGTTTCTCGACGGCGTCAACACGGCCTCAGGATCAGTAATTCTGGCCTCTCTAGGGGACCAGCACGGCACTGGAGCAGTTCATGCCGCTCCAGCTGCTGATCCTGGAGTCAACTAGGCGCAGTGGGATCCGTGCATGCGCAGTGGCACCGGCGCCAACGCGCGCATGTGCAATGGCTTCCTTCAACGTGCCGGCCCCGATGCAACATGGACCACGACTACAGGGGCCGGTGCGGAAGAAAGTAGGCCCCCAGTCAGAGTGGCTGGCCCACCGATTGGTGGGCCCCGATCGCGGGCCTGGCCACATCAAAGGCCCCCCCTGGGGTCGGACGCCCCCCTCCACCCCTCACCTCCCTCCCCCACCTCCCTCCCCCCCCTCCCCCCCAACCTCCCTCCCCCCCTTCCCACCCGACCCTTCCACACCAAGTTCCCGCCGGCTGAGAGGTGTGGAGGCACCGGCGGGGCTTGGCATTTTTACGACAGCTGCTCGGCCCATCCCAGGCAGAGAATCAGCGGGCCGGCTGCATAGAGCGCCTCCCGACCGGCGCCACGCCTACCACGCTGGCGCCAATGGCGCCGATTCTCCACTCTGCGGAGAATCACACGTCGGAGTCAGAGCGGCGTGTCGCGATTCACGCCGGTCGCGGGGATTCTCCGGCCCAGCCCCAGGCTGAGGCAATTCCGCCCAGAATTCATCGAAGAGTAGGAAATAAACAGCTTAACATCCATTTCAAACTCTTCTCTTTTCCATGCTAAATTTTCCACAATTCAATGAATAGCTGAAGATACAGAAACTTGTACAGTGCATTTATATTTCTGTTCGAGCGGATGATCCATCTCGGTCTCCTACTGAGGTCTCCAGCATCATCGATGTCAGTCTTCAAGCCAATTTGATTCACGCCACCTGATATCAAGAAATGGCTGCAGGCATTGGATACTGCAAATATTGACAATATTACGGCAATAATACTAAAGACGTGCTCCAGAACTTTCCACTGCCCTAGCCAAGCTGCTCCAGTACAGCTACAACACTGGCACCGACCCGGCAAAGTGGAAAATTATCCAGGTATGTCCTGTACACAAGAAACAGTACAAATTGTACCTGGCCAATTAATGCCCCATCAGTTTACTTTCAATCATCAGCAATTTGATGGAAGGGATCATTAACAGTGCTATCAAGCAGCAATTACTCAGCAATAACCTGCTCACGGACACTCAGTTTGGGCTCTGCCCGGGTCACTCAGCTTTTGGCTCCATAACAGCCTTGGTTCAAACATGGACAAAAAAGCTAAATTCCAGGGGTGAGGTGAGAGTGACTGCCCTTGAAACCAAGGCAGCATTTGACCGAATGTGGCATCAAGGCGCCCCAACAAAATTGGAGTCAATGGGAATCTAAGGGAATACGTCACTGGTTGGAGTCATACCTGGCGCAAAGGAAGATGGTTGTGGTAGTTGGAGGTCAATTATCTCAGCTCCAGGACATCACTGCAAGTGTTCCTCAGGATAGTGTCCTAGGCCCAACCACCTTCAGCTCCTTCCTTCCATCGTAAGGTCAAATGTGGGGATATTCGCTGATGTCTACACAATGTTCAGTACCATTTGTGACTCTTCAAATACTGAAACAGTCCATGTCCAAATGCAGCACGACCTGGACTATATCCAGGCTTACATAGAAAACATAGAAAATACAGCACAGAACAGGCCCTTCGGCCCACGATGTTGTGCCGAACCTTTGTCCTAGATTAATCATAGATTATCATTGATTTTACAGTGCAGAAGGAGGCCATTCGGCCCTTTGAGTCTGCACCGGCTCTTGGAAAGAGCACCCTACCCAAACTCAACACCTCCACCCAACACCAAGGGCAATTTGGACATTAAGGGCAATTTATCATTGGCCAATTCACCTAACCCGCACATCTTTGGACTGTGGGAGGAAACCGGAGCACCCGGAGGAAACCCACGCAGACACGGGGAGGACGTGCAGACTCCGCACAGACAATGACCCAAGCCGGAATCGAACTTGGGACCATGGAGCTGTGAAGCAATTGTGCTATCCACAATGCTACCGTGCTGCCCTTAAGAACAAATAAATCTACACTATATCATTTTACCGTAATCCATGTACCTATCCAATAGCTGCTTGAAGGTCCCTAATGTTTCCGACTCAACTACTTCCACAGGCAGTGCATTCCATGCCCCCACTACTCTCTGGGTAAAGAACCTACCTCTGATATCCCTCCTATATCTTCCACCTTTCACCTTAAATTTATGTCCCCTTGTAATGGTGTGTTCCACCCGGGGAAAAAGTCTCTGACTGTCTACTCTATCTATTCCCCTGATCATCTTATAAACCTCTATCAAGTCGCCCCTCATCCTTCTCCGCTCTAATGAGAAAAGGCCTAGCACCCTCAACCTTTCCTCGTAAGACCTACTCTCCATTCCAGGCAACATCCTGGTAAATCTTCTTTGCACCTTTTCCAGAGCTTCCACATCCTTCCTAAAATGAGGCGACCAGAACTGTACACAGTACTCCAAATGTGGCCTTACCAAAGTTTTGTACAGCTGCATCATCACCTCACGGCTCTTAAATTCAATCCCTCTGTTAATGAACGCGAGCACACCATAGGCCTTCTTCACAGCTCTATCCACTTGAGTGGCAACTTTCAAAGATGTATGAACATAGACCCCAAGATCTCTCTGCTCCTCCACATTGCCAAGAACTCTACCGTTAACCCTGTATTCCGCATTCATATTTGTCCTTCCAAAATGGACAACCTCACACTTTTCAGGGTTAAACTCCATCTGCCACTTCTCAGCCCAGCTCTGCATCCTATCTATGTCTCTTTGCAGCCGACAACAGCCCTCCTTACTATCCACAACTCCACCAATCTTTGTATCGTCTGCAAATTTACTGACCCACCCTTCAACTCCCTCATCCAAGTCATTAATGAAAATCACAAACAGCAGAGGACCCAGAACTGATCCCTGCGGTACGCCACTGGTAACTGGGATCCAGGCTGAATATTTGCCATCCACCACCACTCTCTGACTTCTATCGGTTAGCCAGTTTGTTATCCAACTGGCCAAATTTCCCACTATCCCATGCCTCCTTACTTTCTGCATAAGTCTACCATGGGGAACTTTATCAAATGCCTTACTAAAATCCATGTACACTACATCCACTGCTTTACCTTCATCCACATGCTTGGTCACCTCCTCAAAGAATTCAATAAGATTTGTTAGGCAAGACCTACCCCTCACAAATCCGTGCTGACTCTCCCTAATCAAGCAGTGTCTTTCCAGATGCTCAGAAATCCTATCCTTCAGTACCCTTTCCATTACTTTGCCTACCACCGAAGTAAGACTAACTGGCCTGTAATTCCCAGGGTTATCCCTAGTTCCTTTTTTGAACAGGGGCACGACATTCGCCACTCTCCAATCCCCTGGTACCACCCCTGTTGACAGTGAGGATGAAAAGATAATTGCCAACGGCTCTGCAATTTCATCTCTTGCTTCCCATAGAATCCTTGGATATATCCCGTCAGGCCCGGGGGACTTGTCTATCCTCAAGTTTTTCAAAATGCCCAACACATCTTCCTTCCTAACAAGTATTTCCTCGAGCTTACCAATCTGTTTCACACTGTCCTCTCCAACAATATCGCCCCTCTCATTTGTAAATACAGAAGAAAAGTACTCATTCAAGACCTCTCCTATCTCTTCAGACTCAATACACAATCTCCCGCTACTGTCCTTGATTGGACCTACCCTCACTCTAGTCATTCTCATATTTCTCACATATGTGTAAAAGGCCTTGGGGTTTTCCTTGATCCTACCCGCCAAAGATTGTTCATGCCCTCGCTTAGCTCTCCTAATCCCTTTCTTCAGTTCCCTCCTGGCTATCTTGTATCCCTCCAATGCCCTGTCTGAACCTTGTTTCCTCAGCCTTACATAAGTCACCTTTTTCCTCTTAACAAGACATTCAACCTCTATTGTCAACCATGGTTCCCTCACTCGACCATCTCTTCCCTGCCTGACAGGGACATACATATCAAGGACACGTAGCACCTGTTCCTTGAACAAGTTCCACATTTCACTTGTGTCCTTCCCTGCCAGCCTATGTTCCCAACTTATGCACTTCAATTCTTGTCTGACAACATCGTATTTACCCTTCCCCCAATTGTAAACCTTGCCCTGTTGCACGTACCTATCCCTCTCCATTACTAAAGTGAAAGTCACAGAATTGTGGTCACTATCTCCAAAATGCTCCCCCACTAACAAATCTATCACTTGCCCTGGTTCATTACCAAGTACTAAATCCAATATTGCCCCTCCTCTGGTCGGACAATCTACATACTGTGTTAGAAAAGCTTCCTGGACACACTGCACAAACACCACCCCATCCAAACTATTTGATCTAAAGAGTTTCCACTCAATATTTGGGAAGTTAAAGTCACCCATGACTACTACCCTGTGACTTCTGCACCTTTCCAAAATCTGTTTCCCAATCTGTTCCTCCACATCTCTGCTACTATTGGGGGGCCTATAGAAAACTCCTAACAAGGTGACTGCTCCTTTCCTATTTCTGACTTCAACCCATACTACCTCAATAGGGTGATACTCCTCGAACTGCCTTTCTGCAGCTGTTATACTATCTCTAATTAATAATGCCACCCCCCCACCTCTTTTACCACCCTCCCTAATCTTATTGAAACATCTATAACCAGGGACCTCCAACAACCATTTCTGCCCCTCTTCTATCCAAGTTTCCGTGATGGCCACCACATCGTAGTCCCAAGTACCGATCCATGCCTTAAGTTCACCCACCTTACTCCTGATGCTTCTTGCGTTGAAGTATACACACTTCAACCCATCTCCGTGCCTGCAAGTACTCTCCTTTGTCAGTGTTCCCTTCCCCACTGCCTCATTACACGCTTTGGCGTCCTGAATATCGGCTACCTTAGTTGCTGGACTACAAATCCGGTTCCCATTCCCCTGCCAAATTAGTTTAAACCCTCCCGAAGAGTACTAGCAAACCTCCCTCCCAGGATATTGGTGCCCCTCTGGTTCAGATGCAACCCGTCCTGCTTGTACAGGTCCCACCTTCCCCAGAATGCGCTCCAATTATCCAAATACCTGAAGCCCTCCCTCCTACACCATTCCTGCAGCCACGTGTTCAACTGCACTCTCTCCCTATTCCTAGCCACGCTATCACGTGGCACCGGCAACAAACCAGAGATGACAACTCTGTCTGTACTGGCTTTCAACTTCCAGCCTAACTCCCTAAACTTCTTTATTACCTCCACACCCCTTTTCCTACCTATGTCGTTGGTACCAATGTGCACCACGACTTCTGGCTGCTCACCCTCCCCCTTAAGGATCCTGAAGACACGATCCGAGATATCCCTGGCCCTGGCACCCGGGAGGCAACATACCTTCCGGGAGTCTCGCTCGCGACCACAGAATCTCCTATCTATTCCCCTAACCATTGAATCTCCTACAACTATTGCTTTTCTATTCTCCCCCCTTCCCTTCTGAGCCCCAGAGCCAGACTCCGTGCCAGAGACCTGACCGCTAGGGCCTTCCCCCGGTAGGTCATCCCCCCCAACAGCATCCAAAACGGTATACTTGTTTTGAAGGGGAACGGCCACGAGGGATCCCTGCACTGTCTGCCTGTTTGTTTTTTTCCCCCTGACTGTAACCCAGCTATTCTTGTCCTGTACCTTGGGTGTGGTTACCTCCCTGTAACTCTTCTCAATCACCCCCTCTGCCTCCCGGATGATCCGAAGTTCATCCAGCTTCAGCTCCAGTTCCCTAACACGGTCTTTGAGGAGCTGAAGTTGGGTGCACTTCCCGCAGGTATAGTCAGCGGGGACACCGGTGGTATCCCTCACCACCCACATCCTACAGGAGGAGCATGTAACTGGCCTAGCCTCCATCCCCTCTTACCTTACAGAATATAGCTGCTGTGTGGACTAACTAGATCTCCGCCCTCCGACTCTGCTCCCAGTCAGCTACACTTCCTGTAAACTCCTGGCCCTCTTCGCACTCTTTGCGGAAATGTCAGAAACAAAATGAAAGGAGCACCTTACTCCCTCCTCACCTAACTCCCTCGGTCACCAAACTCTCACTATCGCACTCAAAAAGCACCAAATTCAGCACTCCCTCAGTCACCAAACTCTCACTATCGCACTCAAAAAGCACCAAATTCAGCACTCAGTGCAAACAAAGTCTGCACTGTAAGGGATCACTTTTATACTGTGAATCTAGCCTCTGAAAAACTGGCCTAATCCAATTAACTAATTAACAAGCTCCAGCTGCAAGTGCCTAGAAGTAGAATCCTGTTTAAAGCTGATTGAAAATTCACCTTCTTCTAAACCAAACAGCAACTTTTAAGTTAATTAACTAAATAAAAGAAAGACTAAACTTTAGATAAAAATGAAGCCTTATACTCCCTCGGTCACCAAACTCTCACTATCGCACTCAAAAAGCACCAAATTCAGCACTCAGTGCAAACTGGCTGACAAATGGCAAGTAACATTTGTGCCACACAACTGCCAGGCAATGACCAATAAGAGAGTATCAAACCATTGTCCCTTGACATTCAATGGTATTACCTGATATGTTGGGTACTCTGGATTTGTGGAAACTGCGTTTACCTTAGCAGTAACATAGACAGGCTACCAACACTTGTAATAGTCCAACTCTATTTTATTTAACTAAGAGCTGTTAAACATACTTGCACTGTGGATGGACACTATGTTAGATTGACTGAAGACCTCTGCCTAACCTGACCAGCCTTTATTGCTAGCACATGGTGGATGTTTGTGCTACTGACTGCGGGCTCTGTCTGTCTCAGAGGCTGTATCCCGAATGAGCGGGAAAACTAGTGCCCTCTGTCTTTATGGTGACTGTGCCCTAACTGGTGATTGGCTGTTGTGTTGTGTGTGTTGATTGGTCTTGCAGTGTGTCAGTCAGTGTGTGTCTCTGCACCATCATATACTGATGTGTATATTATGACATTACCGTCACTGATTCTCTTACTATCAATGTCCTAGGGGTAACCATTGACCAGAAACTGAATTGGACTAGCCATACAAATGCTAGTCCAGGCTAGTCAGAGGCTAGGAATTTTGCAGAGAGTAATTCACCTCTTGACTCCCCAAAGCCTGTCCACAAACGCAAATCAGGAATGTGATGGAATATTCCCCACTTGCCTGGAAGAGTGCAGCACCAACAATCCTCAAGAAACTCAATACCATCCAGGACAAAGCAACCCGTTTGTTTGCTACCACTTCTACAAATATTCAATCCGTCCACCTCCACCAACGAACAGTGGCAGCAATGTGTACCATCTACACGATGCACTGCAGGAACTCACCAAGAGTCCTTAGGCAGCACCTTCAAAACCCTTGACTACCACCATCTGGACGGACAAAGGTAGCAGATACCTCCGAACACCACCACTTGATTCCCCTCCAAGTCACTCACCATCCTGATTTGGAAATATATCGCTGTTCTTTCACTGTCATTGGCTCAAAATCCTAGAATTCACTCCCTAACAGCTCTGTGAGTGTACCTACACCTCAGGGGCTGCAATGGTTCAAGAAGACAACTCCCCACTATCATTTCAAGAGCAACGAGGGATGGTCAATAAATGCTGGCCCAGCCAGCAATAATCATATCCTGTAAATTATTTTTTAAAAAATGTTAGCATTTTTTAATTGAAGTTTAATTTGACAGGAAAGAGCACCCTACCGAAGGTCAACACCTCCACCCTATCCCCATAACCCAGTAACCCCACCCAACACTAAGGGCAATTTTGGACACTAAGGGCAATTTATCATGGCCAATCCACCTAACCTGCACATCTTTGGACTGTGGGAGGAAACCGGAGCACCCGGAGGAAACCCACGCACACATGGGGAGGATGTGCAGACTCTGCACAGACAGTGACCCAAGCCGGAATCGAACCTGGGACCCTGGAGCTGTGAAGCAATTGTGTTATCCACAATGCTACCGTGCTGCCCACGTGTGTGGTAGACATGCAGCACATTATGGACCTGTTTCCCGCATCCTGTGATAACTTGGGTATCACCATCAGCACAAAGAACAGAAGTCACGTTAGCGACCTTTAAGATTTATCTGGATAGGCACATGAACAGACAGGGTGTAGAAGGATACAGGCGGCTGGTCTAGATAGGACACGTGATTGGCGCAGGCTTGGAGGGCCAGTTCCTGTGCTGTATTGTTCTTTGTTCATGTTCAACCTGCCTCTCACACTGTGTTCATATTGATGATGAGACCAATGCCAGAATTGTCAAGGCCAGTGTGTCCTTCGGGAGACTTTATCATTCATCATGGGAAAGTAGAGGGGTGAACCTAAAAATCAAGTTCAAGGTCTACAGAGTAGTGATTTGCACCGTGGGACCTGAAGAAGACGGCAAGGCCGGGTCCTCAGAAGTCGGGGTGCTCTCAGAATAACACTACAGCCCCCCCCCACAATCGCTGGCAAAGCCCCCCTCCTCCAACTGAGCGGGACCCCACAATGGGTTCACCAAAGAGCCCCACCTACAGGGATCCCCCTTCAGGTCACTCCCTCAGTCCCCACATCTGAGCATTGGCAACCTGGCACCAGGAAGGACTTCAGAACAGAGGACACCCCAGCAGAAAAAAATGCAGATAGAAAGAACACGTGAAAAGAGGAAGCACTACACAGTTAATGGATCGTGAAGAGCTATATAAACTAACAAAGCTAAGCCCTCTTTTGAAATAATCTGGACATGTAAATCAAGAGGCCTGTAAATGGTAATGGACTGTGAAATTGAATGTAAACAATGCAGTTCAAAGGTCTTAGGTTCTCAGCAAGCCCAGAGGCTTGAAAAGGTTAAAGGGGAATGAAATTGAATGTGAAAATAGCACTTCAAAGGTTTTCAACACATCAGAGAGAAGACTTTAACCTTCATCTGACAGATAATTCAAAATGACATTTTGGAAGAGACACGATTCAGCCACCACACTGCATCCACGTGGAGTCGGGTGCAATGAATGAATCCCGCGAGAGGCCCAAATTGGGCTCCGCACCAGGCCAATTGCGAGTTACCCAACTCCACCCCCTCCCCCCTGCATGATCTGGATCTCATCCTCGCTGGGTGTGATCCAGATAATTATGAGCCTCATAAATACCCAGACGCCGCTTTCACCTAACGCCCGGGAGTCAACAGGCATGCCCGTGAGACCTCGATAGACGCTGTTTAGTATTGGTTTCCACAAACGTGGACCAGGCGTGATGGCACCTCATGGGGTCTCACAGGACGCAAGAGGCCCTCGGGTGGTTGGGGACAGAGCAGGGTATTACCTTGGCACTCCCCATCGTACCTGGGCACTGACAGGGTGTCAGGCTGACAATACCAAGGGTTTAGCCTGGGGAGGGTGGTTCTTGTCCATTAGGGGAGGGCGATTCCAAGGGGCTATGAGAATGTTGGGGGTGTGTAGGGGGGAGGTTCAGAAAGAGGGGGGGCTGAAAGGGGGAGGTGCCGGAAAAATGGCGCCCGGATCTGGGAGGAGCTGTCTCTGCTGGCGTGCTCTGCTCGGCAGTGTAGGAAATCCACTCGTATTGCTTCGGTGGGGCCCAACTCCCTGAGGCCCAAAAAAACGGCTAAGTGCCAGCAAGAAACACCCCGCCAAACGCGCCTGAAACCGGATGTAGTTTGAAGTCTGCTAAATCATGCCATTTCTAGGCTACAGAGGGAAGACCTGCCACACAACCCCCATCACAGGAAAGACCACTGACCTGAGCCCCTCCAGCCCAGCCCAAACCCCTCCAATCCCCACCCCTCTGAAGGACACCCCTCGGCACCTTGGAGATAAGTCTAGAGAGGGTACCACCCCCTTGCTCTCCCTCAGTGTCCCTGGCACCTGGTCCCTGCTTTTAGGGACCAGTAGTGATTAACGCCCGGGTGACATCCCGCTGCTGGGGGCCGGTGAATACTGGGAGGCCACTGCATTCAACTTTAATCTTGCTAATGAGATAATAATGCAAATGAGTTATGATCAGGTTTACATTCTTTCTGGCCGTGATCCCGATCATGCCATCTGGAGCAGGCCAGGAGTATAGGAAACTGATTTGCACCCGGAGCAAATCCCGATTTTGCAATTCTCCCGACATAGCGGGATTTGAACCGGGCACAATGCAGCTGGAGAATCGCCCCCCCTGACCATTGGGATTTGTGAAACATCACAAGGGCAGTGGTGACAGAATGTAATTTAAAACTTCCAAGCTGCAACAAGTGAATAAAAATTCAGAAGTGAATTTAGTAAGGGTCAGCCACCCACAACATTATCCCAGCCTTGCAAAGCAAACAGCACTCCAACTCCCACAGAGAATACAGGATGGTGTCAAAATGAAGATTGTGCAGCAACAGTTCCTGTTGAATGCATGTTGTACAATATCATAACAATAAGATAACCAGCTATGGATAGAACGCTGCCAGAACTAGGAACTCCTCATCCCTGCAACGTGGATAGTCAATAAGCAGAAACTCACAGATGAAAAGGACTGCTACACAAAGCTGAAGATCATCTTATCATTTATAATTCTTGAAAGATGAGAACACAAAACCTCTGATCAAAGGCTCTAATTCTACCAGTGCACCTTTACAAGCAAGAAAACTAAACTGAGACATTGAAAAGTATTGTATGGTGTGGACACCAACGAGTGAAGAACGAAATTCAAGTCACAATTGAAAAGCAGTGGGAACAATTTCCAAACTGGATAAATTAGTAAATCAAATTGGTGATTCACCCAATGCACGAATGCAAATGGAAATTATCCATAATTGTAGCTGATTGTATTAAGTTTCAAATGAACAATAGATCGTCAGTGGACTTATTCCAAACGTATAGGACATTACACAAGCTGGGACTTACTGATTTCGTAGAATGCTATTAATATAGAATTTACAGCATAGTAACAGACCTAACAGAATATATAAAAGAAGTACTCAAAATCATGAAGTGATTTGACAGAATAAATAAGGAGAAATGGTTCCAGTGGCAGAAGTGTTCAGAAAGGGCTCCGAAACTGGGTGAATTGCTTCAGGATCAGAATAAGATCCAACCAGAGAAAACCCCAGAGCTCCAAAGGTGGGATATGGAGCTTTTGCAATCCGGGATTGCAGCTGTCACCAAGTGGACCAGAAGTGTCCCCTCCCTCCTCATCCCGATCCCAGCTCCATTAATCTCCTCTGCCCCACTGACTAGGAGAAGATGAGGCTTTTTCAATCACTGGTTTTAATCGTGGTTTGATGACCATCTCTACTCCTGGTTGCTGTCTACTCCATCGTTCACAATGAGATCAAGAGTAAAATGGTACAAATGCGCATGCATGGCAGCGGCAGAAAATGCAGCATTTTTTTCATGCAGTGAGTTGTTACGAATTGGATAGCTTCTCCAAAGGGCCAGGCCGTAAAATAAGTCAAATGGTGGCCTCTCATGCTGTATCCCCTATAGGTGTATGGACAGCATATCATAGAGTAGACTGGGGTTGAGGATACCTGCCCCCCCCATCCCGGAATCAAAGTGGGTGTAGAACAAACTCACTCATCGTCAGCCTGACCCCGCAGCCATAACATATCGCGGGCTTGCTAAACTGTTGCAGTACAGGACATCCACCCCTTAGTGGGAGGTCCCATCCTTGGGAGCGGCCGGCCAATCATATTGGTCAGCCGGTCTAGTAGTGGGAGCTGTTGCCTTCAAGCAGACCCAAGAGAAAGGCCTATGGATCCCAAAGCAAGGTAAGTCCAAGGTTATGGGACTTCCGATGGCGGCCATGGAATGAGCGGTCACACATTTGGTGGCTCCCACAAAAGGTGGCATCTTTTGATGCTTTCCCCATCTGAAGGGTGAGGTTTTTAGATGGAAAGAGGTGTAGGAGTACCTGCAGAAGGTGTAACTCCTCTGGTGTGGCTGGTGGATGGATCCATGAATTAGGAGTGGGACGAGAAGAAAAGAGCTGCTGGAACCGGAGAGTTTTCGAGGTGCGCCACAGGTTAAGGTGGAGGAGGGCAAAGGGGCTGTTCTGCCCGCACAGTGGTCAACGGAGCAGTTAGTGGAATTTCTGAACAGAGGAAGGAGGCACTGGAGGACCTGGCCAAAGTGGTGGAGCCGATGAAAGCAGAGATCGAGAGAGTGGAGCAGAAGTTGGGAGTCCCAGGGCGGGCGATCCAGAAAGTGAGAGGGGCATTGGAGAGCATGAGGAACAGTTGGCCTCATTGGTGGCCGAAGTGGGGGTGATGCAGGAGACCCAGAAGAGGCTGAAGGAAAAGGTGGAGGATCTGGAGAACCGCTCCAGAAGGCAAGATTTGAGGATTGTGGGAATGCCCAAAGGTATCGATGGTGCAGAGGCCGGCACATATGTGGCCAAAATGTTGGAGCGGTTGATGGGGAAGGGGGGCTTTGACCGGCCCCTGGAGGTCGACCGAGCACACAGGGCGTTGATGAGAAAGCCGTAAGTGGGCGAGCCGCAAAGGCCGATGGTGGTGCGGTTGATAAAGAGCAGATTCTTCGGTGGGCGAGGCAGACGAGGAAGTGCACCTGGGAAGGTGTACCAAGACTTGGGTGCAGAGCTGGCGAAGAGGAAGCTGGGTTCAATCGGGTCAAGAATGCCCTCTTAAGAAGAGGGTGAGATTTGGGGTGCTGTACTCGGCCCGCCTATGGGTGACTTTCCAGAAGTGTGAATATTATTTTGGCACACCAGAGGAGGCAATGGAGTTTATGAGGGACAATGGACTGGCCAGGAGAAGGATATTGAACTTTGGAGGAGTTTGTGCGAATGTTTCTTTGTTCTCGGGAAACTTTTCTCCTTGAAATGTTCTTTTGGTTCAGATGGCAGGGTGTTTGGAGGGCAGGCCCTCTGTGGGGGGAACATCAAGGAGGAGTGCACCATTTCTGCTTTTTGGGGGAGCGTGGATGGGGGGTGGGAATTGGGGGGGGGGGGGGTAGGGGGTTTGGAGACCTTGGGCGGGTTTCTCTGAAAATGGGGCTATGTACCCACGCTGGCGGGAAAACCGGCGCCAACCACTCCGACGTCAACAGGTGCCGAAAGTGAGGAATTCTCCAATTTCTCGGGGTCTAGGTTGACACCGGAGTGGTACCCGCAGCTCCAGCCAGCGCCGAGATCGCGCATGCGCAGAGCGGCCGGCGTTATCTCGCGCATGCGCGGACTGGCCGGCGTATTTCCACGGATGCCGGGGGTTCCCTTCTCCGCGCCGGCTCCCGGGCAATATAGTGGAGCCCTACAGGGGCCTGGTGCTGAGGAAAGAAGGCCCCCCACGGAACCAGCCCCCGACCGCAGGTCAGGCCACAGTGCCCCCCCCGGGTCAGATCTCCTTGCCCCCAGGACCAACCCCGCACACTTACTTGCCAGGTCCCGCCGTGTGTGAGGTGAGTAATTCACGCCGGTGGGACTGGGCAAAACTTTACGACCACTCGGCCCATCGGGGCCCAGATAATTGCTGGGGGGGGGCCTCTGCCAACGGCCCCCGACCGGCGTGGCGGTAATCCCGCCGGCCCTCAAAAAATGGCGCCGGAGAATAGGGCAGCCAGCGTTGGGGCAGCGGGGCGGGATTCGCGCCTCTCCCCAGGGATTCTCCGACCCGGCGCTGGGTCGGAGAACCCTGGCCCTTGGGTGGGGGCCACCATGCTAACTGAGCGGGCTAGTTAACAGGAGTGCAGTGGGGGGTTGGCAGGAGATAGAAGAGGGGAGGGGGATAGGGTTGTTGTTTTGTTTGGGACAGGGGAGAGTTGTGGTTGATGTGGCGCAGCTGGAAAGGGAGTGATGACGATGGACATCCGAGGGTGGGCCGGGAGGGTCCGCACACCTGAAGAGTCTGATGGTGGACATCGGCTTTTTGTAGGGGACGCATTTGAAGGTAGGGGACCAGACAAGGTTGAGGAAAAGATGGGTGGGGCAGGTGTACCACTCGGGACTGGACATGAAGATGAGGGGGGTGGCGGTGCTGGTGAATAAACGGGTGGCGTTCAAGGTGGGAAGCATCGTTGCAGATCCGGGGAGGGGGGGGGGGGGGGATGCCAGTGGTCCTGGTAAAGCTTTATGCCCCAAATTGGGATGATGTAGACTTCATGAGGCGGGTGCTGAGTACAATTCCTGACCTGGACTCGGACCGGTTGATCAGTGGGGGGAGGGGATTTTAATACGGTCATAGAGCCAAGCTTTGACCGGTCGAGTGCACCGGGTGTACTCCCGGATTGACATTTTTGTGATGGACAGGACATTGTGGCAGAGTGATTGACTCTGAGTATTCGGCGATCATCGTCTCTGACCACGCGCCTTACTGGGTGGATTTGCGGGTGGGCCCGGGGGGCCCAGCGCCGCAGTGGAGGCTGGATTCGCGGTTGTTGGCAGATGAGGTGTGCAAGCGGATGAGGACCACCATCTGGGGGTATGTGGAGCTCAACGACATGGGGGAGGTCACGACCACCGTGTTGTGGGTCACAGCACTAAAGGCGATGGTTCGGGGGGAGTTCATTTCAATTCGGGCACATAGGGAGAAGGCGGAATGGGCAGAGATGGCAAGGCTGATAGAGGAGATTCTGAGGCTGGACTGAAGGTAGTCAGAGGTCCCGGAGGCAGGGTTTTTGACAAAGAGGCAGAGGCTCCAGTTGGCGTTCGGATTAGTGTCCACGGGAAAGCCGGTAGGGCAGCTGCGGAGGGCAGGAGATGAGTACGGTGAGGAGAGTAGGATGCTGGCCCACCAGTTGAGGAAGCAGGAGGCGGCGAGGGAGATTGGCAGAGTAAAGGATGAGATGGGAAGGGCGGTGTTGGACCCGGTGGGTGTGAATGGGGCGTTTGAGGCTTTTTATAGAAGATTGTATGAGTTGGAGCCCCTGGCCGGGGGAAAGGGAATGCAGTGGTTCCTAGATGGGCTGGAGTTTCCCAAGGTGGACGAGGAATTGGAGCAGGGTTTGGGGCCCTCAAGGGCTGAGAGAGGTGATGGAGAGTATAGGCCGATGCTGGCAGGGAAGGTCCTGGGCCTGGATGGGTTCCTGATGGAGTTCCATAAAACCTTTGGGAGGGAGCTGGGACCACTATTGCTGAGGGCATATAATGAGGCTAGGGAGAGGGGGGAACTCCCCCCCCCCCCCCCCAGCTACATTATCGCAGGCATCCATTTCTTTGATATTGAAAAAGGACAAGGATCCGGAGTAGTCTGGGTCGTACTGTCCGATATCGCTATTGAATGTAAATGCCAAGTTGCTGGCGAGGATGTTGGCTTCGCGAATTGAGGGCTGCGTCCTGGGGGTGATAGGCAAGGACCAAATGGGGTTTGTGAAAGGGAGACAGTTGTCAGCGAATGTGAGGAAGTTGCTCAATGAAATCATGATGCCCCGGAGGAGCAGGAGGTGGAAGTGGCAGTGGGGATGGACGCGGAGACAGCTTTCAACTGGGTGGAATGGGAATATTTGTAGGTGGTGCTGGGGCGTTTCGGGTTCGGGCGGGGTTTGTGGACTGGGTCCGGTTGCTGTACAAGGCACCGGTCGCAAGTGTATGGATGAACCGGGTGAGTTTGGGATATTTCGGGCTGCATCGCAGGACGAGGCAGGGATGTCCGCTCACTCTACTGCTCTTTGCCTTGGCAATAGAGCCACTGGCAATGGCGCTTAGAGCGTCGAGGGACTGGAAAAGGATTGTATGGGGGGGGCATCGAGCACAGGGTTTCGCTGTACGCGGACGACCTGTTGTTATATATTTCGGACCCACTGGGTGGCATTGGGGGCATTATGAGGATTTTAGAGGACTTTGGCCGGTTCTCTAGGTACAAACTGAACATTGGAAAGAGCAAGGTGTTCCCGATTGAGACCAGGGGGCAGGAGAGGAGGTTAGGGGAGTTGCCGTTTCAGGTAGTGGGGGCAAGGTTTAGATACCTGGGCATTCAGGTGACGCAGGGTTGGGCGCAGCTGCACAAGTTAAATTTTACTCGGCTGGTGGAGCAGATAAAGGGGGACTTTAATAGGCGAGATGTGCACCGGGTATCGCTGTATGCAGATGACCTGTTACTGTATGTGGCGGACCCGGTGGGGGGGGGATGCCGGAGATGATGCGGATCCTCAGGGAGATGGAGACTTTTCCAGGTATAAGCTCAACATGGGGAAGAGTGAGCTATTCGTGATACACCCAGGGGACCAGGGAAGGGGGATAGATGAGCTTCCACTGAAGAGGGCGGAAACGAGTTTTCAGTACCTAGGGATCCAGGTGGCCAGGAGCTGGGGAGCCCTACACAAGCTCAACTTGACGAGGCTGGTGGAGCAGATGGAGGAGGAGTTTAAAAGGTGGGATATGCTGCCACTCTCCCTGGCGGGTACAGTACAGTTGGTGAAGATCACGGTTCTCCCGAGGTTCCTTTTTATATTCCAGTGCCTCCCCATCCTGATCCCTAAGGCCTTTTTTAAGCGGGTCAGCAGGAGCATCATAGGATTTGTATGGGCGAAAAAGACCCCGAGGGTGAGAAGGGTGTTTCTGGAATGAAGCAGGGACAGAGGAGGGCTAGCGTTGCCTAATCTGTGTGGGTACTACTGGGCTGCCAATGTGGCGATGATACACAAGTGGGTAATGGAGGGGGAGGGGGCGGCATGGAAGAGGCTGGAGATGGCGTCCTGTGTGGGCACGAGCCTGAGAGCGCTGGTGACGGCATCGCTGCCGCTCCCGCCGACAAGGTACACCACGGGTCCAGTGGTGGCGGCGACCCTCAAAATTTGGGGGCAGTGGAAACGCCACGGGGGAAGGCAGAGGCTTCGGTGTGGTCCCCGATCCGAGAGAACCATCGGTTTGTCCCGGGGAGAATGGATGGGGAGTTCCTGAGCTGGCACAGGGCAGGGATTAGAAGGATGGGGGACCTGTTTATAGATGGGACGTTTGCGAGCCTTGGGGCGTTGGAGGAAAAATCCGGGCTCCCCCCTGGAAATGCCTTCAGGTACATGCAGGTAAGGGCGTTTGTAAGACGGCAGGTGAGGGAATTTCCGCTGCTGCCAGCATGTAGGATCCAGGATAGGGTGCTCTCGGGAGGGTGGGTTCGAGAAGGCAAGGTCTCGGCGATCTACCAGGAGATGCAGGAGGAGGAGGAGGCCTCGGTGGAGGAGCTGAAAGGTAAATGGGAGGAGGAGCTGGGGGAGGAGATAGATGAGGGTACGTGGGCGGACGCCCTGGGTAGGGTAAATTCTTCCTCCTCTTGCACCAGACGTAGCTTGATACAATTTAAGGTTCTGCACAGGGCGCACATGACTGGGGCAAGGCTGAGTCGGTTTTTTGGAGTGGAGAACAGGTGTGTGAGGTGTTCGGGGAGCTCAGCAAATCATGCCTACAAGTTCTGGGCGTGCCCAGTGCTGGATGGGTTCTGGAGGGGTGTTGCGAGGACGGTGTCTAAGGTGGTAAACACCCGGGTTAAGCAGGGTTGGGGGCTCGCACTATTTGGGATATCGGACGAGCCAGGAGTGCAGGAGGCGAAGTGAGGCCGGTATTCTGGCCTTTGTGTCCCTGGTAGCCCGGCGGAGGATTCTGCTACAGTGGAAGGATGCGAGGCCCCCAAGCATGGAAGCCTGGATCAGCGACATGGCAGGGTTCATTAAATTGGAGAGGGTAAAATTTGCCTTAAGAGGATCTGTGCAAGGGTTCTTCAGGCGGTGGAAACCGTTCCTAGATTTTCTAGCGGAGCGTTAGGAGGTGGTCAGCAGCAGCAGCAACCCGGCCGGGGGGCGGGGTACTTTGTGTTTACTTCTGTGTTTAGTATCGTTTAATGGGGGGCTTGTATATTGGGGGAATACGTGACATAGCTATAAGATGTTTATTTATGTGTTCTTTGTTTTTTCTTATTTCTGTAAGGGTTTGTTGAAAATATGTAAAATTTTTAATTAAAATATATATTTTTTTAAAATAGGCGAGATGTGCTGCCATTGTCGTTGGCGGGACGGGTGCGGACCGTAAAGATGACAGTGCTGCCAAGGTCCCTATTTGTTTTTCAGAACCTCAGAACGCCCGAAGTCATAGTCATTTTTTAAAATGGTTAACGTGCTGAACTCTGGATTTGTATGGGCAGGGAAGACCCCGTGGGTCAAAAGGGCTTTTTTGAAGCGGGGGTGAGGAGAGGGGGGTTGGCATTGCAAAATATAATGAACTACTACTCGGCTGCGAACATCGCATGGTTAGGAAATGGGGCATGGGGGAGGAGTTAGCATAGGGGCTGATGGAGGTGGCTTCTTGTAGGGGAACGTGTTTAAGTGGCTTGTTAACAGCGCCTCTGCCGTTCTCTACGGCCAGGCACTCCATGAGCCCAGTGGTGGTGTCAGCCTTGACGGTGTGGGGGCACTGGAGGCAACATTTGGGATCTGTGATAATCATAGGTTCACACTGGAGGGGGTTGGATGCGAGATTTTGGGTGTGGCGCCAGGGAGAGAGTGAGCAATTCGGTGACCTGTTTGTAGGGGGCAGTTCACGAAATTGGAGGACCTGGAGGAAGCATATGAGCTGCCCAGGGGGAACGGTTTCAGGTACCTGCAGGTTCAGGATTTTGAGGGGAGGTGTCGTCTTTTCCTGGGTTACAGCCATTGAGATTGCAAGACAAGGTGCTGTCGAAGAAGGAGATAGGGGAGGGGAAGGTGTCAGAGAACTACAAGGAGTTGATGGACTGGGAGGGGCCCTAGTTGGGCATATAAAGCGGAAGTGGGAGGTGGAGCTGGGTGGGGAGGTGGAGGCCAGGACATGGGCTGAGGCCCTGTGGAGGGTGAATGCATCCTCGTCATGTGCGAGGCTAAGCCTTATTCAATTTAAAGTACTTCACAGGGCACATATGATGGTAGCGTGGATGAGTAGGTTTTTTGGGGGGTAGAGGACAGGTCTGGGCAGTGCGCGGGTAGGCCGGCAAATCATGTCCACATGTTCTGAGCATGTCCGTAGCTAAAGGGGTTCTGGCAAGGGTTGGCGTAATGTCTGAGGTGTTGGGGGTGATGGTGGCTCTGAGTCCAGAGGTAGTGATATAATAATAATAACCATTATTAGTGTCACAAGTAGAGTCCAGGGGGCAAGGGAGGCCAATGTCTTGGCCTTTGCCTCCCTGATAGCCGGAGACGGATTTACTTGGATCGAGGGACTCGGAGCTGCCGAAAGCAGGTGTGTGGGTGAGTGACCTGGCGGAATTCCTGAGGCTTGAGACGGTCAAGTTTGTTCTGAGGGGGTCGGTTGATGGGTTTGCTCAGAGATGGAAGCTGTTCATTGACTTCTTTAAAGAGGATGGAGGAGTCAGCAAAGGGGAGGGGAAGGGTAACAGGGTTAAAATGGGGAAGGCAGGTTGGGGGAAGGGGCGAGAGTGGGAAGCGGGGGGGGCGGGGGGGGGGGGGCAGTGGGTGTTGGTTATTTACCACATTCAATAATTTTGCTTCTGCTTTGGTTTGTTTTTATGAAAATGCCTGAATAAAATATTTTTTTTAAATGGTCTCGGATCTTGGGCAGAGAAGGGAAGATGGGGGTGTCATGTCTTACAGAGCAGGCGAGTATGAAGAAAGGGGTTGCACTATCTTATGGGGCTGCCACCCAATGTGCAAGGGGCACCCTGAAGTTAGTACACCGACGTCCTTTCTGCTGTTTTAAAAGTTTTCTAAAGAATCAGCCTGTCCACTCCCACCCGACTGCCCAGCCAACCATTATATGGTATGGGCAGCGTATTATCGGGGTCAATTGGCTTGAAAACAAGCTCCCTTGACCCTTGATTAGGGCGGGTGGGCTGCCGTTTTCAGCACCTGTCGCCCCTTGTATTATGGGGGTGAGCTCAGGGGTGGGCAGGAAGGTGGTGGGGTGGGCAGGAAGTTGGAGGGGTGGGCAGGAAGGTGGTGGGATTGGCAACTCCCCTATTTTATGTGCTCCCCGCCCTCCCTCCATCAAAACACTCCTGGCAGGGCCCGATGGGCTATAAATCTGGCTTCTCCTGATCAAGATAAATCCTTTCTATTGCTAGTGGGTTACCAATCTTGGTGGTCAACACTGTCACAAAATATAAATACAATTTGATCTTCTCATGGAATCTCAAGAGATGTCGTTTTGAAATTAGATCAATTCAAAATTTCCACAGTACTGTTCTGTATACAATAGAAAATTGCTGCTGGACTCCCAACCTGGGCCAGGGTTAAATAAACGATCACATTAATTATGTGAGACCTGAGATGGACTGGATCCATGAGCGAATCTTCAACAGAAACTATGGATAATGAATATTGCTTGAAAGTGATGTGGTACCTTGAGTATAATACACATGAACATTGGGGGTGCCATAATATTACTGTATCTAAGCCACAAAGTATTGTGCTTTCAGGAGCATTTCCCCAATGCACGCTAATTCTCTGTATTATTCACTTTTTAAAAATCTAGAGAGCATATAATTGCTTGCTGGTAATCATATAACCTAAACACCATAGCCTTTCACCATTGTAATGCTTATTGTCATGAAATTCTAGTTCTTTATATTGAAAAATGATTTATAAAACCTTCAACTTGCTGGAGGTTCTGAAATGAGACAAAACAAACTACTTTAGAAGGCCACCTTCCAAGGTGAAGATGAGAAAAGTAAACAATACCCACTGACCTCCCCTCCTCAAGGGAGTTTGAAGCGAGAGATACATTTCCTGTAATCTAGACATTGAAACACACCATCCAAGGAAAATGCAAAGTGCTGGATTTCATTCAATATAATCTTTTTAAGACATTGGGGAACTGTTAGCCAGCCATATACAACTTGAACTCTACCCAAGTGGGAACAGACATTCATCCCCCACCCCCTTTCCCCCCACCACCATGTGGAATGTGAAAGACCTCTAACTGCTGCTGGATTTTACTATCTTAAAATGCTACAAAAGGTTTATGTGATCATCTGTTCTATCATAATGACTATAGCAGGCATGATAATCAAATTTCTCTGGAATATACCATTAGCAGGGCTTGAAGAACTGTTTTTTTTTGAAAAGCCAGAGGTCATCATCAAACACATTTTGGAAAAAGATTTCAGCAGAGTAATAGGATGAATAGATCTCTCTCTCTCCTGGGATCAAGTGCAAAACATCATCTCCAAATCTACCAACAAAGCGAGATTTCTTAAGAATTACAATACCTTCCACATCTGACTGCACCCAAGGAACCAGCTAACATAAAATTGGCTGAAATGTTTACAAATCGACACCTCAAGGACAAGCAACAGAAATCTGACTATATGCTCTTTTAGTATTGATTTGGACTCTAAGTGTTTTGTGTGTGTATATGTTTGTGTATGTGAGACGTTGCGGATTTCATTGATTGGTTCTTTATTATTCAGTGTAGATAATAAAAGTACAATTGGATTCAGAAAAGGTATCCACATGGTAAAGATATTTTAAAAAACCTTTGTTGTGATCAACCAAGGAGACTGAATAGAAGGGAGCCAGTTCATTCCTCCTCACCTGGTCATAACATTATCTTGAAAAGAACAACCCAGCATAATATAATATAATATTATATTTGGAGGTTCTTCACTAATACCAACCAGCAGGGCCCAGGAGAGAGGGCGCAGATAGAGCCAAACACCAGGGTTTGTGGTCTGGGGGGGACGGCTCGGGCTCGGTGTTTCAAACAGTTTCTCCTCATCCACATGGAGTAGCCAGAGCTGCAGATCTGAAAGACTGGCTTAAAAAACGGATCTGTCAGGCTGAGCAGTTCAATAGGAAATCACAAAGCTGCCCAACGGTGAGAGGCAGCAGCTGCAACTTAGAACATTCCTGCTTGAAAAGTGATAAGACAATTGCTGTAATTTTACAACCAAATGGATGTTGCCTGAGGGTTTAGAGGAGGTTGGGGGGAAGGTTGGAAGGGGTTTGGAGGGAATAACAACTCATAAAGAAGCTGTTGTTAACAAAGATGAATTTATTTACATATTTACAATAGTCTGCATAATGCAGCATCTCACTCCCAGTGCAATCCTAGCTGGAAGGATTTGTTACACCAGGCCTGGAGTGGGGCCTGCTTTTATCCCTTGCTCATAACGAGCCCCAGGGGGTCGGCCTCCACCCCCTAACTAGGGAGCTCGTGCTCCACGAGTCCCACAGGGAGATCAATGACTGTTTCCCCATGAATCTCGTGGGGGTGATGACACCCCCCACCCCACCCCCAGTCCAAAAGTCCCCCATCAACTGCCACTGGCGGAGGCCTCCTGCGCCGCTTGGCCCGCGGCTATGCATCCACCTGCAGTGTTTATGGGTCGGGTGGAGTGTAACGTGTCGCTGAACGGCGCTTCCTGGCAGACTGCCGAAAGGGAACCTTTGGGACTATGATCTGCCTGCGGGAATACCTCCGTGTCCACATCGGAAGCTGAGTGATAGCACTCTTTCTGGGCCAGATGGGACAACCCAGACAGCTGGGCCCTCAATCCAAGGGATGCCTTTTGCTGTGGCAACAGCGGTACTACCGGTAGTAGAGCGTGCCAACAGGCGACTTCACTCCTGGTCAAATGGTCCCCATGCTTCTTAAGGGTCTTTCCTTGGACTCGGACCCCATACAAGCCCGGGTCAGTCTGGTTCAGTACCAATCCCGGGAGCAACAACACGCCATCGCCAAAATTCCATGCATAAATGGTATCCCCAGGGCGGAACATTCGCTCTGGAGTTCCTGAACCATGGTGACTCTGCTATGACTCCTGATGCCGCTTGAACTTGAACCCAAGGTTTGGAAGAGTAGCACTCAACCAAGTTCTGAGTCGTGGTCCCATGAAAAGTTCGGCTGGAGGAATCGCAGTGGTCACATGTGGCATTGTATAGTAATTGAATAAGAATCACACCAACTGCGTGTCCATAGATCCAGTCGACTGCTTTTGCAATTCCCAGTTAAACATTTGGACTGCCCGCTCTGCCAATCCATTAAATGAGGTACGATATTGCGCGGTGTGGATGTGCCAACTGCCATTATGCCACATAAAGGTGGCAAACTCATTGCGGGTGTAAGGAGTTCCATTGTAAATCACCAGCACTTCTGGAAGTCCACGGGTGCAAAGCGATCCTCAGAGTTTCTAGGCCCTGGATGTCGTAGAAGACATCCTATAAACTTCCAGCCACATGGAGTGGACGTCCCCATTTATTAGGAATGTGGAGCCCATGAATGGTCCAGCAAAATCCGCGTGGAGGCAAATCCATGGACGACCCGGCCATTTCCAAGGATGGAGAGCAGCTGACGATGGAAGATTCTGAAATTCCCGGCATGCCGGCAGTCTTTTAATATTCTCTCGATGTCCCCATCGATAACCAGCCACCAAACATAGCTCTGGGCCAACATTTTTGAAACCCCCAGACGGCCGGAGTGCAAATCTTGTAACAGGGCTTCCTGTCCCAGAGGGGAAACGACTGCTCGAGCACCCCACAATATTATGTCATCCTCCAAGCTCAGTTTGGAAAACTTCCGAGCACAGGGTCGCAGAAACAACGGAAAGGTTTCCTTTTTGCAGCTGTTGAGTTACATAAGGCGAAGCTTCGCCAATGTCGGGTCCCTCTGCATCCATGCATGCACTTGAGCAGCCGTCAAGGATAAGGGGCGAAATTCTCCTACCCGCCCCGCCACATTTCTGCGCCGACCGGCCGGTGGGAGTCTCCGTAACACCGGCCGGTCAATGGGGTTTCCCATTGTGGGGCAGCCCCACACCGTCGGGAAACCCCCCCGGTGCCGGCAGAACAGAGACTCCCGCCGGCGGAGAATGACGCCCAAGGTGTCCATAAAATTCAACGCTGCAATTACCTCATCCATATCAGGTGGGGACGGGGCACTCGTGGGCAATGACAGATGACCATCTTCAATAAGATAGAATTGGGCAGCACGGTAGCATTGTGGATAGCACAATTGCTTCACAGCTCCAGGGTCCCAGGTTCGATTCCCGGCTTGGGTGATGGTCTGTGCGGAGTCTGCACATCCTCCCCGTGTGTGCGTGGGTTTCCTCCGGGCGCTCCGGTTTCCTCCCACAGTCCAAAGATGTGCAGGCTCGGTGGATTGGCCATGATAAATTGCCTTTAGTGTCCAAAATTGCCCTTAGTGTTGGGTGGGGTTACTGGGTTATGGGGATCGGGTGGAGGTGTTGACCTTGGGTAGGGTGCTCTTTCCAAGAGCCGGTGCAGTCTCGATGGGCCGAATGGCCTCCTTCTGCACTGTAAATTCTATGTCTAAAACCTTGGCATTCAATGGCAATACCATCACTGAATCCCCCACTATAAATATCCTGGGAGTTACCATTGGCCAGAAACTGAACTGGACTAGCCATATAAATACTGTGGCGAGGACTTCCGGGCGCGGCGATGACCAGCTGAGTCGCACGTTTCGGCAGCTCCCTGTGAAACGGACTTTTGGGCTCTTGATAGGAGCCCCAACGGCAATTTTAACGGCTGAAAACACTGTGCGGTAAACCAGAAGGGTGTTCCCCCTGGACACGGATGGAAAAAGGAGAGGAAAGTGGCCGGATTGCAGCGGATCCTTTGGAACAACGGCAAGGAAGGCAAGCAGAAACCAAGATGGCGTCGGAAGGTGGCAGTTTAACATGGGGCCCTGAACAACAAGAGTTTTTGAAACGCTGCGTGGAGGAGATAAAAAAGGAAATGAAGAAAGAGTTGTTGGCCCCGATATTACAGGCGATTGAAGGGCTGAAAGAGGAACAAAAGACCCAGGAGCAGGAGCTTCGGGTCGTGAAGGCGAAAGCAGCAGAGAATGAAAACGACATACAGGGCCTGGTGGTGAAGTCGGAGATACAGGAGGCACACCAGAAACGATCTGTGGAGAGGTTGGAGGCACTGGAAAATAACGCAAGGAGGAACAACTTGAGGATTCTTGGCCTTCCTGAAGGTGTGGAGGGGGCGGACGTCGGGGCATATGTGAGCACGATGCTGCACTCGTTAATGGGAGTGGAGGCCCCGACGGGTCCGTTGGAGGTGGAGGGAGCATACCGAGTTATGGTGCGAGGACCGAGAGCAGGAGAAGCTCCCAGAGCCATAGTGGTGAGATTTCTCCGTTTTAAGGATAGAGAAATGGTCCTTAGATGGGCGAAGAAAACTCGGTGTAGTAAATGGGAGAACGCGGTGATCCGCGTCTATCAAGATTGGAGTGCGGAGGTGGCGAGAAGGAGGGCGAGCTTTAATCGGGCCAAAGCGGTACTTCACAAAAAAAAGATAAAGTTTGGAATGCTGCAACCGGCAAGACTGTGGGGGTCACATATCAAGGGAGGCACCACTACTTTGAGACGGCGGATGAAGCGTGGACTTTTATTGTAGAAGAAAAATTGGAATGATTGGACTACGAAAATGAACGTTTGGACAAAGTGGTGGGATGAGTGGGGGGGGGGGGGGGGCGAAGAGGGATTGTATGATTAATCCTGCGGTATGGTAACTTTTCTTTCTCCCACAGGTGGTGATGGGGGGAGGTGGGGAGGGAGAGGAGATGGGGCGTTGGCCATGGGAGGCGGGGCCGAGGGAGAGGCGCGGGCTTGGTTCCCGCGCTATGATAATTATGGCGGGAATAGAGAAGCAGGAAGGAGGGGGCGCCGCACGGGACGAGCCGTGATCACGGGGGGAAGCCGAGGTCAGCCAGAGTTTGCTGACTTCTGGGAGCAACATGGGGGGAGTAATTACGCTAGCGGGGGGTCTAGGGGGGGGGGGGGGGGGGAGGGGGGAATTACTGGGTTGCTGCTGCTGGGGAAAGGGGGGAGTGGGTGCGGGAAAGGATGGGCGGGGGGGCACCGTCTGGGAGAAATACAGCCGCGTGGGAACTGGGCGAGAAGCTGGAAAAAGATGATGGCTAACCGGCAAGGGGGGGGGGGTGGGAAGCCCCCCAACTCGGCTGATCACGTGGAACGTGAGGGGGCTTAACGGGCCGATAAAGAGGGCACGAGTACTCGCACACCTTAAGAAACTTAAAGCAGATGTGGTCATGTTACAGGAAACGCACCTGAAACTGATAGATCAGGTTAGGTTGCGCAAAGGATGGGTAGGGCAGGTGTTCCATTCGGGGCTGGATGTGAAAAACAGGGGGGTGGCTATATTAGTGGGGAAGCGGGTAATGTTCGAGGCAAAGACTATAGTGGCAGATAACGGGGGCAGATACGTGATGGTGAGTGGCAAATTACAGGGAGAGATGGTGGTGTTGGTAAATGTGTATGCCCCGAATTGGGACGATGCCAATTTTATGAGGCGAATGCTAGGACGCATCCCAGACCTAGAGACCGGAAAGCTGATAATGGGGGGAGACTTTAACACGGTGTTGGAACCAAGGCTGGATAGGTCGAAGTCCAGGACTGGTAGGAGGCCGGCAGCAGCCAAGGTGCTTAAGGATTTTATGGAGCAGATGGGAGGGGTGGACCCGTGGAGATTCAGTAGACCTAGGAGTAAGGAGTTCTCGTTTTTCTCCTATGTCCATAAAGTCTATTCACGCATAGACTTTTTTGTGTTGGGTAGGGCATTGATCCCGAGGGTGAGGGGAACGGAATATACGGCTATAGCCATTTCGGATCATGCCCCACACTGGGTAGACTTGGAGATAGGGGAGGAAACAAGAGGGCGTCCACCCTGGAGAATGGATATGGGACTAATGGCGGATGAGGGGGTGTGCTTAAGGGTGAGGGGATGCATTGAAAAGTACTTGGAACTCAATGACAATGGGGAGGTTCAGGTGGGAGTGGTCTGGGAGGCGTTGAAGGCGGTGGTTAGGGGGGAGCTGATATCAATAAGGACACATAAAGGGAAGCAGGAGAGTAAGGAACGGGAGCGGTTGTTGCAAGAACTTTTGAGGGTGGACAGACAGTATGCGGAAGCACCGGAGGAGGGACTGTATAGGGAAAGGCAAAGGCTGCATGTGGAATTTGACTTGCTGACCACAGGCACTGCAGAGGCACAATGGAGGAAGGCGCAGGGTGTACAATATGAATATGGAGAGAAGGCGAGCAGATTGCTGGCACACCAATTAAGGAAAAGGGGAGCAGCGAGGGAAATAGGGGGGGTGAGAGACGAAGACGGAGAGACGGAGCGGGGAGCGGAGAGAGTGAATGAAGTGTTTAAGACATTTTATAAAAAATTGTATGAAGCTCAACCCCCGGATGGGAGGGAGAGAATGATGGAGTTTTTGGATCGGCTGGAAATTCCCAAGGTGGAATTTCATAGAAGAGCAGGAAAGGATGGGATTGGGAGCACAGATCACGGTAGAAGAAGTGGTGAAAGGAATTAGGAACATGCAGACGGGAAAGGCCCCGGGACCGGACGGATTCCCAGTTGAATTTTACAGAAAATATTTGGACTTGCTCGCCCCGCTACTGACGAGGACCTTCAACGAGGCAAAGGAAAGGGGACAACTGCCCCCGACTATGTCAGAAGCAACGATATCGCTTCTTTTAAAGAAGGAAAAGGATCCGCTACAATGCGGGTCCTACAGACCAATCTCCCTCCTCAATGTAGATGCCAAGGTCTTGGCCAAGGTAATGGCAATGAGAATAGAGGAATGTGTCCCGGGGGTGGTTCATGAGGACCAAACTGGGTTTGTGAAGGGGAGACAGCTGAACACGAACATACGGAGGTTGTTAGGGGTAATGATGATGGCCCCACCAGAGGGTGAAACGGAGATAGTGGTGGCGATGGATGCCGAGAAAGCATTTGATAGAGTGGAGTGGGATTATCTGTGGGAGGTGTTGAGGAGATTTGGGTTCGGAGAGGGGTATGTTAGATGGGTGCAGCTGTTGTATAGGGCCCCAGTGGCGAGTGTGGTCACGAATGGACGGGGATCGGCATATTTTCGGCTCCATAGAGGGACAAGGCAGGGATGTCCTCTGTCCCCATTACTGTTTGCACTGGCGATTGAGCCCCTGGCGATAGCGCTGAGAGGTTCCAAGGGATGGAGGGGAATACTTCGGGGAGGAGAAGAACACCGGGTATCTTTATATGCGGATGATCTGCTACTATATGTGGCGGATCCAGCGGAGGGGATGCCAGAAATAATGCGGATACTTGGGGAGTTTGGGGATTTTTCAGGGTATAAATTGAACATGGGAAAGAGTGAGCTGTTTGTGGTGCATCCAGGGGAGCAGAGTAGAGAAATAGAAGACCTACCGTTGAGGAAGGTAACAAGAGACTTTCGTTACCTGGGGATCCAGATAGCTAAGAATTGGGGCACATTGCACAGGCTAAATTTGACGCGGTTGGTGGAACAGATGGAGGAAGATTTCAAGAGATGGGACATGGTAGCATTGTCAATGGCAGGGAGGGTGCAGGCAGTTAAGATGGTGGTCCTCCCGAGATTCCTTTTTGTGTTTCAGTGTCTCCCGGTGGTGATCACGAAGGCTTTTTTCAAAAGGATAGAAAAGAGTATTATGGGTTTTGTTTGGGCCGGGAAGACTCCGAGAGTGAGGAAGGGATTCTTACAGCGTAGTAGGGATAGGGGGGGGCTGGCACTACCGAGCCTAAGTGAGTATTATTGGGCCGCTAATATTTCAATGGTGAGTAAGTGGATGGGAGAGGAGGAAGGAGCGGCGTGGAAGAGATTAGAGAGGGCGTCCTGTAGGGGGAACAGCCTGCAGGCTATGGTGACAGCCCCATTGCCGTTCTCACCAAGGAACTATACCACGAGTCCGGTGGTGGTAGCTACACTGAAGATTTGGGGACAGTGGAGACGACATAGGGGAAAGACCGGAGCACTGGGGGGGTCCCCGATAAGAAACAACCATAGGTTTGCCCCGGGGGGAATGGATGGGGGATATGGAATGTGGCAAAGAGCAGGTATAACGCAATTGAAAGATCTATTTGTGGATGGGAAGTTTGCGAGTCTGGGAGCGCTGACCGAGAAATATGGGTTGCCCCAAGGGAATGCATTCAGGTACATGCAATTGAGGGCTTTTGCGAGGCAGCAGGTGAGGGAATTCCCGCAGCTCCCGACACAAGAGGTGCAGGACAGAGTCATCTCAAAGAAATGGATGGGGGACGGTAAGGTGTCGGATATATATAGGGAAATGAGAGACGAAGGGGAGACTATGATGGACGAACTAAAAGGGAAATGGGAAGAAGAGCTAGGGGAGGAGATTGAGGAGGGAATGTGGGCAGATGCCCTAAACAGGGTAAACTCGTCGTCCTCGTGCGCCAGGCTAAGCCTGATTCAGTTTAAGGTATTACACAGGGCACATATGACTGGAACACGGCTCAGTAAATTTTTTGGGGTGGAGGATAGGTGTGCGAGGTGCTCGAGAAGCCCAGCGAATCATACCCATATGTTTTGGTCATGCACGGCACTACAGGGGTTTTGGATGGGGGTGACAAAGGTGCTTTCGAAAGTAGTAGGAGTCCGGGTCGAACCAAGCTGGGGGTTGGCTATATTTGGGGTTGCACAAGAGCCGGGAGTGCAGGAGGCGAAAGAGGCCGATGTTTTGGCCTTTGCGTCCCTAGTAGCCCGGCGCAGAATATTGCTAATGTGGAAAGAAGCCAAGCCCCCGGGGGTGGAGACCTGGATAAATGATATGGCGGGGTTCATAAAGTTAGAGCGGATTAAGTTCGTCCTAAGGGGGTCGGCTCAAGGGTTTACTAGGCGGTGGCAACCGTTCGTCGAATATCTTGCGGAAAGATAGATAGGGGAGAACAAAGAAGGCAGCAGCAGCAGCCCAGGACTCGGGGGGTGGGGGGGGGGGGGTGGCCTGAGACAAGGCAGTTGCCAATTAGGGCTAGTTTTTTTTTTTTTTTTTTTGTTATTTAATATTTATTTATTTGTTGTTGTTTTCTTTTGTTCTTGTTTAAATAAAAAAGGTCATTATTATCTGTATTGTTATAATGTTGTGTAAAGGATGCACAATGTACTGTGTTGGTTGACCAAAAATTTTCAATAAAATATTATTTAAAAAAAAATAAATACTGTGGCTATGGGCTTCCGGTGACGGCGGGCGGGAGGCGGCCGCACAATGGAGAGCCCCCGCTCGGGAACGGCAATTTCGGGGCTTTAAGCCCGGTCCCAGGGTCCGCGGAGGCGGCAGAAGAAGGGAGAAGGCACGGAGGAGGCACTGAGAAGACACAGGAGGAAAAAAAGAACAAAGAAAAATGTCGAGGGTGAGCAGAAAAACGGCCGAAAAAAAAACCAGCTGGAGGTCCGTCGGGGAGTGGAAAGGTCACCGCGGGGTCACCAGGAAAAATGGAGGCTGGAGCACCAGGGAAGGCCGCACTGCTTACGGCTGAAGAAATAACCAAGGTGATGGCTGCGGAATTTGAAAAGCAGTTGGCGCAGATTGCGAAATGCATGGAGACGGTGAGGAAGGAGATGAGGGAGGCTTTGAGTGTGCTGGTGGAGGAGGCGGTTTCCCCGGTGAGGACGGAGGCGCAGTGGCGGAGATGCAAGAGCAAGGGGAGGCGCTGAAGGAAGTGAAGGAGACGTTATTGCAGCACGGTGATCAACTTGCCTCGATGGGGAAAGAGATGCGGAAGGTGTTGGATACTAACAAGGATCTGCGAGGGAAAATGGAAGACCTGGAAAATAGATCCAGGCGACAGAACTTGAGGATTGTGGGGCTGCGTGAAGGAGTTGTAGGACCGAAGCCGACTGAGTATTTTGCCGCGATGCTGGCAAAACTACTGGGGGAGGGGGAGGACCCCTCCCGACATGAACTGGATCGGGCTCATCGGTCATGGAGGCCTGTACCAAAGGCGAGTGAGCCGCCAAGGGGAGTGACTCTGTGCTTCCGTAAGTACAGGGTGAAGGAGAAGGTCCTGAGCTGGGCCAAGCAGAAGCGGGTGGTGCAGTGGGCTGGAGCTGGTATACGTGTATACCAGGACTTTACGGTGGAGCTGGCAAGGAGGCGGGCTGCCTTCAACCGGGTGAAGAGGGCACTGTACATTAGCAAGGTGCAGTGCGGCATTGTATATCCAGCGAAGCTGAGGGTGACTTACAAGCTCAGTGACTTTTATTTTGGAACGGCGGAAGCAGCGGAGGAGTTTGCGAAAGCAGAAGGACTGTGGCAGAACTGACAAACTGAGGAATGGCCATGTGCCGATGTAACCTCATGACTGTTTTTTCTTTTTTTTGTATCACTGCGCGCGGGTGTAGAGATTAAAGGAGCCAAGGTGGTATATATTTGGACGAGGGAAGGGACGGGACTTTCACTCGAAATGAGAGTTCTTTGGGGTGTAGGTGGATAGGCGGGGTTTGTGTGCTCAAAGGGGATCTTTGGGCTTTCCTGGGGCAGGGCAAGTGGGAAAGGGACCCGGACGGGGGCCTCCATGCTGGCCGGTGTGTGCTGGCCAGTGAACGGGAGTGAGGTGGGGGGGGGGGGAGGGGCTGCGGCCATCGGAGCCTGGCAGAACAGGGTCCGAGTGGTCTAGCCGGGGTGGAAAATTGGGGGGGAAGGAACCAAGGGTAGGGGGAGGAGTTTTACAAGAGGCAGTGGACGGGAGGAGCTGGAGGCCTGGGGTGGGGGGGTGGGAGGGTGGGAGCTGTGTAAGATTAAGGGTGATTACGGGTAATCCCTGATTTATTTTTGTCATTTGTTTATGTAAACATGCGGGTTGAGGTTTGGGGGTTGGTGGGTAGATGGGATCGTTGTTATTATGGGGACTGACATATCTTGCTGATTATTGTTTATTGTTGGTGGGTGTAAATGTGGGAGAAAATGTGAAAATGGAGGAGAATAAATTTTTTAAAAAAAATAAAAATAAATAAATACTGTGGCTATCAGAGCAGGTCAGAGGCTAGGAATCCTGAGGCTCACCTCCTGACTCCCCAAAGCCTGTCCACTACGTACAAGGCATAAGTCAGGAGTATAATGGTATACTCCGCACGTGCTTGAATGAGTGCAGCTGCAACAACACTCAAGAAACTTAACATTATCCAGGACAAGGCAGCCAGCTTGATTGGCACCCCTCAAACATTCATTCCCTCCACCATCGACACACAGTAGCAGCATTGTGTACCATCTACAAAGCGCACTGCAGGAACTTACTAGGGCTCCTTAAGCAGCATCTTCCAAACCCATAACCACTGCTATCCAGAAGGACAAGGGCAGCAGAAACATGGAAACACCACCAGCTGGAAGTTCCTCTCCAAGTCACTCACCATCCTGATTTGGAAATATATCATCGTTCCTTCACTGTCGCTGGGTCAAAAACCTGGAACTTCCTCCCAAATAGCAGAGTGGTGTACGTCCACCACATGGACTGCAGCGGTTTAAGAAGGCAGCTCACCACCATCATCTCAAGGGAAATTAGGAATGGACTAGCCAGACAAGACCACATCCCGTAAAGATGAATTTTTAAAAACTGCCTGGTGAGCTTCCTCTTGGGGCATCCCCAAGCTGTGCAGACTCTCCTCTTCTCCTCTGCCACCATCCCCATTACACCCAGTACAAATGACTGAGGATGTTGCCCCTGCACCTATGCAGGATACCTCAATAGGATGGAGCCCTCAAGGTCCTAAACCTCCAGAGGAGGCCCAAAGTCATTGCAGGCGATGGAGCATCACACTCTGAAACCTACTTCCAGCTCAGCTGCTGATGTTTGGGTCACACTAAGATGTAGCAGCAGGAAAAGAAAACTTGACAATTTATGAGAGAACAAAGGCAGCATAGATGTTATTACAAAATTCACTTTGCCACATGTAAATATTGCGGAATATATTATTTTGACTTTATTCCTGTATGCATCATCATGCTTTTTGGGATTTGCTTACTCAGAGACCTAGCTCTACTGCCATGCCTCATGGTTAGCATTCCTTGAAGATTTTGGGGAATATTAGACAATGGAAGAGACAATGGTGTATGTTTGCAATCAGTCTTTCTTTAATGTTCATGTGCATGTCCATTTTGATGTATACCAGTCTGTGGGACATACAGGTCTGCAGACATATATATTCAGGGGCAAGGAGATTGTCTGAGATTATGTTCCACAGGAACAATTGAACTGCTTTGTGTGGTTTAAGGACCTGTAACAATGCAGAAGGTTTTGAGATCTTGATTATGATAGGTTGCTTGATGTATACCCACTGGTGCATCTGTTTCCATGGATAACATTCTTCAGCGGCGAGTTTATGTGACAAAAATCCACTCTCCTTGCTATTCTATGTGAAGAGAACACAGGTTCAGAGGTAGCTCTTGGAGGAGAATGCCTGCAGTGGTTTACAGACATCCCTACCAGACAAGCATGCTGAGCATTGGCCTTGAAAAGCTATGAGTTAAGCAAGGTGAATATATGAGTCATGAGAACTTCCTGGAAAGCGAGCCCAGACCTGTTGTCACAGACCGATCTGATGTTAACACAGTGAATCTTTTGTGGTTCACATATTTCACTGGCTATTCCAAGAGAGTGCTATTGGCAACAGAAGTGCAATCCCTTGCATTCTAGAGGAACAAGCAATGGTTGCAAAGCCTATCACCCTGCCAGTCACCATCTGTGTTTTAACATCCAGGAAATTGTGTGACAATAAATAACTTTCATTATTTGCAAACTCATACAAAGCTTGCTGCTGGAATTATTTAAATCGGGATAATCATACTGAGGACCTAATCTCAAAATGTTTTAAGACAATATGTATTCACGGCATGTCAATGTGTAACAAGTAGGAACCTGCAATGGAAAGTGCAAGGCATAGTGTAGCCACCTGGGTTGGCCACTTCTTGACTTAAAATCGAGATCCGCAAAGAATACAGGGAAATTCAGTCAAGCCAGGAAAAACTAGCAGGTGCAAAGTTTCCTGTGTATTAGAACTTGCAGAAACCCAGACAGCACTGAAACCAACAGCCATCTGCATATTAATGAGCGATCCCTGGGAACAATTGAAACATTTAAGGTAAATAAGGCCAAGCCAGACTCCTCAGCGCCAGCAGGAGCCAAGACAAAGGAAGGCCAATGGACACTCAGGAACCGCCAAGCGATCAGGGAACGGCTCCAGTACTGGAGAAATCGATCCAAGTGATCGGAACATAGTCCAATCACTTGGAACCAGATACAGGGTCCGCCCCGAACGGCGCAAAGCCCCTGGGGACTATAAAGTAGAGTCCCTAAGTTCAACTCGTCCTTCTTGGCAGGGTCACTCAGCAGCTCGAAACAACCCTTGACAGTGACCTGCCTAGCTGCCTCATCAACCAAGTAAGTCTCCAGTCAACGCACGCTACGAGATAGGCGCTCCTAGCTACCAGTCTATACCAGCTTTGAATCCTGCAGACTCAGAATTGAACGAAAGGCCATTTGTTCCCCTGACCTGGTGGGCCAGTTCCGAAGCAAAGTATAGGCCTTTTAGTGTTAGAGATAGTCTAGTAAGTAGAGTTTTATGCATGAGTAGTGATTGACTGTGTTATAATAAATGTGTTTTGATTTGAATCTTACGAATTGGTGTGTTGAGTAATTGATCAGCACTTGAACTTGAACCTCGTGGCGGTATCATAAAGATACCTGGCGACTCTAGAGCAAAGGTTATTGAAACAGAGCAAATTAAGTAAAGACACAACGAGCAACGAATTAAGAGCCAATCAAAGTTAGCAACAATAGCCCACCACTGCCATGTTGATGTATCTGTACTTTATTTATTTATGTGTCGCCGTACTATATATTAATCAACTGAACTTGAGACTGAGCTTCTTGGGTGAAGTAAAGTATAGCTTTATTTGTGTCAGTTTTAAAGTGTACTGATCAAGTCAAATTTTATGCGAGTACAGAATTTAGAAAGTTTGTTTGTCCACACTGTGGACAAATACAGATGGTTGAGTTGAATTCAAAATACAATTCAGTTCATAGTAATTTTTTTTTAATAAATGTTTTTTAATGGGTTTTTGAATAAAGTATATTTACCATTATGTACACAAAATAGAATACATATATATATACATAGAAGAGAAGGGAACACGCACAAAAAACAAAACACAAAACAAAAAAAGTTAGAATAAAATAACTGGTAGGGTATTATGTGCTAGCTCAACAACTAGCTGTACAATTGGCAGTATTGTTTTTAGCACATATGTAGGCATCTGTTTGTGGGGGGGGGGGAGGGAAACTGGGGGGGTTACATATACATTTGGGCGCCGGGGAAACAAATACAGAACAATTACAGAGGGCAATACGCGAATGGATCTGGTATTGGTGTTGCCGTTTGCTTCTCCCGGACGGTTTTCGCTGCCGTTGTCGTCTCGCGATCACCTCCACTTCAGCCGTTTGTCCCGTCTTTCGTCCGGATTTTCCTTGTTCTCTGCCCCTGTAGATGCCAAGTTTGCTATTGTTTCCCGTGCCCTCCTTCCGGCTGTCATTCCCTTGCCTCCCCCCCTCTATTGTTCCCTGTCTCCTCCCTCTTCCACTCCCCCCCCCCCCCCCCCTTCTCCTGTGGTTCACCTTTCTTTTCTCTTAGGTTTAGCTGCTATCCACCCCCCCACCTCGGCTACTTTCCCCTGATTCTTGGCTACCTGGCTATTCTTCTGCTTGTTCGTTGGTCACAAACAGGTCCCGGAACAATTGGGTGAATGGCTCCCACGTTCTGTGGAAGCCGTCGTCTGACACTCGGATGGCGAATTTGATTTTCTCCATTTGGAGAGATTCTGAGAGGGCGGACAGCCAGTCTGCAGCTTTGGGTGGGGCTGCTGACCGCCAGCCGAACAGGATTCTGCGGCGGGCAATCAGGGAGGCAAAGGCAAGGGCGTCCGCCCTCCTTCCCAGGAATACATCTGGCTGGTCTGATACCCCAAAGACTGCCACTTTCGGGCATGGCTCCACCCTCATCCTCGCCACTTTGGACATTGCCTCGAAGAAGGCTGTCCAGTACCCCGCAAGTCTGGGGCAAGACCAGAACATGTGGGTGTGGTTGGCCGGGCCTCCTTGGCACCGTTCACATCTATCCTCCACCTCCGGGAAGAACCTGCTCATACGAGTTCTTGTTAAGTGGGCACTTTGCCCCACTTTTAGTTGCGTCAGGCAGAGCCTTGCGCACGTGGAGGTGGAGTTGACCCTATGCAGTGCTTCGCTCCAGAGTCCCCACCCGATTTCAATCCCCAGGTCCTCCTCCCATTTCTTTCTTGTTGCGTCCAGTACAGTGTCGGCCCTTTCTACCAGTCGGTCAGACATGTTGCTACAGTTCCCTTTATCTAGGATGCTTGCGTCCAGTAACTCTTCCAGTGATGTCTGTTGTGGCGGTTGTGGATACGTCCTTGTCTCCTTTCGTAGGAAGTTTTTGAGTTGCAGGTACCTTAGCTCGTTCCCCCTGGCTAGCTGGAATTTCTCTGTCAGTTCGTCCATTGTTGCGACCTTGCCGTCCGTGTGTATGTCCCTGATTGTCAGTGTCCCTCTGTCCTGTCCCCACTTTTTAAAGGTGGCGTCAGTCAGCGCTGGTGCGAACCTATGGTTGTTGCAGATGGGAGTTTTGTCCGACATTTTGGTCAGGCCAAATTGCTGCCATAGTTGGTTCCAGGACTGAAGGGTGGCTATCACCACCGGGCTGCTGGAGTGTTTTTTGGGTGGGGATGGGAGTGCCGCCGTGGTGAGGGCCCGGAGAGAGGTCCCCTTGCAGGAGGCCTCTTCCGCGCGCACCCACTTGGCTTCTGGCTCCTTGATCCATCCCCTTATTCGCTCGGCCGTCGCTATCCAGTGGCAAAATTGTAGGTTTGGAAGGGCTAGCTGGCTTTTGTTTTTTGTAGGACCTTCTTTGGGATCCTAGCATTCTTACCCCCCCCCCCCATACGAATGCCATGATTAGTTTGTCTATTGCTTTGAAAAAGGCCTTGAGGATATAGATCGGGATGGATCTAAGTAGGAAGAGGTACTTGGGCAGCACGTTCATTTTGATCGTCTGGACTCTCCCCGCGAGGGAGAGTGGGAGTGTGTTCCATCTTTGCAGGTCCTTTTTTACTTCCTCTGTCAGACTGGTGAGGTTCCATTTGTGGATCTCTTTCCAGTCATGGGCTATTTGGATCCCCAGGTAGCGGAATTTGTGTCGGGCTTGTTTAAACGGCAGTCCCGTTAGTGCTGCCACCACCAACCCCCCCCCCCCCCTTTGTGGGTGTACCGGGAAGATCTTGCTTTTGCTCATGTTGAGTTTGTAGCCGGAGAAGGCGCAAAACTCTTTCAGGAGTGCGACAATTCCGTCCATGCTGTTTATGGGTCTGAAATGCAGAGGAGCAGGTCATCTGCATAGAGTGAGACTCTGTGCTCTCTGCCGCCCCTTTAGATCCCCCTCCAGCTTTTTGCTAATGGTTTGATCGCTACAGCGAACAGCAACGGGGATAGTTTGGTTGGTTTAGTTGGTTCTGGGGCTGGTTTAGCACAGGGCTAAATTGCTGGCTTTTAAAGCAGACCAGCAGCACGGTTCAATTCCCGTACCAGCCTCCCCGAACAGGCACCGGAATGTGGTGACTAGGGGCTTTTCACAGTAACTTCATTTGAAGCCTACTTGTGACAATAAGCGATTTTCATTTCATTCATTTCATTTGTATGTCCAGTCCATCAAGGAACCGTTTCATCCCAGACTCTCCCATTTGGGGCTCTGAGGTGTACAGCCCTTGGCACTTGAAGGTTTTGTTGATCTTTTCTGGTTCTGTTTCTAATGTGCCTCTGGTATCCCTGACTTGTGCAATTTCTCTGGTGGCTGCCTGCTTTCTCAGCTGGTGTGCCAAAGGGCGGCTGGCTTTGTCTCAGTGTTCATATAGGGTCCCACGTGCCTGGTGGAGTTGGTACACTGCTTTCCTGGTGGAGGGCAGATCAAAGTTCCTTTGTAGTTCTTTCCTCTCCACCAGGAACTCTACGGTCGCGGCCTTGGAGTATTTACGGTCTACCTCCAGTATGGAGTCGACCAGCTGCTGCCTAGCCGCCCTTTCCTCCCGATCTCTTCGCACTTTGAAAGCAATGATTTCCTCTCTTAGTACAGCCTTTAGCGCTTCCCAGAACATGGAGGGTGAGACCTCCCCGTTCTGGTTGTTCTCCGTCTACTCTGCTATGGCCTGTGATATCTTTTCATTGAAGGGCTTGTCTGCTAGTAGGGCAATGTCCAACCGCCATGTGGGGCGTTGTGCCCTGCCCTTCTCCAGTCTCACGTCCATGTAGTGTGGAGCGTGGTTGGATATCACAATTGTGGAGTATTCCACTTTGTCTGACCCTGGAAGCACCGTTTTCCCCCACCACAAAGAAGTCAATTCTGGTGTATACGTTGTGCACTGGGGAGAAGAAGAACTCCTTCTCCCCTGGGTGGGTGAACCTCCAGGAGTCCACCGCTCCCATCTGTTCCATCAAGTGACCGAGTTCCCTTGCCATGCTTGAAGTTTTCCCCGTTTTGGAGCTTGATATGTCAGTCGTTGAGTTCTGTACACAGTTGAAGTCCCCCCCCCCCCCCCCCCCCCCCCATGATTAGTCGGTGCGTCGCTGTGTCGGGGATTTCTGCCATGGTCTTTTTGATGAAGCTCGTGTCGTCTCAGTTGGGCGCTTACACGTTAACTAGTACAGCAGAGGGCAGTAGAGCGGAGCTGCTGATTGGCTGTTGTGGGGAAAATTTGCATCAGTGCATTACGGTCACTGCATCCAGAAAGTGTACCTGAGCAAGACACCCTAGGTGTTCAAGTGAAGGCAAGCATCCAGCAGAGGGCAGTAGAGCAGAGCTGCTGATTTGCTGTTGCGGGAAAAATTTGCATCAGTGCATTGCGGTCACCGTATCTTGAAGGTGGTTTGTGGAGGAGCTGTTGTCAAGTGACAGTTAAACCCAAAACACTTCTTCAGTGTTTCCCTCCCTAAGCTCCTCCTCTAACCAAAAAAAAAGACAATCACTGTAAGGATCCCAGCCGAGTAAAGATCAAGAGGGAGACTCAAGGGCAGGTAGAAGTAGAAAGAAATTGAACCGTGACGTCACAGCCTGCAGGTAAGTGATTGGCTGGTGACTGGTAAGTAGTTTTTCTTTTCCCTGAGGTGTTATCATGCGGGGCGCAGTGGTTGCTGAGTGAGTGCTTGCTGAGAAAGGGGAGTAATTTTTTTTTTTAAACTAACTGTTGGGAGTTTCCAGCTGAATCCGGTCAGAGTGAGGACAGAGTGACTGCTAGGTAAGTAGTAAAGATTTAAATTGTTTGCGCAGGCCCATAACAGCTGATTGCTGTTCTCGTGTGGGTGCAGCGGATGCTGGTTAAGTGTTTTATTTTTACCTGTATTTACGTTGGACAGTTTTGAAACCCTAGACACAACACTTGTAGTGGCCCCCACCCTTCCACCTCCTTTAACCTAAGGGATAGAGTGAATAACAGGTAAGCTCTTTCTTTTTTTATCTAGAGGGGATGGCAGGGAAGGTAGTGCAATCTTCCTCCTGCAGAATGTTTGAGGTGAGGGACGCCGTCAGTGTCTCTGCTGATTTCACCTGTGGGAAGTGCACCCATCTCCAGATCCTCAGAAACCGCGTTAGGGAACTGGAGCTTGAGCTGGATGAACTTCGGATCATTCGGGAGGCAGAGGTGGTCATAGATAGTAGCTTCAGGGATGTAGTTACTCCGAAGAATCAAGGTAGACGGGTGACGGTGAGAGGGGCTGGGAGGAAGCAGTCAGTGCAGGGATCCTCTGTGGTCGTTCCCCTCAGTAACAAGTATACCGTTTTGGATACTGTTGAGGGGGACGACCCACCTGGGGTAAGCCACGGTGAACGGATCTCCAGCACTGAGTCCGTCCCTGTGGCTCGGAAGGGAAGGAGGGAGAGCAGGAGAGCAATATTTATTGGGGACTCGATAGTTAGAGGGATAGATAGACGGTTCTGTGGCAGCGAAAGAGACTCACGGATGGTATGTTGCCTCCCGGGTGCCAGGGTCCGTGACGTCTCGGACCGTGTTTTCAGAATCCTTAAAGGGGAGGGGGAGCAGTCACAAGTCATGGTACACATCGGTACCAACGACATAGGTAAGAGAAGGGACGGGGATTTAAAACAGGAATTTAGGGAGCTAGGGTGGAAGCAGAGAGCCAGGACAAACCATGGTGTCATCTCTGGTTTGTTGCCGGTGCCATGTGCTAGTGAGGTGAGGAACAGGGAGAGAGTGCAGATAAACACGTGGCTGCAGGGATGATGTAGGAGGGAGGGTTTCAGGTACGGGGATAATTGGAGCACATTCTGGGGTAGGTGGGACATGTACAGACAGGACGGTTTGCATCTGAACCAGAGGGGCACCAATATCCTGGGAGGCAAATTTGCTACGGCTCTTCAGGGGGGTTTAAACTAATTTGTCAGGGCGCTGGGAAAACGAGCTGTGTTCCAGAAGCCAGTGTCGAGAGTAGTGAGGTACTGAGGAGGGTATCAAGGTCGCAGGAGTGTACCGGCAGACAGGAAGGTGGGTTGAAGTGTGTCTACTTCAATGCAAGGAGCATCAGGAATGAGGTAGGTGAACTTGGAGCGTGGATTGGTACTTGGGACTACGATGTTGTGGCCATTACGGAGACATGGTCTAGAACAGGGACAGGAATGGTTGTTGGAAGTTCTGGGGTATAGATGTTTCAGTAAGAGTAGGGAAGGTGGTAAAAGAGGTGGAGGAGTAGCATTGTTAATCAAGGATAGTTTAACGGCTGCAGAAAGGCAGTTTGAAGGGGATCTGCCTACTGAGGTAATATGGGCCCAAGTTAGAAATAGGAAAGGAGCGGTCACATTGTTAGGAGCTTTCTATAGGCCCCCAAATAGTAATAGAGATGTGGAGGAAGAAATTGCAAAACAGATTATGGATAGGTGTGGAGGTCTCAGGGTAGTTGTCATGGGTGACTTTAACTTTCCAAATATTGATTGGAACCTCTATAGGTCGAACAGTTCGGATGGGGCAGTTTTTGTACAGTGTGTGCAGGAGGGTTTCCTGACACAATATGTGGCTAGGCCGACAAGAGGGGGGGCCACATTGGATTTGGTACTGGGTAATGAACTGGGCCAAGTGTTAGATTTGGTTGTGGGAGAGCATTTTGGAGATAGTGACCACAATTCGGTGTCTTTCACTATTGCAATGGAGAGGGATAGGGCCATACGGCAGGGCAAGGTTTATAATTGGGGGAGGGGTAATTATGATGCGATTAGGCAAGAATTAGGGAGCATAAGATGGGAACAGAAACAGTCAGGGAAAGGCACAAATGAAAAGTGGAGCTTGTTCAAGGAACAAATACTGCATGTCCTTGATAGGCAAGTCCCTGTCAGGCAGGGAGGAAATGGCCGTGTGAGGGAACCATGGTTCACAAAAGAGGTTGAATGTCTTGTCAAGAGGAAAAAGGAAGAGTATGTAAGGATGAGAAAACAAGGTTCAGTAGGGTCGCTTGAGGGTTACAAGGTAGCAAGGAATGAGCTGAAAAAAGGGCTTAGGAGAGCTAGGAGGGGGCATGAGAAGTCCTTGGCGGGTCGGATCAAGGAAAACCCCAAGACTTTTTACTCTTAAGTGAGAAATAAAAGAATGACCAGGGTGAGGGTAGGGCCGGTCAAGGACAGTAGTGGGAACTTGTGCATGGAGTCAGAAGAAATAGGAGGCGTTGAATGAATACTTTTCTTCAATGTTCACAAAGGAGGGGGGCCATGTTTTTGAGGATGAGAGTGTGATTCAGGTGGGTAGGCTGGAGGAAGTAGATGTTCTGACGAAGGATGTATTAGCAATTTTGAAATACCTGAGGGTCAGCAAGTCCCCTGGGCCAGATGGGATATACCCAAGGATTCTTTGGGAGGCAAGGGATGAGATTGCAGAGCCTATGGCTTTGATCTTTGGGTCTTCACTGTCCACGGGGATAGTGCCAGAGGACTGGAGAATGGCGAATGTTGTTCCTCTGTTCAAGAAAGGGAATAGGAATGACCCTGGTAATTATAGGCCAGTTAGTCTTACTTTGGTGGTCGGGAAGATAATGGAAAAGGTCCTGAAGGATAGGATTTATGACCATTTGGAAAGATGCAGCTTAATCCGGGATAGTCAACACGGCTTCGTGAAGGGTAGGTCTTGCCTCACAAATTTGATTGAATTCTTTGAGGAGGTAACCAAGTGTTTAGATGAAGGTAGAGCAGTTGATGTCGTATACATGGATTTTAGTAAGGCGTTTGATAAGGTTTCCCATGGTCGGCTCATGAAGAAAGTAAGGAGGTGTTGGATAGAGGGACATTTGGCCAATTGGATAAGTAACTGGCTATCATATAGAAGACACTGGGTGGTGGTGGATGGAAAATTTTCAGACTGGAGACCAGTTACCAGCGGTGTACCACAGGTATCAGTGCTGGGTCCTCTGCTGTTTGTGATTTTTATCAATGACTTGGAGGAAGGGGCTGAAGGGTGGATCAGTAAATTTGCTGATGACACCAAGATTGGTGGAGTATGGATGAGGTGGAGGGCTGTTGTAGGTTGCAAAGAGACATTGATAGGATGCAGAGCTGGGCTGAAAAATGGCAGATGGAGTTTAACCCTGATAAGTGCGAGGTGATTCATTTTGGTAGAAAAAATTTGAATGCGGATTACAGGGTCAACGGCAGGGTTCTGAGGAATGTGGAGGTACAGAGAGATCTTGGGGTTCATGTCCACAGGTCTCTGAAGGTTGCCACTCAAGTGGATCGAGCCGTGAAGAAGGCTTATAGTGTGTTAGCGTTTATTAACAGGGGGCTTGAGTTTAAGAGCCGCGGGGTTATGCTGCTACTATACATGACCCTGGTGAGACCACATTTGGAGTATTGTGTGCAGTTCTGGTCACCTCATTATAGGAAGGAAGCATTGGAAAGGGTGCAAAGGAGATTTACCAGGGTGCTGCCTGGTTTGCTGGATAGGTCTTATGAGGAAAGGTTGAGGGAGCTAGGGCTTTTCTCTTTGGAGCGGAGGAGGATGAGAGGCGACTTAATAGAGGTTTATAAGATAATGAGGGGGATAGATAGAGTGGATGTTCAGAGACTATTTCCTCAGGTGGATGTAGCTGTTACAAGGGGGCATAACTATAAGATTCAGAGTGGGAGATATAGGAGGGATGTCCGAGGTAGGTTCTTTACTCAGAGAGTGGTTAGGGTGTGGAATGGACTGCCTGCTGTGATAGTGGAGTCGGACACATTAGGAACTTTCAAGCCGTTATTGGATGGGCACATGGAGCACACCAGAATGACAGGGAGTGGGATAGCTTGATCTTGGTTTCGGACAATGCTCAGCACAACATCGAGGGCCGAAGGGCCTGTTCTATGCTGTACTGTTCTATGTAGTACTACTGGTGCCCCATCCAGGGCCCCGCTGACCATGACGTACCGTCCCCCTGGGTCCGTAACCGTCTTCGTCGCCCTAAACATCGTCTTCTTGCCGATCAATATTGCCAACCCCCTGGCCCCTGTCCCATAGCAGGAATGGTAGGTCTGCCCCACCCAGCCCTTTCTTTCCCACAGTCGGTCCTGCTCTCTCAGGTGTGTCTCTTGGAGGAAGACTATGTCAGCTTTCATATTTCTTAGGTGGGTGAGGACTCTGGATCTCATCACTGGGCCGTTGAGTCCCCTTACATTCCAGGTGACCATCCTGGTGAGGGGCTTCTGTCCCCCCGCTCCTGTGGGATTAACCATACATACCTGGTATACACGCCCCTGCCCTGCGGGGTTTCCCTTTGTTAGGGGGCCGTCCAGGATGGCCACTGTCCCTGCTCTCTCCATGCGGTCAGGCCCCTGCGCTCTGGGGTTTCCCTTTGTCCAGGGGGCACCCGACATGGCCGCCCACTGTACGTCCGCCACACGGGTAGCCCCCTGCACTCTGGGGTCTCCCGTCGCCCAGAGACCGTACTGGGTGGATGCTTGCAGCGATTCCTTGTTCAGAGCCCTTGGTTGTGGCACTTTGTAGCCCTATTGCTATTCCTTTTCTAGCCTTGTTTGTCCATCCTTCCCTGTGTGTCCCCCCACCCACCCCATTGGCGTGCTGTTGCCCCTTGCCAGAGGCCCATTATTTCTACTCTTGCTATCGGCTTTCCAGCCCGTGTTCCTCGACAAACTGTGAAGATGTACTCTCTTTCTTGGTCTGTGACCCAGAGTTTCGCTGGGTACAAAACATACGTCCTTCTTGTGAAGAGCTGCTTTCGCTCTACTGAATTCGGCCCGTCTCCTGGCTAGGTCTACCCCAATGTCCTCGTAGACTCTAATGAAGTGTCCTTCCCATTTGCAGGTTCTGTTTTGCCTGGCCCAGCGCAGGATTGTTTCCCTGTCTTGGTACTGGTGCAGTTTAGCTATAACTGGCTCGGATGATCCCCTGCCTAGGGCTTCAGGCGCAGCGACCGGTGTGCTCTGTCCATTTCTGGTGGGTTGGGGAAAGTTTTCCTCCTCACTAAGTTACCCAGCATCTCAGCCATGTATGCCATGGGGTTTCTACCCTCGATCCCCTCTGGAAGGCCCACTTACATTTTGCCTTCTCGAGCGGTTTTCCTGATCGTCCACTCTGCCCTTCAAGCTCCCCTGCGCTGTGACCAGTCTCGCCACCTCCTTCTCCAGGGCCGTGATCCGGTCGCTCTTGTCAGTTGCGGCTTTTTCCAGCTCCTTAATGGTCACCTCTTGGGCTTCCAGTTTCTCCTCTTGGGCTTCTAGTCTCTCCTCTGCTCTGCCCAGGGCGAGCTGCACCTCCGCCAGGGCCTTGGCCATTGCTGCCTGCACTGCGGCCTCTATGCCCGCTCTGGCTTCTGCCTTGTTTTCCTGCTGATGTTCCCTCAGCGCCTCGGCAAAGGCTGCCTTCCAGTTCCAGTTCCCCCCTGGCCCAAGGGGAAAAAGCTCCTGTCTGCCCAGTTCTTTTTGTTGCGGCGAACCTTCCGTTCCGCCCCTTCATTTGCCGGTTAGCCCGTCTGAGTGGGCTCGCCCATGGCCCCTTCTGCGTCTGGTGCCCTTTCTCCCTCAGCCTTGGCTACCTTCTGGCATTTTTTTCCCCCTTTTTTTCTCCCCCCCCCCTTTTCTCCTTTCACACTTTTTTTTTCCCCCTCTTAACCCCTTTTTCAAAAAATGTAACAAAAAAAGCTTTTTTTTTTCTTGTTTAAAAAAAGGTGAAAGAGTTTTTTTTTCTTTCTCTTTACAAGTTTCCTCTTCAAAACGTTTTTGGGGAAGTTCTGTTTTTTTCCCTCTCACTCACCCACACGCCTGGTCAGGAGGATCGAGAGAGCAAGGTTCCTCCTTTGTTCCGCCGCTTGCCTCGTGGTCGCCGCCGGGGCTGGGGGGGGGGGGGGGGTCGGTCCCCGCCGCTGGCTCGGTTCTCACTTGGTCCCCGCATTCTCCTGCCTCTCCTGCTGTGGGGGGGGGGGGGGCAATCGGTCCCCGCCGCTGGACCAGTCTCGCATGGTCCCTGTGGTCTCCTGCCTCTCCTGTCATGCGGGGGGGGGGGGGGAGGGGGGGGTGCCGATCCCTGCCACTGGCTCGGTCCCCGCCGCTGGCTCGGTCCTTGCTCGGTCCCCGCGTTCTCCTACCTCTCCTGCCGTGTGGGAGGGCGGGGGGTCGATCCCTGCTGCTAGCTCGGTGCCTGCCGCTGGCTCGGTCCTCACTCGGTCCCCGCGTTTTTTCTCCTGCCATGCGTGGGGGTGGGGGGCAGTTTGGCCGGTTTGCACGTTTTGTTTTTTTTCGTCTCTCCCCCGGGAACGGGACGCGACTGTCGGAGCTCCGTTGCCCGCGACCGCTCTCCTACCCCGCCGGAAGTCCAATCCAGTTCATGGTAATTTCTTCAGATCAAAATGCACAATACAAAAATGAAACGAAAGGAAATAGTGGTTTGCAGCACAAAGTAAAAGAATAGGTTTCAAAGGTTAGGTTAAAGATGATCTCGGAGAGAAGAAAAAAGGTTCTCCCCAATATAATCATAATCTTTCAGATTCTGTCCCCTTTCTGGCTGTGATTGGGTTTAAATAATTATAATTCATCCAATTTGACCGAAATGTGTGTCTATCAAGTTTGCCTAGTAATGATAACGAGAGTTTATTCTGCAGCTTGGTCTTGCAGTGTATAGTCAGTTTTCAAACTGACTTCCTTATCTGATCCTTTCCCATGCTCGCAGCATTTTCTGCTGTCATGGTTAATATATGACTTTTAATAGTATAATGTCACTAAATCAATTCTTCCTTTAAACTTTATTACCTATAAGAAAAGTAGATTTCTCTCACATGTCAATGACTTAATTTTTCAGTCTGAACTTGCTGCAGTTTTGGAACCCGCATAATTAACTCATTCTGCCTGTCACATGTCCTACTCCAGGAGTCATCTTTAAATTCCGACCCATGATTTGAAGATCACATGAAACATGGCCTGTGAAGCCTCAAACCACAGCCATTTCTTTAATTTAGTTTTATTTCTTCCATCGATCTGTTTTTCCCTCACCATTGTCTCCCCTCTCCCCTGACCCCACTCAGGACTTCTGTTCCCTGTCCAAGTCATCCTTTGACACACTACTTACCTCTGTTCTGCCATTAATGCATTCTAATCTCTTAATGTGCCACTATCAGCAGCCTTCTTAGTCATTATCACCATTTACATTCCTTTTGTCTTTTTGCACACACCTTTGTCAATCTCCACCTATTACTGGCCCTCTATTCAGCTCCACTGCTGCCCCCCCCCCCCCGCCCCCCCCAACAATATAAACATCATCCTATTTCCAGCTCTCTCTAGCTTTGACAAAGAGTCATCCAGACTCTGTTCTCTCTCCACAGATTCTGTCAGACTTGTTGAGATTGTCCAGCATTTTCTATCCTTTTTTTCAGATTGCAGCATCTGCAGTAATTTGCTTTTATCAAACTACAAGCACATGCAACTTAGACTTCGACACAGGAGGGATAACTGCTCCCCAAATTGGGGCAAACATTGTTGTGAAGCAATAAATCCTGGTTTGATGATTAGTTGTACAACAGGACAAGGCTCAGACCGTAAATTGGCTCTCAGCACACAGAATACGTCCTAGTTTAGTTATCCGATTCAAATATTTCCCCTTTAACACTGAGCCATGTAATACGTTGCCATCATCAAAAACAAACTAGTGAGCTCCATGGTTCGATTGGTATGTTTGTATTGACATTTGCTAAAAAGCATTAAATTCAGTGCATGTTTTGTATGGTATGGGAACTGAGGCAATTTTATGACATTTTTCATCTGTCTACTCAGTGTATAGTTTCTTCAGAATACATGGCAGGTATGTGAAAGATGCAGAATGAATCGTTCTTCATGCAACTGTAATCATTCATATGTCACACATTCTAGATCAACTTCAAAAGGTGCTTTCAATTTATTTGTATATGTTGTTATACTGGTTAAGAAAATGCTCAATGCATATAAAGCTGCATGCAACACTAATTACATTTAAAATTGAACAGTGATAACTTGACTTACGCTTTGCAAATCCATCGCCTGGGTAGATGTATCTATTAAAAACATCCATAATATAGACTCTGTTGTCATCCATAAAATCTCTCTCATGTCCATTCCCCTAAGAGTGAAAAGACTGATGAGTATTTGAAACAGAAAATTGTTTTTTGCAGTACTCATAAAAACATTGTTGATTAAGTTTTTTTTTGTTGCAGGGCTTAATGGCGAAGTACATCTGAGGCACAGCCCACCCTTGATTGCATTCTGATTTGTTGAGGCTTTCAGAGACAATCAGGGTGTTTAGCCTACCACTTTAAAATTAAGTATGACTGGAATAAGTATTGTGCTTTTTCAACATTACTTGACTGCATTTTATCTGTAAACATAAGCAGACAATACAAAATAGCATGTGCAAGTACTGAGCTTAACATAAGCAGCAATTACAATGGCCCTAAAACTGTTGCAAAATCTGACATTTTAGGATAAATTTTGACTTGACCATCGGCTAACTTGTACCCATGGTGGGGAGGGGGTGGGAAAATGCCAAACTTCTCTGACCTTCACACTGTTACTCAACTGGAAACAGGAACTGGAAACAGCAGTTGAGGACATGGTCAGAATATTGGTTGGCAGGAGGTCATCCGTTGGGACCAAAAGAACCCAGTACAATGAAATTATGGTGAGTAAAACTTAGTTGGCACAAAATTCTGATCATGTCAAAGTCTTCAACCATTCCCACCAGCAGAGCAGCAAATCTCAAAGAACTATGCCCGAGATAAACCAAAATTGCACATTGATAACTCTGAATTAGCCAAATTTGTCTAAGCTTCACATATGACTGCACTGACCAGAGTGCAGTTGGGGCACAAGAACACAAAATTATAGAGCGCTGAACACGCCATCATTTGACATTGAAGAGATCTCCTTGTGAAAGGATGTGCAAAGCCTGCGAGTATGGCTAAACCTGTGAGAAAATTAAAAGTGTTGTTGATCAGAGAGAAGGAATGCAGAGCAAGAAATGCATTACTGCTCTCGCGTGTGCCAACATGGATTGCACAAAAAGCTGCCACTTCTTGTGATAGGAAAATCCAAGAAGCCATGTTGTTTCAAGGATATCAAGATATCACCCATGCAGTGTGAGGCTAACAAAACTTTAAGGCATGAATCAGGAAAGTGGACAAAAAGTATCAACAAAAGAAAATAAAGATTGTCATCATTACAGATAACCGCTATGTGCACCCAAACATCACTGGCATGAAGTGTAAAACTGTTTTTCTCACCTCCCAACACCACGGCAAGTGCCAGCCAATGGATCAGGGGGTGATTTGGAACCTGAAGATCCACTACCATCAACAGGTGATCCCCCCCTTATGTTATCAAGGCCATCTATAAGAAGCAGGAATACAATCCAACTATACTAGAGGCCTTGTTCATGATGAAAAGGGCCTGGAATATCGTGACATAACCACACTTGTCAACTGGTTCCACCGTGTGGTGCAAAGAGGTTACAACAGCGCAAGACATAAAGAACAAGGAGGAGCAGGGTGAGGCCAACCAATCCAATAATGAGGCACTTAGGTTTTCGCTCACCTTGGGCAGCACGGTGGTGCAGTGGTTAGCGCTGCTGCCTCATGGCGCCGAGGACCCAGGTTTGACCCAGGACCCGGGTCATTGTCCGTGTGGAGTTTTCACATTCTCCCCGTGTCAGTGTTGGTCTCACCCCCACAACCCAAAATGATGTGCAGGGTAGGTAAATTGGCCACGCTAAATTGACCCTTGATTGGAAAAAAATTATATTTAAAAAAAGGTTTTCGCTCAGCTGAGGGAAGCCAGCATGGAAAGTTCAATTGATACAACCATGAGAGACTTAGGAGGAGGTGGCTGATGTCGTACCCTGCATGACGGAACTGACAGATGATGCAACTGAAGATGCAGTACATTCTTCAAATGGGAAAGCCAATGACCAGAAAGAATATGATGAATGCCCACTCTCTGACGCATCTGTTTCCCTAGCTAATGCTACAAAGGCTGTGGAGATGCTCTGGGAATGTTCACCGAAGTACGAAAAAAATTGAAAACATGGCGGAGTATCGCACACATTCGAAAACAGCACGCTAAGCAGTAGAAGGTTGCGGAATTTTTCTGGAACTAACTCCTGGCCTTTTGCAAAGTCAGGTCATGTGGTAAGGTGTGATCAAATTGAATAACGTTTCACACATTTACTGCTTTACTTTGTTTTCAATAATTGGCATTTGAATCTGGTGCTTTTGATATAGCCTGCATTTGTAGGTATATCATGTTACATAGAGATGCATTAATGTGGGAATAGGGCCTCCTCAGCTGTCACAAAGTTCCACTTAACACAAATTTGTCCACTGATCCCCTGGAATTCAACACCTTTGGATTTAATTGTATTCAGGTAAGGCATAAGGAAAGTGGTTTTTTTGAGGGGGAGGGGGAACATGGGATAAGTGAGGCATAAATTGCACTCCCGCACCTCCTGGTCACATGAGGAAAGCAAAAAAATCAAAATCTCTGGAGCCTTCTACAGGTCCGGACACCTGTCCCCACTGCCTTCATGTGGTGGGAAAGTTGCAATGGTTTCCCGACTTGGGCCACAAATTAGGAGTAGTTGGGCCTCAATGTTGTCACAGAGCTCAATCTGCATATTTTACTGACCAGATGTGACAAAAGGTCATTGATCTTAAATATTGACTTTGTTTCCCTCAGTGCATAGGCTGCCTGACGTGCTGAGTAATTCCAGCATTTTCTGTTTGTATTAATGAATGACCATATCATTTTCAGGGAGGAATTCTTGCCACCTGCTTAGAAAAGCAGGTTAAAATTCCAGAGTGGGAGATTGGAGCAGGATAACAAAGAACAAAGAAATGTACAGCACAGGAACAGGCCCTTGGGCCCTCCAAGCCCGTGCCGACCATGCTGCCCGACTAAACTACAATCTTCTACACTTCCTGGGTCCGTATCCCTCTATTCCCATCCTATTCATGTATTTGTCAAGATGCCCCTTAAATGTCACTATCGTCCCTGCTTCCACCACCTCCTCCGGTAGCGAGTTCCAGGCACCCACTACCCTCTGTGTAAAAAAACTTGCCTCGTACATCTACTCTAAACCTTGCCCCTCTCACCTTAAACCTATGCCCCCTAGTAATTGACCCCTCTACCCCGGGGAAAAGCCTCTGATTATCCACTCTGTCTATGCCCCTCATAATTTTGTAGACCTCTATCAGGTCGCCCCTCAACCTCCTTCGTTCCAGTGAGAACAAACCGAGTTTATTCAACCGTTCCTCATAGCTAATGCCCTCCATACCAGGCAACATTCTGGTAAATCTCTTCTGCACCCTCTCTAAAGCCTCCACATCCTTCTTGAAAGTAGTGTATCGACCAGAATTGAACACTATACTCCAAGTGTGGCCTAACTAAGGTTCTATACAGCTGCAACATGACTTGCCAATTCTTATACTCAATGCCCCGGCCAATGAAGGCAAGCATGCCATATGCCTTCTTGACTACCTTCTCCACCTGTGTTGCCCCTTTCAGTGACCTGTGGACCTATACTCCTAGATCTCTCTGACTTTCAATACTCTTGAGGGTTCTACCATTCACTGTATATTCCCTACCTGCATTAGACCTTCCAAAATGCATTACCTCACATTTGTCCGGATTAAACTCCATCTGCCATCTCTCCGCCCAAGTCTCCAAACAATCTAAATCCTGCTGTATCCTCTGACAGTCCTCATCGCTATCCGCAATTCCACCAACCTTTGTGTCGTCTGCAAACTTACTAATCAGACCAGTTACATTTTCCTCCAAATCATTTATATATACTACAAACAGCAAAGGTCCCAGCACTGATCCCTGTGGAACACCACTGGTCACAGCCCTCCAATTAGAAAAGCATCCTTCTATTGCTACTCTCTGCCTTCTATGACCTAGCCAGTTCTGTATCCACCTTGCCAGCTCACCCCTGATCCCGTGTGACTTCACCTTTTGTGCTAGTCTACCATGAGGGACCTTGTCAAAGGCCTTACTGAAGTCCATATAGACAACATCCACTGCCCTACCTGCATCAATCATCTTAGTGACCTCCTCGAAAAACTCTATCAACTTAGTGAGACACGACCTCCCCTTCACAAAACCATGCTGCCTCTCACTAATACGTCCATTTGCTTCCAAATGGGAGTAGATCCTGTCTCGAAGAATTCTCTCCAGTAATTTCCCTACCACTGAAGTAAGGCTCACCGGCCTGTAGTTCCCTGGATTATCCTTGCTACCCTTCTTAAACAGAGGAACAACATTGGCTATTCTCCAGTCCTCCGGGATATCACCTGAAGACAGTGAGGATCCAAAGGTTTCTGTCAAGGCCTCAGCAATTTCCTCTCGAGCCTCCTTCAGTATTCTGGGGTAGATCCCATCAGGCCCTGTGGACTTATCTACCTTAATATTTTTTAAGACACCCAACACTTCGTCTTTTTGGATCTCAATGTGACCCAGGCTATCTACACACCCTTCTCCAGACTCAACATCTACCAATTTCTTCTCTTTGGTGAATACTGATGCAAAGTATTCATTTAGTACCTCGCCCATTTCCTCTGGCTCCACACATAGATTCCCTTGCCTATCCTTCAGTGGGCCAACCCTTTCCCTGGCTACCCTCTTGCTTTTTATGTACGTGTAAAAAGCCTTGGGATTTTCCTTAACCCTATTTGCCAATGACTTTTCGTGACCCCTTCTAGCCCTCCTGACTCCTTGCTTAAGTTCCTTCCTACTTTCCTTATATTCCACACAGGCTTCGTCTGTTCCCAGCCTTTTAGCCCTGACAAATGCCTCCTTTTTCTTTTTGACGAGGCCGACAATATCTCTCGTTATCCAAGGTTCCCGAAAATTGCCGTATTTATCCTTCTTCCTGACAGGAACATGCCGGTCCTGAATTCCTTTCAACTGACACTTGAAAGCCTCCCACATGTCAGATGTTGATTTGCCCTCAAACATCCGCCCCCAATCTATGTTCTTCAGTTCCCGCCTAATATTGTTATAATTAACCTTCCCCCAATTTAGCACATTCATCCTAGGACCACTCTTATCCTTGTCCACCAGCACTTTAAAACTTACTGAATTGTGGTTACTGTTCCCGAAATGCTCCCCTACTGAAATATCTACCACCTGGCCGGGCTCATTCCCCAATACCAGGTTAAGTACCGCCCCTTCCCTAGTTGGACTGTCCACATATTGTTTTAAGAAGCCCTCCTGGATGCTCCTTACAAACTCCGCCCCGTCTAAGCCCCTGGCACTAAGTGAGTCCCAGTCAATATTGGGGAAGTTGAAATCTCCCATCACCACAACCCTGTTGTTTTTACTCTTTTCCAAAATCTGTCTACCTATCTGCTCCTCTATCTCCCGCTGGCTGTTGGGAGGCCTGTAGTAAACCCCCAACATTGTGACTGCACCCTTCTTATTCCTGATCTCTACCCATATAGCCTCACTGCCCTCTGAGGTGTCCTCCCGCAGTACAGCTGTGATATTCTCCCTCACCAGTAGCGCAACTCCGCCACCCCTTTTACATCCCCCTCTATCCCAGGATTTAGATGTTTCAGGTGGAACGTTTAGCTGCCAATCCTGCCCTTCCCTCAACCAGGTCTCTGTAATGGCAACAACATCATAGTTCCAAGTAATCCAAGCTCTAAGTTCATCTGCCCTACCCGTAATACTTCTTGCATTAAAACATATGCACTTCAGGCCACCAGACCCGCTGTGTTCAGCAACTTCTCCCTGTCTGCTCTGCCTCAGAGCCCCACTGTCCCTATTCCCTCGTTCTCCCTCAATGCTCTCACCTTCTGACCTATTGCTCCCGTGCCCACGATGAGCAGGTCACCTGGCTGATTTTAAATGGTCATCCTGGTTCCAGTGGCACCTTTAATATTGATGTGGCCACAAATAAGTATTCTGCCATTAATGGTATGTATGTTTCTGTAAGTTTCTTGAACTACTTATTCAACAACTTGAATTTATATAGCCTGTCGTACTTTTACGATGCTAAAATTCTCAAAGGTTCATCAAGGAACACTATTAGAAAGAGACCAAAAACTTGACTTAAGTCTAGGTTTTAAGGTACCAAAGAGAAAATGCTGGAAAATCTCAGCAGGTCTGGCAGCATCTGTAGAGAGAGAATAGAGCTAACGTTTCGAGTCCAGGTGACCCTCTCTCTGAGGTTTTCCAGCATTTTCTCTTTGGTTTCAGATTCCAGCATCTGCAGTAATTTGCTTTTATCCTAGGTTTTAAGGGCGTTCTTAAAAGCAGATGATTGTAGAGGGAAGGAGAGTGCTAATGGAGAGAAGTGACAAGCCATATGGCCTAAGTGGCAGAAAGCACAGCTGTCTATAGTGAGGCAAAGGGAGGGGAACACACAATAGGCCAGAATCAGAAGAATGGAAAGTTCCCTGGTGGGATGTCGGTGGCAGATGACAGGGTGTAAGGTGTAGGTCAAAGAGGAAGGGAGAGGTAAGGCCATGGATGGATTTAAACAGATGCAAATATTGGGCGCGATTCTCCAGAGACATTTCTGTGTGTGGTAGTGAGCGGGAATTGCCGCGAGCTTCCCGGCGCTCGGCCCAGCTTTATAACGTTAATCGGTCCATTTAGCGAGGCCTCATGGGCTTCTCGACACAATTGAAGGTAATCCAGCTGATTCGCCAGCATCGCACTCTCCAGCCCCCCGCTAACAGGGTCGAGTAGCACATAAGCGGCACTTGCTCAGCCAACCCTTGCCAGCTCGCAACAATGGCGCCGAGGAGACAAGCCCCAAGATTCAGGGATGCAGACCTGAGGAGGCTGTTAGACGCAGTGAAGGCCAGGAGGGATGTCCTGTTCCCCTGAGGGTCCCGGAGGGTGAGCCACAAGGCAGCCAGTGCTGCCTGGGACAAAGTGGTGGCAGCAGTCAGCTCGGGGAGTGTGACCAGGAGGACTGGCCTCCGGTGCCTCAAAAAGATCAATGACTTACATCGGGCAGCACGAGAGAGTAGACACGAAAGACCCTGCACCCCCTCCCCACCAAAGGGAGCATCCACCCCCCCCAACCCCCCAGGCGACTCCCAACCTTCCCTCCACCCTCCTTCAAATACCCAAACCTCACTGCACAACTCCACTCCCCACCACCCCCACCACCACTGTGAGCCACACATGTGGCTAACGATGCCCTCTTTGTGTCTCCGCAGGAAAAGCTCTCCCACAATTGGCGGGAGAGGGCACTTCTGGCGATGGGTGGGGTGCCGGACTTAAGAATCCTCTCTTCCTTCGAGGAGCGGTCTTGGAGGTGACTGGTGGCCGAGCACAGATTGGTCACCCACACAAGGGGCTGGTGGATGCTGCAGAGGACCCACCCAGCTCCACGGAGGACTTGCCAAACGTATGTTGTTATCGCCTGACTGACTGACCCATCCCTCCCAGTGACCACATGTCCATTCTCCCGCAGGTCCAGCAGCCGACGGCGACGACCCATCCCGGGTGACACCCTCTCCTTACTTCGAGGAGAACACCTCAGAGGAGAGCTCTGAGGATGCAACTGTTAATGGCGTGGCACAGCTGTCACCCCCACCCTCCACAAGCGCAGAAACACACGTCGGCGGGAAATGTTAGTGGACAGGCTTCTGGGGCACAATCTGGTGAGCACTGCACTGCTGATGATGCACATCAGGTGGAGGCAGGAACCCCCAGGCGAGGCAACAGTCAGAGGGCTGAGACCCTAGCTGGGTCCCAGCCTGATGCTGAGCCTGTGGAATAGGGTTACCCGGAGCTGATGGAGACGATAGGGAGCAGCCGGGACATTGAGAGGGAGATGTCAGCATCACTCCAGCAGATCCATAGCTGATTGGAGGAGTCCCAGAGGCTACGAGCGCAGGAGATGGCGCCGGCAGAGTGCCACGGAGGCCAACACTGCGTCTCCGCCCCCCCCCCCCCCACCCTTCCCCAGATTCACCCATGACGGCCCACCCCCAGCCGAGGGTCCACCACCCCCGCCGAGCACTGGGACAACAAGCTCAGCGCCCCGGGCACTTTGCCTGTGAGCAAAGATGGCTACTCACCTCCTCGGCTCCCGACAGAAGCCCTTCCGCCAGGTACACATTTCTAAAAGGAGTACTAATTGGTGCCAGCGTGAGCACTTGCTGGAGAGGCCACTGAATGACAGGAGGCGGTTGTATGGAAATAGGGCTTAAGTGGTGATAACTGGTTTCTCGCCACGCTATAGCGAGATCCTGATTTCGCCTAGGGGAGCGGGCCGGTTGCATCGCAAACTGTTTGGCGCGGATCTCATTTTGTCTTCTCCTGCGAGTCACCTGCTTTGTTACGCTTGAGCGAGGGCGTAATGAGGCCGGAGATCCGCGCCTAATAGGTTGGAGACATTGGGAGAATGTGAGCTAATGGAGGTCAATAAGGAGAGGTACAATGGTTGAGCCAAATTGGTACATGAAAGGATAGAGGTAGAAGACAAAGAACTGGGCCGGGATTCTCCTCTCCAGGGAATAAGACCCCACACCGGCGGGAAACTGGCGCCAACCACTCTGGCGTCAATAGCCCCCGAAAGGGCTGAATTCTGAAGGGACTGCGCGAGTTCGCGCATGCGCCAAAGGGCCGGCGTGATCTCACGCATGCACGGAACGGCCGCCGTGTTTTGGCACATGCCTTCCTTCCACGCCGGCCATGGCGGAGCCCTACAGGGGCCGGCGTGGAAGGAAGGCGTGCCCCCATGGCACAGGCCCGCCCGCAGATCGGTTCCTCCCGGGGTGGGGCGCCAAGGACCACCCCAGCTGACTTACCTGCCAAGTCCCGCCGGTACGTGAGCTGAGTGATTCACGCCGGCGGGACTAGCCAAAAATGGACCGCCGCTCGGCCCATCGGGATCTGGAGAATTGCCGGGTGGGGGGCTGCTGCCAACGGCCCCCGACCGGCGTGGCGTGAATCCCGCCCCCGCCCGAGAAACGGCGCCGGAGAATACGGCAGCCTGCGTCGGGGCGGGATTCGCGCCCCCCCCCCCGGGGATTCTCCCACCCGGCAGGGGGTCGGAGGACCCCGTTGCTGACATTTACATTGCATGCAGCATGGCCAGCGTGAAATAGATAAATTTGGAGGTGAGAACATGATGGAGGAATCTGACCGGAACTGTGGATGGTCAGTTATTGATCTTATTTTGGACAGAGTTTGATTGATTCATGCATACTTAGGGAGTTAAGGGATATAGGATAGGATGGGATTTGGGTAGAAACCGGCCATGATTTAACTGAATAGGAGCTTGAGGGACCTGACAGCTTACTTCTGCTCCTATTTCTGATAGTGTACAGAGCAGAGGCTGGATTCTCCCAAAACGGGGCTAAGCCGTCGTGAAGACCGTGGAGTTTCACGATGGCGCCATCGGGTCCACAAGGGGCTAGCACGGGCAGGTCATGCAGCACGTGACGGACCATCCGCCGATTCACCGGTTTCGTCATTGACGGGGACCCGTGGCTCCAGTTAAAAATTCTCCCCCCACACACAGCCGTTGCAGGCAAGATGGCGGCGCACAGAGCAGCACCGCGATTTAGGGACGGGGAGCTCGAGGCCAACCTGGACACCGTGAAGGAGAGGAGGCAGGTGTTATACCCTGAACCGGGTCACAGGACAGCAGGCACCATTGTTCGCCATGCGTGGGTGGAGGTGGCCGACGCTGTCAGCGCCGTTGGGACAGTGGACCACTGCCAGAAAAAGCTGCACGACCTCCTCAGGGCAGCCAGGGTGAGTACCCAGCATTGTGCCCCTGGCACCAACCCCCCACACATGTGTCCCCCCCCCCCCTGCCGCAACCCCAGGGGGACGGTCCCACCCTCACCCACATGGCTGCACCCACCCATGCCAGGCGCAATGGCCGGGTGCTCTGTGCACCAGTGCCATCAGAGACCCAACCCCTGGGCTGCATGCGACGGGCCGTTTAACACTGTCGCTGTTTGTGTTTCCACCCCCAGTAGAAGTCCGCGCATAAACGCTGGGAGTGGGAGAAGATGGGAGGGGGACTAGAACACCTGCATCCCCTCACAGTGCCCGAGCAGATGTGTCGGACATCGTCGGCGGGCCGGAGGAGGGAAGTCGGAGGCGTGCCACCAAGTGCAACCCCCTGCCGGTTTGCGGCTCCTCACGACACATGCGTGCCCACCCCTCACTCCATCACCCCTCCATCCCTCACCCCACACACCAACAGCATTTGCCCCTCCACCCCTCACCGCACACACCAACAGCCCTCGCCCCTCCAGCCCTCACCCCACACACCAACAGCCCTCGCCCCTCCACCCCACCCACCAACAGCCCTCTACCCTCCACCACACATCCCACACACCAACAGCCGTTACCCCTTCACCCCGCACACCAACAGTCGTCACCACCTCACGCCTCACCCCGTCCGCCTGTCTAACCATACATGCTGTCTTGTGTCTTACAGGATCAGCCGGTGATGGGCTCGGCCCATCCAGGGCCCCCCGCCCCCAGCCAGTGCCAGGTCCAGTACCCCCCAGGGACCCAAGCGCTGACGGTGAGAGCAGCCGGAACACCAGTCCTCTGGCCAAGAGTACCCAGGACACGATGAACCAGGGGACAGACACACAGGGCACCACGGCCCAGGGGACAGAAACGCAGGGGACAGACACACAGGACACCACGACCCAGGGGACAAACACAGAGGACACCACGACCCAGGGGACAAACACAGAGGACAGCACTACCCAGGGGACGGAGACACAGCGGACAGACGCATAGCACATCACGATACAGGAGACCCCGGACTTCGGGTCCAATGAGGACATAGACTTTCCGGGAGCACTGCTATCTCCTACACCATCCACCATCTCAGAGACTGTCACCTCGGTTGGGCAATTTAGTGGAGAGGCTTCCGAGTCACTCACTGGTACGCACCACACAGCCGTACAGGTATAGCAGGTGGAGATAGGAGCAATCAAGGGGCCGGACGGTCGGTGGGCAGCCCGGCCCAGCAACCAGCTGCCGCCCAGACGGGTCCCGGCTTCCTGGAAGACCCATTCCCATCCATTGTTCAGGTGGTCAGAACCACACCATCGGGAACCCGGCCCATCCGGGCTGCAGAATCACTGGGGCCCCGGAGAGTCGGTCGTCGGGGCACCTGAGGCGATTCTCCAGGCCGCGCGGCGGACGCCGCGATTCTGTCGAGTTGGGGGTCCGGGGAATCGGAAATCGGCGCAAAAATGACGTTAATGCCGATTTCGGCATCGGGGCGATTCTCCGCCCAATCGCGTTTCGCGATTTTAGCGCGATGTCTCGGAGAATCCAGCCCCAGAGACAGAAGTAGGCAATAAAACAGGTGGGATTAGGTGTTCCTGATGATGAAGAGGACATAGAATCAGAAGTTGGTGAGTTTCCCTTGACATCTAATGCCGAGGAAGTCTGGCTCCCCAATCCATTTAACAGTGAGATGTATTTTTAATTTTCTACACTATTACTTAATAAAACTTCATTATTTACACTATAATAAACCTCTTTTAAAAATTCTAATCCTCGTTGTGTTTACCACAGTATGAAGTGCTGCGCAAAGGTATTTTAGAATACTCATTAATCACATCCCACTAGTAGGTATAGGTGTCACAGCAAAATCACACAATATCTGATATAATGCCAAGACAACAAGGGCACCTCAAGCATTTCCCTGCATTTTATTATCTCCTCTATTGCAGTAGAAATTAACTGTGTATTAAATTAAACCAAACTGGTCTGGATGTTATTTTTTTTTTGCAATCTCTTTGAGATCTTGGGTAAGATTCTCTGTTTGGGAGTTGTTCTCCGGCCGGAGATTAATTGCACATGATTTGCGCTACCGCTGGGAGCACAAATCAGGAGGCGATTCCCAATCATTAGCCATGCAAATGGTGAGGATTGCGAGAGATTCCCTAGGGAATCCCAGTATTAGGTGACCATTTTGAGCAGATGGCCTGATAGTGAGGACCCACAGGTGCCCCCACTCCTCCATCACATTTCTTCTGGATTTTGTGTGTGTCCACTCCCCCTCCCAGTATGGGGTGGCCCGACCCACCATCTTCCAACAGAGACCCCCTATATAAGGAGACCCCCTCCCCCGCAGAGACCACCTAAATAAAGAAACCCCCATTATGAGCGAGTGGCCTGACAGCAAGGTCCGGCGGCCAGGCCCCCTCCCCCCCCACAATGCAATTTCACACCCCCACTCCAGGATTTGCTTGGTCACCCCCCAGAGTACGAAGGTGACCTAACAACTCCCACCGACCCCCCACAAGACACACACCCACCAGAGACCCCACTGTAAGTGAGTCCTCCACCAGAGATCCCCATTAGATATCCCACCATAGACCCCCATTACAGTGACCCCCACCAGAGCCCCACGAGAGACCCTCCATAAGAAATTCCCCATTATGGACACGCACCAGACCCCTCATAAGGTAGCCCCACCAGAAACCAATCTATTACAGAGACCCCTGCTTGAAAGCTGGAGAGCAGTCCGGACAGAGAGAGTGAAAGCAAATCACTGCTTTATAACTCAGCAGTGCCCTAGGTCTGCTGGCTCAGGCAGAGAAAGCAGCAGTTGTAAATTCCTAGAAAGTAAAAACCACATCAGCTGGGTTTAAATTGTATCAGATCTTTGATCTTAAAGCCTTTCCTTCACATCAATGTAAAATTGGTTTTACAAGGCTGTGACTGGCAGCTTGCACACAGCCAGCTCTCTGGATTGTTTAATTCCATTTCCCTTCATGCTTGAATAGATCTCCAGTACCCTGCTGTGAAACTAATTGAAATGTTTATAAACATCTGGTTCTGATTGTCAGCTCTTGGACCATATCAAAAGCAGTTAAGTGTTTTCTGACAAAAAGCAGAAGTGAGAGCACTTAACTTCTTTTAGGGGGGGGGGTATCTCATGGGGGTCTCTGTAATAGGGGAGTTTCTAATGGAGTGCTTTCTGATGAAGGTGGGGTGGGCAGTATTTGCATTATGGTGGGGAAGGTGACCCTCTGATGGACTTTGGGGGAAACTCCCTAAAAGAGTTAGCCCACAGCGAGGTCCATCGTGCCAGGGCCACGCTGGCAAATACCTGCACCAATTCTCATCCAGAGGACCGGGCAATCACTCATATTTGGAGAATCTGGTGCCCAGTCCGTTAATAGGATGCAATTTGACCCATTTGCACCCTTCCGCTGGTGTGAGGCGTGAACCTCGATAGATACCGCCGGCAGAAGGGGATCAGAGCATCAAAACTATTTGTTCACATACATAAAATACATTGGGCGGGATTCTCCGTCCTGCCAGACCCGTTTTCTGGCGTGGCACGCCCCCGCCGGAAGCCGGCCAATGGCGTTTCCCATTGTGGCCATCCCCCACGCCATCAAGAAACCCATGGGTGTGAGTGCACAGCTAGGAAAGCGGAGGATCCCGCTGACGAAGAATCCCACCCATTATTTTTAAACAATGCTAACAGTAAAATACATCTTCAGTACGTAACAATATACTCTAAAGTGAGTTTAAGACAAAGAAACCAATGACACAGACTCAGTTTGAATTTGATTGGTATGTACTTTTGAAACTAAATTTTCTAAAGTAGCATTACTATTTTAAAGTAGCAGTAGTATTTTAGCAATTACATTTTCACGTTATTCAATTCCAACCAATGCTAAAATCTATTGGCATCTTGGAAATGGAAACATTTAGCAATTTGAGACAAATGTAACCACATGATGGAGCTCTAACATCACAAACAGTCTGATGATTTGCACGTCACATCTTGAACAAACATATTGTGCAATTTTTTCATGTTTTAAAGAAACTAATCTCTGCACTTATGTCACATAACCACAGGTATATTTTACAATGCAAAATGGTAATACCTTCTGGCTAAGCTAATCCACTCTTGAACATACTTTTATTTACAAGGTACTTACAACTATATTTACTGTAGCTCATGGACGTTATGGATTAAGCTTTTTAAAGAAAAGACACATGAATCTGTATTCTACCCTGTTTACACAAAGAGCGAGGTTTAGAGCAACGTTAACACCTGCCCAAATCGGGCAGCACGGTGGCGCAGTGGGTTAGCCCTGATGCCTCACGGCGCCGAGGTCCCAGGTTCAATCCCGGCTCTGGATCACTGTCGGTGTGGAGTTTGCACATTCTCCCCGTGTTTGCGTGGATTTCGCCCCCACAACCCAATGATGTGCAGGGCAGGTGGATTGGCCATGCTAAATTGACCCTTAATTGGAAAAAAAATGAATTAGGTACTCTAAATTTAAAAAAAAACAGCTGCCCAAATCTTAGGTGGGATTCTCCGATAATGGGGCTAAGTGTTGACGATGGCGTCAACAGGCCCCATAGTCCACCGATTCAGCGGCCCACAAGGGGCCAGCACGGGCACCACGAGAAGCGCTCGGGGGAGCGGCTTGCGAACGGCGTCCGATACGCGGGTCACGTCATTGACACGACGCTGCGGCGCCTTAAAAAAACTTATCCCCCACACACAGCCGTCGCAGGGAAAATGGCCGTGCGCGGTGCAATGCCAAGGTTCTGCGATGGCGATTTGGGCACGCTCCTGGATGCCATGGAGCAGAGGAGGAGGGCTCTGTACCCCGGACCTGGCCACAGGATCTCAGGCGCCACCATTCGGCATCTGTGGAGGGAGGTGGACGATGCCGTCAGCGCCGTCGGGCCAGGACAGAGGGGCAGTGCCTAAAAAAGCTGTATGACCTACTCAGGGCAGCCAGCGTGAGTACCCAGCACTGTGCCTCTGGCACCAACCCCCCTACAACCCACACATGTGACACCGCCCCCCACCCCCCGCCCAGGGGGATGGTACAACCCCCGCCCTGGCCCACATGGCTGGGCCCACCTATGCCAGCCGCATTGGCCGGTTGCCCTGTGCACCTATGTCGTCATAGACCTGACCGCTGTGCTGCATGCATCGGACCGCTTAACGCTGTTGATGTTTCTGATGGACCTCGCTGGCGGACCCGAGGACCGGGAGGTTGCCGATGCCGAGATCGGAGGTGCGCCACCAAGTGAGACCCCCCTGCCTGGCCATGTCCCCTCACCCCCGTCCGCCTGTCTAACTATACATACTGTCCTGTGTCTTACAGGACCAGCCGACGATGGCCCCGGCCCATCCGGCGTCCCCCGCACCCAGCCAGTGCCAGGGCCGGTGGCTCATAGGGTCATACGCACCGACGGGGAGGGCAGCCGTCTCAGCGGCCCTGTGCCCGACACGAGCCAGGACACGGAAACCCAGGACACAGAAACTCAGGGGACGGTCACATAGAGGATGGACACACAGAGAACAGGAACACAGGGTGCGGTGACACAGGGATCAGGTACACACTATGAAACGACACAGGAGACCCCGGACTCTGGCTCTGATGAGGACATAGACTTTCCGTCACTGCTATCTCCTACACCCTCCACCATCGCAGAGACTATCACCTCGGTTGGTCTCTTTAGTGATGAGGCTTCTGGGACACCTACCGGTGAGCAGCACACAGCCGTTCCGGTACAGCAGGTGGAGGTAGGAGCAGCCAAGGGGCCAAACGGTCAGAGGGCAGCCCGGCCCCAGCAACCAGATGCTGCCCAGACGGGTCCCGGGTTCCTGGAATTTCCACACCCACCCATAGACCCAGGGACGAGAGAAGGGAATGACTGCCTGGCTTCCAGCACCTGCATCCGGGTGCAGGAGCAGGGAGTTGTGCCGGTCATGCTTACCACCCAGGCCGAAACCGCACGGGTGGCGTCTGCGGAGGAGGCAATGGGGGCGATGGTGTCGGACATGGGTCAGGTTATGCAAGGCCTGGGGCTTTCTGTGCAGGCAGCTTCCGTGGCCCAGGACAAGGCTGCCCACTCACAGGGAGCCATGAGCCAGAGTCAGCTGCAGATTGCAGCAGCGCTCCTCGTGGTGGGCCAGTCTCAGCAGACCATATCTGAGAGCATCGGCAGCATTGCCCAAGTGCTGGCCGACATCGCACAGACCCAGAGGGAGATGGTGCAGTCCCAGACAGGGATAGCCCAAACCCTGAGCTCCATGGCCGCTAATGTACAGACCCTGGATGATACATAGCCAGGCCTCCAGGACTGGCAGCGCGAGGTGTCGGGGGTCTCTCGGGGGATGGGTCCGCTCGCACCCCCATCCCTTGGAGAAACCCGGGGGCCATCGGGCACCCCGAGGGAGGAGGAGGTGCTGGGGCCCGTGCCGGTGACTCTTGCAGGGGAGGATCGAAACACAGTGGCACCTCGGACTCTCCCCCCCCACCGTCCCTGATGGTGCATCTAATGGGCAGCGGGCAGAACAGGGCAAGCCAGCTGGGACGCCTGAGGAGCAGCCTGGCCCATCCAGGCCAGGCCGCCCCAGGAAACAAGCGCCAACGAGGACCCTAGTCGCAGGGCATGAGTCTCAGCAATCCATCTCCACTTCTGCTGTACAGTCTGAGGAACCACCGAAACGTAGTGATAAGGCCCGTACGGCCAGAATGTTAGACACCTAATAAGTTGACATGGGGTGAGTGCCCATCAGCATGGCCGCCAGGATGATGTCCGTGGCATTGGCACCACCCTGTCCTGGCGGGTGGTTCCCGGCTCTCCCCCCACCTTCCCCGACACCCCCCCGACCCTGGAAGGCCTCTCCCCCCCGCAGCAGCCACGGCCATGTCCGTTTTGCCAGCCCGAGGTCACCACGACGTGCACCTGGTGAGCAGAACCCACCAGAGCTCACAAGTGAGTACATTGCCCAAGCAGGAAGAGGGTCTATTTTAAATTTTTTTGTATTGGGGCACCCTTTACAAAAGGTGTCCCGCTCTTTTAAAAACAAAGTTGCTGAGCCCACCCCGCCAGTGTGACTTTGTGGAACCTGCCCCTTTATTTTTTTATCAGCTATGCGTCTAACGATATGTTAGGGAAAGCTGTCTTTCGGGCTGGCAACCAATGGCAGCCATTGTGTGAGAAGCAGGGCCTGCCCACAAAATTGGCCATGCCCCCAGGCTGAATTAATTAATCAGCATTGGGAATTTATGCAAATTGAGCTAATTTGTGGGTCTTTCAGGAAGCACTAAAAATTAAACCAGCACAAGGACATCAATGGGAACATTTTTATAGGTTATGGATTTTTTTTAATGAACAGAGACGATTATTAGATTTTTAAAAAAAATTACATTTTAAAACATTGCCCAATTGCAGATTTTACGTTTGCTGATATGCAAATTGATTTGAGTGCAAGCCCAAGGGGGAAAACACATTTCTCAAAATGGACCCAGTCTAGGGTGCAATTTGCACCTTTAACACGGATTGTGCTCAAAGCCAAAAAACTCAATCCAGTATTTTTAACTGTGTTCAAATGTGCACAGGCCTCATTAAGGCTGTTAACTAAGTAGTCACAAATCAAAAATAAAATCACCACTGGAGCTCCGTTACTTAGGACCAGCAAAGTAAATTATGCTATTGTGCATAAACATTTAAATCAAGTACTGAGCATAGGTTGACACCAGGAGGCCATTAATGGACCTTGGGCACCACACAAACCTGCAGTGCAGAGGGCTGACTGCACAAAAGTGCAAGCTCAGCACACTTAAATAATTCAGTAGCACTAGAAGCACACTAGGTTCAAAAGGTCAGTTATTTATTGTCAACAGTTCTTAAAGAGCTCCCGGTCACCCCTTAAAGTTGTACTACCCTTGAAGAGGGAGAGAAATGGCAATCAAAGGCACACATTAGAACAGCGGCATTTACTGGATGGACTGTTGGAACAATTCTTGTTAAGTGAATAAATATTTTACAGCAAACTTTGATGAAGACCAAGGCTAGTAATTTGGGGCTGAATCGAGGGAAAGGAGGCCACTAAATAGTCTATCGCCTCCATTAGTTTGGACTCTTCACCGCCATATTAAACAAAAAGGGATGAAAACCACCAGGGAAGTTGATTTTAATATTTGAAAGCTTGTAAACCACCTGACTGGCTTCACAGTCAGAATTATGGTAGATGCTGAGATGCAGAGAAATGCAAAAAAAAGTATATTTTAAAGAAGTTTAAATTTCCTGAGAACATAAATCACGCAACTTTGGTGCTAACATTCCCTCTTTAGAGATTTCTAAATCCCCACCAAAAAAAAAGGCATTTCAGCTTTGCCCTGCACAACAAGAAATGGAATATTGGGTGGACAAAGTAGCAAATGACAACAGGCTTATTTTCATGCTGTAGCGAGGAGTTTGGGTTTTGATTTTCACAGGAAAAAAGGGACAATTAATAAAATGGGACCCTCTTACATTGGTAACAATCTTACATTCCTACAGAATAAAATCATAATTTTTAACAGATTCAGTTGTCCTTAAGCAGTGACCTTCATCATAGGTTTATAATCTGGGTTATTTAAGTTGTTGCTTGGTTTTTGCATTGTCAGCTTTTTGAAGCTTTGTGGCTTCCAGGTTTTTGAGGTTGGTGTGTCTGGCATAGTGTTCATAGGTTTTGACATACAGTTACTAGATGAAGGGTTTATTTGGCAAGGGAATTGGGTACATTAGCTAAATGTGTCATATATTATAGTTTCCCTTCGAACGCCTGCTGAGTGACTGGTTCCTTGCGGAAACAAATGTCCTTTTCTTCTGGTCAGCCTAATGTTCTGCCTCTGGTTCCTGCTCTGCCTTCTGTTTGCTACATGATAAAACCTTTCATTTTAAATCACGGAAAAGGGCAACGATAATTGTGAGCACTTGAGCCAGAATATTCTACATTCTTCCTTTTTTTAAATCATTTATTTGGAATGTGAATCACTGACAATTATAACCCATCCTTAAGTGTCCTTTCAAAAGATTGCAGGTGTTGTAGAGGGCAGTGGATATGCAGGTTTTGCAGGAGGCAGTGTATATGCAGGTTTTGCAGGAAGCAGTGGATATGCAGTTGTTGCAGAAACAGTGGCGATGCATTTGGTGCAGGCAGTGGATATGCAGCAGCTGCTGGGGCAATGGATATGCAGTTGTTGCAGGTGGCAGTGGATATGCAGTTGGTGCAGCGGGCAGTGGATATGCAGTTGTTGAAGGAAGCAGTGGATATGCAGGGGTAGTGGGGGCAGTGGATATGCAGTTGTTGCAGGGAGTAGTGGATATGCAGTTGGTGCGGAGGCAGTGGGTATTCAGTGGTTGCAGGGGCAGTAGATTTGCAGTTGTTGGAGGAGGCAGTGGATGGGCAGTTGGTGCAGGGGACAGTGGGTATGCAGATGTTGCGGGAAGCAGTGGATATGCAGATGTTGCAGGAGGCAGTGGATATGCAATTGGTGCAGGAAGCAATGGCTATGCAGATGGTACAGGGGGCAGTAGATATGCAGTTGGTGCAGGGGGCAGTGGATATGCAGTTGTTGCAGGGAGCAGTGAATATGCAGGTGCTGAAGGATGCATTGGAAATGTAGGCGTTGCAGGAGACAGTGGATATGCAGGTGTTGCAGGGGACAGTGGATATGCAGGTGTTACAGATGACAGTGGCTATGTAGGTGTTGCAGGGGACAGTGGATATTCAGGTGTTGCAGGGGGCAGTGAATATACAGGTGTTGTGGGAGCAGTGGATTTGCAGGTGTTGTGGGGGACAGTGATTATATAGGTGTTATTGGGGTAGTGGATATGCAGGTGTTGTAGGGGACAATGGATATGCAGGTTTGCAGGGGGTATGCAGGTTTTGTGGGGGCAGTGGATATGCAGGTGCTGCAAAGGGCATTGGGTATGCAGGCATTGTGGTGGTAGTGGATAAACAGTTGTTACAGGAGATAGTGGAAATGCAGTTGTTGCAGGGGACAGTGGGTATGCTGGTGTTGCAGAGTTATGAGGTTGTGGCAGGGGGCTAGTGCAAGAAGTGATAATTAATTGGCTGGGCTTGTTATGGATGGTTTTGAGTTTTTTGATGTCCAAGGGCTGCGATAATTGGCCTTCAACAATCACAGCCATCCACTCTTCTGTCAGGCATGACTTCAACCGGTGTAAGTGTTTTCCCCTGAGCCCTGTTGACTTTAGTTCTACTGAGTCTCCTTGGTGGCAGTCAGTCGAATGTTATCATGATATCAAGGGTTGTCACGTATTTGGACAAAGGCAAATTTGATCTGGAGTTGAGTGACCTAGGCAGAATTCAAACTGAGTACCAAAAAGCAGGTATGTGCCATGTTCTAGCAGTTTGATGAATTCTTCCATTACCACTGATGATTAAGTGTAGGCTAATATAATGGTACTTAGCCTGAATGGATTTGTCCTGCTTTTTGTGGACAGGACATTCCTGGGTAATTTTTTACATTGTCAATTAGATGCCAGCATTGTAGCTATACTGGAACAGCTTAGTTAGAGCACGACAGCCAGGATGTTGTTGGTACCCATAATCTTTGCTGTGTCCATTGCACTCAACCATGTGAAGTGAATTGAATTGGATGAAGACTGGCATCTATGATGCTGGGGAACACAGAAGGAGGCAGAGATGCATTATCCATTTGGCACTTCTGGCTAAGGATGGCTGCAAAAGGAGAAAAAGGATCAATAACATTTTATTCAGCCCTGAAGGGGCCGTATACAAACCCTTGATATTACTGGTGCTTCCCTACATTATGACATGCTACATGCAATAGGTGCACAACCAGTGCCTCAATGCCTAATATTGCTCTTGCCCAATGCACATCAATGCTATTGCAATAAAGGCTTGCATTATTTGCTCCCAAAATGAATACAATACATAAGTAAAAACAGTTTTTTTAAAATGTAATTGAGTGTGGGTGCCACTGGCCGGGCCAGAATTGATTGCCCATTCCTAACTGCACTTGAACTGAGTGGCTTGCTCGGCCATTTCAGAGGGCATTTAAGAGTCAACTACATTGCTGTGGATCTGGAGTCATGTGCCAAATCTCCATCCTGAAAGTACATTAGTGAACCAAATGGGTTTTTACGAAAGTCGACAATGGTTTCTTGGTCATTATTGGGCTTTTTAATTCTGCCTTTTTATGGAATTCAAATTTCACCGTCTGCTACGGTGGGATTCAAACCTGGGTCACCTGCGTCTCTTGATTATTAGTCCAGCGACAACCTGATACACCACCGCCTCTCCCAACTGACTGGTTCAGAACTAATTTACTAAACTACAGTTTGGAATGTCAAGATCTACACTTCCCTTTCACTCTCACGTCTGGTGACAACATAAACACACTATTCTGTCAAAGATTTCATTACTTCTTTTAAACCTCATTTGGGAACACATTAAACAAAAGAACGACACAATCTAAAGGGAAAAAAACAAAAGAAACAATAATGCAACCTAAAAAAAAAGCCATCTAGACCTCCAAGGCAATAAATATTCTTTGCTGTATAAAGATTAAAGCAAATGATTAAATTATAATTTAATGTGATATTATTGCTCAATGTTCTTTGGATGATTGATTGTTGATGTTCCACTATCCACAATGTAAAATTGACATGGAAAAACACCAATGCATATCAATAATTTCACTTTTATCACCTAAACATGTCATAATGCCATAATTGATGGTCAAATCATGTATAAACTCAGCAACTGCTGCACCCATCATTTAAATTTGTGTTAAAATATATTTCAATAAGGCAACCTGAATTTTAAAAATTCTAATTATTATTCAGGAGCACAGTTAATGTTTTCCCAAACAGTAACCATAATAAAAATGCATCATATCTTTAAAATGAAATTTAATGACTGATGTTGTTCAACTCAAGACTAAGATTGTTCAATGTCATTTTTTTTTCATTCACTGGGTAGCTATTTCAACAGAGCCTGAAATGTTATCAAAAGACCATTCAGCCCATCTTGCCTGCAATGAGTCTAGGCTCGTTTCAAATTATCCAATATTCAACCAATAAACTTTAATATTATTCTTCTGTAGTTATCTAGTACCCTTTTAATGCTCCAATCAATATAGGATTATCATTAATCAATGTTAAATCAATTACAGCATTCAGAAGGCAGAGCATTCCATATTTCAATCAACATTGTACGAACAAGGGGCGGGATTCTCCCAACGGACGGCTAAGTGCCGACGCCGGATGACAAACGGGAGTGTTTTACTCCGGCGTCGGCACCCGTTCCAGGGCCACATTCTGAGGCCCACAGGGGGCTAAGACTGCTGCTGGAGCAGCTTACTCCGCTCCAGCTGTCGATCCCGGCCTGAACCCAGCGCCCCGGGGTCCGCGCATGCGCAGTGGCCTTCTTCGGCGCGCCGGCACTCAACGCCAAATGCCGCAGGGCTACAGGAGCCGGCGCAGAGGAAAGGAGGTCGGGGGGCAGGGAGGTCGGGGGGCAGAGAGGCCGGCCCGCCAATCGGTGGGCCCCGATCTTGGGCCAAGCCACTACGGAGGTGTGTCCCCCCCGGATTCGGACCCCCTTTCCCCCCACAGGCCGCCCCTGGGTCCTTCAACGCCGAGGTCCTGCCGGCTCAGAGGATGTTACAACGGCGCCGGTGGGACACGGCTTTTTAATGACGGTTGCTCGGCCCATCCGGTCCGGAGAATCGGAGCGCCAACCTGGGCCGGAGAGTCGGCGCATACCCCGACCGGCGCCGCGCCGACCACGCCAGCGCCGACTCTCTGCACTGCGGAGAATTGCGTCCCGGCGTCGGGGCGCGATTCGCGTGGCGCCGCGCCGATTCTCCAGCCCAGCGGGGTTCGGAAATTCCGCCCAAGTTTCCTCTAATCCCCCTCTTTAAATATATAGTGCATACTGTGTCATCAAATAACTGGAAATAATCCATGTTTATGCTAATGCAAAGTGTTGAACTCGCCTAATTTTTTTTCATTGATTACTCAACAAAGCAAAGAACAAGTGGACAAAGGAAGGAGCGGGAATTAACACCAAGTTAGAGAAAGAGACATCAAGGGCGGGATTCCCCGACCCCCCGCTGGGTCGAAGAATCGGCGGGGCGCGGCGTGAATCTCGCCCCCGCCGGCTGCCGAATTCTCCGACGCCGGGGTTTTGGCGGGGGCGGGAATCGCGGCACGCCAGTCGGCGACTGCTGGCAGCAGCCCCCCCGGCGACTCTCCGGCCCGCGATGGGCCAAGTGGCCGCCCGTTTTCGGCGTGTCCCACCGGCGTAAATCATAACAAGTCCTTACCGGCAGGACCTGGCTCCACGGGCGGCCTGCAGAGTCCTCGGAGGGGCGCAGGGGGATCTGGCCCCGGGGTGTGCACCCACGGTAGCCTGGCCCACGGTCGGTGCCCACCGATCCGCGGGCTGTCCTGTACCATGGGGGCACTCTTTCCCGTCCGCACCGGCCGCTGTCAACCTCCGCCATGGCCGGTGCCGAGAACCCCCCCTGCGCATGTGCTGGGATGACGCCAGCACACACTGGCACACCCGCGCATGCGCCAACTCACGCCGGCCGGCAGAGGCCCTTCGGCGCCGGTTGGCGTGGTGCCAAGCTTTTCCGCGCCGGCTGGCGTGGCGCCAAACACTCCGGCGCCGGCCTAACCCCTGAAAATGCTGAGGATTCCGCACCTGCGGGGCGGCCCAACGCCAGAGTGGTTCATGCCACTCCTCGGCGCCGGAGTGGACCGTCCCGCCGGTTCGCGGAGCATCCTGCCCCCTGCTGGGCCAGATGAATCCCGCTCCTACGCCGGCTGCCGGATTCTCCGGCTCTTCGGCGAGGGCAGAAATCGCGTCGCGCCGCCCGGGGGCCGTTGGTAGTGGCCCCCCACCCCGGTGATTCTCCGCTCCGCGATGGGCCGAGTGGCCGCCCGTTTTCGGCCAGTCACGCCGGCGCAAATCAAACAAGGTTCTCACCGGCGGGACCTGGCTCTGCGGGCGGCCTGCGGAGTCCTCGGGGGGGCGCGGGGAGATATGGCCCTGGGGGGGGGGGGGCATACGGTGGGCCCGCACGGTGGCCTGGCCCGCGATTGGGGCCCACCGATCTGCGGGTGGTCCTGTGCCTTGGGGGCACTCTTTCCTTCCACGCCGGCCACTGTAACGGTCCGCCATGGTTGGCGCGGAGAAGAACCCCCCTGCGCATGCACTAGGAGCATGCCAGAACACGCTGGCGCTCCCCGCATGCGCCACCCTGTGCCGGCCGGCGGTTGGCATGGTGCCAATCACTCCAGCGACAGCCTAGCCCCTGAAGGCGCGGAGGATTCCACACCTTCCGGGCGGCCCGACGCCGGTGTGGTTCACGCCACTCTTCGGCGTTGGTACGGCCCGTCCGCCGGATTCCGGAGAATCTCGCCCCATAAACTTGGTAAAATGGGTAGGGGGATGGATTCTCCGTAGCCTGACGCCACAATCGTGATCGGCGATCGGGCGGAGAATGGATTTCGACGGCAAAATGGAGCCTGCGCCGGTTTGACGCCAGTCCAACATGTTCCGCCCCCTCCAAACCAGCGGCATTGTGACGAGCGATGCACGCCGTTTCAACGTGTCATCACCCGGCCCACGTGCAATACTCCGCCCCCCTCCACCCCCGAAGGGACGAGTTCCCGACGGCGCGGGCCACGTGTGGTTCCAGCAGTTGGGAACCCGACGTGCCGGCTGCAGACAGTGATCCAGTGCCGTGACACTCATCCGGGAGAGTGGGCTTCTGCGAGGGCTGGAGGAGCTGATGAGGGTGGCAAGTGGGTGGGCTGTGGGGTCATGGTTGGCGGGTTAGGGTTCGAGCATGGCCGGCACCATGTTTTACGGCCATGTTTTACGGCAGAATACGGCAGTTGGTAGTCTCAAAATCAATAGTTTTAGTGCAACTACAATTTGTTAGTCTGAATTAATATGTTACTTGCCATTTTGTGCTAAACTGGCAAAGGTCATTTAAAAAAACAAACCCTGCATTATTGGAAACCAGCCAGATGAGTTAAGCCTTAATTGTGAAACAATTAAAGACTAAACCATCCATAAATAGATGTGTTATTAAGGCTAGTATGTTAATATAATCTGTAACACAATAAGTTTATAACTTCTATAATTATAAACACTCGATATAATTAACACTTGATTATTAATACGGATTCTTAAAATACCGTGAGATTTGTAAGATGCTCCCTTCTCAGACAGGCCAAAAATAAATAACCTGAACTTGTAAGACTTTTTGTTAACCTTGACTGAAGGAATGAATAGACTTTTATTCAAGATATCTCAACTTTAAAAGACAGATAGCTATGTCAACCAATTATTGTTCGACACTTGGATAAGTGATATAGCTTAAGAGAAGCCATTGTGACTTCCGGTGGCGGCCATGAGCTGATTGGTCGCACACAAGGTGGCTCATGCGTGGAGGTGTTAGTTTTGGCCCTTTCTCCCTAGTTAATGGGTGATTTTTGTAGAATAAGTCAGAAGTGAGTGGAGGGTAATGGTTTCTCCCCCAGAGTGGAATGTCAGTGGGTTATCACACCCGGCAAAAGTAGGTGAGAGCCCTAGCTCAAGAGTTGGAGGACACGTGTGGCACAGTACCAGTGGATAAAATGGCGGAGAGGGAAGGATCACCTTCTGCCACACTGCCTGTAGAGCAGTTGAGGGACTTTATTAAGAGGAGGGTTTTGTCAACAGCGAAA